>NC_136896.1:9313472-9648442 GCF_949152265.1 Phoxinus phoxinus
AGGACTCTGGGCACAGAGGAGATGCCTCGTACAATCGAGCAGGTCTATAATATCAATCAAGCATGACGCGTAAATTTTCTTTCTCATGCCCGTGTTGATTTATCCTTAGCCTCGCAGGTAATTCAGCTTCCCTCCAGAGACCACGTACACTCGTTCCTTTCATATACTTATTTTAGCCCCCTCAATTTACATATGAAAATAAAATCCCACTTAAAATAAGTGTTAGGTTCCCAATCTCAACCGCTTCACGTGGTTTAAAACTGCAAAGTTATCTAAGGAAACAAGAATAAAACAAAACAGTTGATAAAATGGGCTTGTGATGTATTCAGATGTACTAAATTGCTAACAAGCGAGGTTGCTTTAAAAATAGATTCTTATAATTTGATCTCCAAATAGGCAACAAAAAATATGACCACAAAGTTATCACTGGCTAACAGTTGCATCAGCAACAGGCAAGAGGTAAATGTCAAACGTACTATCACGATTAGTGCTCACTTTAAAATGTCAGACTTCGAATCAGGAAAGGCTACTGGGTGAACGTCATGTTACTTACAAAAAGAAACAGCTCAATCAACAATACAAATTTAAGTTGTTCCAACTCCATATGACTTTGTTTCTGTGACAATCCAAAACCTCTGTGAAACAAAGGAAAATTCAATAAACTGAATATTGTAGACATGACTGGGGTATTCTAACTTCAAAAAGATCATCATAAATGTAGCCCATACGCCTCTTGCACTATATTCCAAGTCTTACGGGTCCATATGATAGATCACGGTGCAGGGAAGAGGAGCAGAGGATCTCAATTGCACCAGATTTACAAAAAATACAATTACTAAAAACAAAGAAGATAATTCTGAAGACAAGAATCAATGTAACAGCTTCACACATGTTAAGACAATACAGGACACAAGGGAAGAACCAAACTGAGGGCTTACTGTAAATACATGACTGAACGAGGAACCAAAGAAGACATAGGTGAACATAATCAATTAAACGACTAAACAAACTAGCAACAGGAACAAAGGAAACAGGAACTAAACTGAACTAAAACATGGGAACTAAAGGAAACACAAAAGTCCACAAACAGAACATAACCATGACAATAGATCTGTGTGAGAAACAACAAACTGTTAAATGTGAGTTGAACTTGATATTTGGATTAACAAATGAATGATTTAGAGAAGTTTTGCAAACTAGCTCAACTGAAAGGAGCCAACTGAAAAAGAAGGATTTGTTCATGATTTGGACAACATTAAATTTTTAATGAATACTCAATGGAGAGCTAAAGAGGATGTCAACATGATTAAAATTGAGGTCTTTTCCTGTATGACTTTAGAAGACGCGTAATAGCCATGATTTAATAACACACAAAGAATGTCACCAAGAGAGATATTTTCCATTTAAAGGACAAAAATCAAACCATAAGCTTTTCTGTAACATCTAACAGAGACAATCAAGCTGCTTTCAAAGTATTACAGTCCATATATAGACGCTTTCGTAGAAGTTAAATTACAGCAGAACCTCGACACTGCGAACGCAGCACCCCGCGGAGAGTCACGGTAAACCCTCAGAAGCAAACGCTAGAGCACCGCTGCAGAGAAACAGGTGTGGAGGACGAGGCCTCTCTCGCAGGAGTGCTAATACCCACTGGCACAGCCTATGCAGAAGTGGGCCGCACAGCATGGCACTGCGCTCAGCCGCAGCGACGGGGAACAGCTGGTAATGCGGGGTGGGCACACAGGGGGTGGATGCGGGGGTGTTGCAGGTTGCAGAAGCCACATTCTGGCCTCCTGCTT
This sequence comes from Phoxinus phoxinus, assembly GCF_949152265.1. NCBI lineage: Eukaryota > Metazoa > Chordata > Actinopteri > Cypriniformes > Leuciscidae > Phoxinus > Phoxinus phoxinus. The sequence continues at coordinate 9,315,272 of NC_136896.1, forward strand.
CATCCGAGCGAGTTCTGAAGTCATCCGGACCAGTGCAGCTGTGTCACCAGCCAACGGCACATTCGGTCTGACAACAAATGCCCCTCCCTCACTTATTCTCTCGCGCACAATCCAAAACCTCTCTGTTTATTCCACCACTTAGTCACTACTCATACCATAACTTACCACTGTGAACATAGTTTTGGCAAAATGCCGTACTACTAACAACTTCATTTTTAGCAACAACTGGCATAAAAAAAAAAAAAAATCTAAAACCTTCTGACACCTTTTACAGAAGTAACCAGGTGTGTCACACTCTTTTTTTTATGAGAAGGATACAGTAGCAGATCTGGCTCACTTGGGACTCATATAAGACATAAGACATGACCAAAAGGGAGGAAAAACACTCTTTAAACACTTATTTCCAAACAGTTTCCCTTCTCCTATCTGTCTTCCTTTTTCCTCGCTGCCTTTCTTTTCTCAAAGATGCTTCCTCTTTTCATGCTGCTTTCCTTCCCTTTTCTCATCTGGTCTCTCTTTCTTTTTCCTTGTTTCCTTACTTACCTTTTATCTTAATCTTTCCATCAGTTTGTTCTTCTTTAATTTCTGCATTCATTGCATCTTCTGCTTCTGTCCTTCCCGTCTTCCCTACCCTTTTCATCGACACCTCCTTCCTTTTCATTCTTTCCTTCCAGCCTTCCTTGCCCTTTTTCCTTCTTTCCTTGATGCATTTCTTGCATTCCCCCTTCTTTCATTACTTTCTAACCTTTTTCCTTCTTTCCTTCCTGTGGTCCTTTTATTTTCCTTTCTACCTTTCTTCCTTCCCTTTTTTACTTGATACATCCTTCCCATTTTCCTACCAGCATTCCTTCACTTTTTCCCCACTGTCTTGGTTCATTCTCTTTTTTTATGTCCTTCCTGTTTTCCACATCTTGTTCAGCTTTTTCCTTCATGTCTCCATTCCATTTCCATCATGACAGAATTTTCAGTTTTAAAACAACCGAGCTGCAAAAATTCCGGCTCAATTTAGCTTGCCAAATTTCGACAATGCACAATTTTCACTTTTTCCCCACACTTTTTTTTTTAACCTATAATGCATTTTATATTAAGAAAAATAAAAAGCTGATGGGGCACATGTCCCATCAGTTTGATTTTAAAACAATATAGATAACTAATCTGGGGCGGCACACATGTCTAGGTACAGATCGATAGTGTGTAGATCTATTGGAAGACTTCTCCACAGGTAAAAAAAAAAGAAAAGAAAAAAGAAAAGTCATTAAAACGTGTTTTCCGGTAATTGGTTGAGTGGGCCAGGAGCTAGAAATACTCGACATGTGAGGAATGGAGCATGCTGGTCATGTCCTATAGTGCGACATTGGTTAATAAAAAGACTCGTGTCACTGCAGGCTACCGGCGATGTGTGTTTCACCCTCCAAAGGTTTAGTGCACCAGCAATTTATCGGCCGTAAGGCAAAAGCCACTCAGTATTACCAGCCTCCCACCCCCCACCCCCCAGCCTCCCTCTATCTAAATGAATGGCATGCAATCCATCGCCTCGGATCCATTCAATTTCAGAGGGTTTTCAAGCGCAAGTCATTTTCTGCACTTAATATCACGAATGAATGTTCCAGAGAGAGGAAGGAAGAGAGGGACGGAGGGGAAGGGGGGGGGGGGGATTTGGAATGTTATGTGAAGACTGGCATGACAGATTAATCTTTGATGGTGACAGAACATATCAAATTACCTCTAGCACAACTGGACACAAAAAAAGCGATGTTTATTGGTTTTGATCACGTCAGGGGTCCACCTCTAAAGACAATTTCACCGGGTTCGTGCTAATCCTGCATGTTTGGACTGGCTGAGTCCATAATATAAAGATACAATCTCCACACAAGCATAAGACTAAATTACTTCCAGTCAGATGATTATTAAAAACACACTGCCTTCCCTGGATCAGACTTTATCTCATCTGGCTAAAATAGACAGTTGTCATCTCGGGCAAATTATATGAAAATGAGGTGAGATAGCGACTGTTTGATCCGGCTTCCACAAGCTGTTAGAGCAGTAATTCCAGCCCCAAAAGAAGGCTTGTTTACCACACATTACAGGAATGAGAAATGAATGGCAAATTAGCTGTGTGAAAAATGAAAATAAGACATTAACAGTGTGAGGATTAGGCACGCCGTATACATATGTATGATTACAAATTAAAGGCTTTTCAGCTCTCCCCAAGTCCCAAATGTAGTTATTTCAATGAAATGCATTATGAAATTGAATATTATTCAGGCACACACACACACACAAATGAGCACACACACTAAAGTATCACTCCACGACCTCTTGGCGAAGTCCTCTCAGAGTCTTTGTGACTGCACGAGGGGGACAGAGGGAGGTCTTAAAGGGTGACTTTAAACAGGGTCTTGTAGCTGCATTAAAATTCTAAGTATTTAAGTAGTGAGTATAAAGGAGGGTCCCGCGAGCCTGATCTCTCTAATCTACAAATGGCTCCTTGCTATTAAACTGCTAATTCTGGGGATTAAGGGATCCCTGAGAACACAATCCCCTTTCCCACTTTTTTTTTTTTTTTTTTTTTGTGAGTTTGCTGAAGGTGTGGGTTTAAATATTAATGAGCTGGGAAAAGAAAGGTGGGGGAGCAGAAATTAGAGGTGTGGAATTTCACCGGGAAAAAAACCTCTGAACGCTGTTTTCCTCCCATACAGGATTTGCGCAAATAACAAGTATGGACTATGTCTATGTGGATGAAGAGTCTGCTAATTAAAGTATCAAACAAAACGCTCACTCATTTAGGCAGCATTTAGCAGCACAATTTAACAGTCTAAACACAGAAAAAAACAAGCACACACACGTGAAGAGCAGAAACACGCCAACAAACGAACTGTGTTCACTGCACCGAGAACGGTCCTGCCTCGCTGGCAGCTCAGAGAAGCAACAGCATTAAAATTTAAATAGCTAGAATGATGATGGGCCGAATTCTAACAGTTGCAGAGCACAGCAAAATGATTGCTGCTTTTTTCTATTTGTTTCTGGTCAGCTGCTCTATCCCGGTTGCTGCGGTGGGTCCCCGAACGTATACACTGAGGTCTGTCTGCCTCTCCCGCAAGCTCCGAAAAGGTCAGCCGTGTTTCAGACCAGCATCTTTAACTTGGGAACAAGCGCTCGCTGATTTCCTGTCCTCTCGCTGCCATTTTTAAACAATTGCATGATTTAAAGTGAAAGAAAGAAAGAAAGAAAGAAAGAAAAAGAAAGAAAGAAAGAAAGAAAGAAAGAAAGAAAGAAAGAAAGAAAGAAAGAAAGAAAGAAAGAAAGAAAGAAAGGAGGGAAAAAGTATGAAGGAGGGAAATAAAAGAATGAAAAATACACATTGTGCCATACAGTCAATGGACTATTGAATAGTACCTCACAACACTGACAACAGAAAATGAAATAATACCGTTCTTGATACGGACAGCAATAATAAAAAAACTAGATTTGCATTTCCTGAAGGAAATACGAGTGCTTGCAAAGCAGGAAATGAATTGCGTTAAAGTTTTAGGCGTTGGATCTGCGTAAATGAAATGCTGCTTTGCTGTTATAACGACAGTCAGCAAGTGTCTTGTTTCATGTCGGCTGTGTTTGAGCCATCAACACACAAAACAACATCGCTTTAGCAGTGAAAACGCAGACATGGATGGTTAAAAAGAAAATCATTCAGAAAACAGTATGCAAATTATACTTAAGACCAATCGGAATTAACAATATACGTCACGTTAGTAAACGTAAGTATATTGTAATACGTTAGTAAATACATTAAGTAAATATAAAGTTTGCAAAATACTGTAGCTGTTTTCCCTAGTTCAGGGGGGGGGGGGGGGGTGGTAATATTATATTATTATTATTCATAAAAAAGTAGAATGACCTAACTAGAATGTTTAAGGACTATCAGTTCTGCCTTTGCAAGCATAGCAAAAAACATGCAAAAAAACCCGTTAAATTCTCAATCTATCCCTTTGTATGTTTGTATGTTATATGCTATGCATTTAAAATGTACAATAAATTACAAGAGACATGTTTCTAATAAGACTGCATTATACAAAGTGTATATTTGCAGTGTCTTTGGCTGTGTGCCTAGACAGTTTAAAACATCAGAACAAACCACAGACACACACCTCTCAAAATTTATAACTATAACAATTTTTGGTGTTTGTAAAGCAATTCTAATAAGGTAAAACAGCCATTTCCCTGATTGTCTATCACACAATGTCACAGGCGACTATTCATTTAGAGCCGGCGCTCTTTGAGGTCCCATGATCAAAGGATGACCCCATACAGAGCCTATTCATTAGGACGGCCTCTCCACCTTATCCAGTGTGCCAACACCGCTTCATGTTCTAATACTGAATTTCTATGCCGCTGCTTTTTCCTCATTACAAGTGCTATTATGAGGTATCTTTGCTTTGGAATCCAATTACTACACATGACATTAATTCCGACATAATTACCTGTGAGGTGCAAGCAGGGCACATTGAGGTGAAGTCGAATGAACGGGTGGCGAATGAGGGTTCGTGTCTAATAGGACAATCATTTGGACTAAATCTCATTATTGAATTAATGGAAGACGCTTGTTTGCAATCAGGCAAGAACAACAGGGCACGTGCTTTTATTCAATTAGATGTGCTTATGGGTGAAAAGATCCTCCTCTCAGGAGAGGCTGCGGCCGTGTGGATTCGCTGAATCAAAGGACTCGTTTGAGGGAAGTTGCGCGGTTTAAAAAAGGCGCTCAGAGAATCCTTAAATCAAACAGTGAAAAGGTGTTTTTCCATTCACTTATTTTTTTACAGAAGGGAACGGTGACGCACACGTTGCCACATCATTCTGTCAGAGATGTGGGGAGAGCGGGAACACGGCAGACCTTTTCCAAAAAAACAGCTGAGTAATCAATAGATCTCCAGTAAATGTGTGTTCTGCTCAGTTTTGGGAATTTATAAAAGTTCGAATTGATATGTTGATGGAAAAATGGGAATGTGATCAATTCTGATCAGTCAAATGCAGTAAATGGTGACTAGGATGTGAGGATAAGCACCTGTCTGTCTATTTAGGCTGTGTTATGACAGGCTGACATTTCCCTCATTTCAGAGATATGTGAGAAAAGAAGAGTTTATTCTTTTTTTTAAACCTTTTTTTTAAATTGACGGCTCAGTTTCAGTTTTAATTTCTTAAGACCTGAAAACAAGATTTAAAAATGAAACAATGCATCTTCTTTGCACAAAATCCCAAATATCACACAGCTTATATGCCAATGTTTTATTGTTCGTCACCAGAAAAAAAAAATCTACTTCAAGTTAAACGTGGCGTTGAATATATTTTGCTTAACAAATAAAAAGATGACTCCCAGTGGACGCTGTAGTGTGAGATGCCAGTAAGCACAATTTACAATCCAAACAAATTAACAAAAGCAAATAGCAGCTCTGCAAGCTTGTTACTGACCAGTCAGTTGCAGACCTTCTGAATTAAATTAAAGGGGTCCTATTACGCTTTTTTACTTTTTCAACTTTAGTTAGTGTGTAATGTAACTGTTTGATCATAAAAAGATCTGCAAGAATACAAAAGCTCAAAGTCTACTATTACATTATTTATTTAATAGATATTTTATTTAATAGAATCCACTTTTCAAGAACTACAAAGACACTGTTTTATACCACAACTCATTTGTTTGACCTTCCAAAGGCTGATGAATGTAGAGTGGTTAAAATGTATTTTAAATACGGTTCCTGAACATTATAATCCCGAAGGCTACACATAAAAGCATCTTGTGAAATTGAGCAGTTTCCACTTTTATCAGGACACTTTTATCTGTTGTTGGATCACAACTTTTAAGTCTGTCTTATTATATGTAGTTGAGCTTTCTATTAACAGTTCTAATTATACGTTTTATGTTGCTACTGTATACGCTCTCCTGCTACCCAACATTAGTGTTGATATAGTGTTGTTTGTTTCCTATATCTTTTGTAAGCTCTCGCTTTTGTAAGGCTGTTCACCGCCCCATAGGAAATTAACCATGTTTTTGTAATCAATTACTGTTTGTATTATATAGTTTTCTGACAAATATCATGATTAAATGGTGCATAACATCGTATCTATAATGTAGCCTATAAGAAAAACACAGCACTCTGAAACGTCCTGTGAAATACATGCTTGCAAAGTCCATGCATGAAATCTGTTCTGCATGATCCTCTTGTTTGGTAACAATAACATTGTCAGGGTCTGAATCGGGCTCGAATTGGTTTGAAATTTTCGCCATCCTTTATTTACACTAGAGTAGAGCTCGCAGACATGGAAGGACAGGACATATCCAGAACACACACTAAGCACTGCCAATCACAACAAACTGGACCAGCTAACCAGTAACAGCACATTTCGTATTTTGGAAGGAGGGGCTTCATCGAAAACGACACGTTCGGGACAGACTACGGAGAAAGAAGCAGTAATAATGTAAAATATGTGAAAAATAATGTGTGTTTTTTTAACAATCAAGCATGAAAGCATAGTCTAGTACACCAGAAAAAACAGATGCAAGACTTCGTAAAAGGGCATAACAGGACCCCTTTAAAAGAAAAATGGAAGAGGAAGACTAGAAAAGAAGAAGCAAGACTTACGGGGTTCCCACACTGATTATTTTTTCCAGTGGTTTGTTATTATTCAATTACTTTAAAAAAATTTTTTATAGAGCTTTCAAAAAGAACAAATCCTAGCCTATAAATTATTTTAGAGCTAAGCATATACGCACGCACACAAACACTTTTAAAAGATTTAACTAATTGCAAAGAGTTTTCCAGGCCTGGAAATCACAATTGAAAAATTCCACGATACTGTCTTATAGCTCTAATCACCAGTGCTCTCACAGAGAAAGAACAAGATGGTAACAGACTGATATCATTGAAAAATATCCTCCACCGACTTGTAACAATTAGCTTGAGCCGAGAAGAACAAACTGAGAAATTGTCTGAGGCTGCCATTGTGTATCTCTCTTTGACCAGGTTTCTGCAGCTCCTTCCTCAATGCCTCAAGCTTCTGTCCCGTTGGTTCCCGCTTGCTTCCTGCTCTCAAAACCAAACAGTAGGATATTAAAATGGCTTTTAGACAAACATACCCAAACTGAAGGCCTGCAGATAGACCCCATTAGGCCAGTGGAGCAGTCAGCTGGAAAAAAGAAACCTCAGTTGGCCTTGCGAGACCTTCTGAGTGTGGTGAACTCGTGAGTTAGGTGGCAAGCACTAAAAGTGACATATAGTGGCCTTTCTATTTGCACTTGGCTAAATGACAGCAGAGGGTATTTTACACTGCATTGCGTCTTTCTTCGAATGAAACCAGACATTTGTAACCATAATTTAGAGACTGACCATCTAGAAGGCATTTTAGATGCAGCTGTTACCCAACAACATGTATATCTTACACTAAACACACACTGATATCAGTGTAAAAGTTTCCCTACTATTTCCCCTGAGTTTACAACTAAACTACCATTCAAAAGATTTGTAAGATTTATGCATTTTTTTATATAAAAAGAAATACTGTGGAATATTATTAAAATTTCTAAACACTGTTCTCTATTTTAATATATATTAAAATGTAATTTATTTCTGTGACAGCAGTGAATTTTTGGTGAATTTTTGAAGACCATTACGCCAGTCTTCAATGTCACATGATCCTTCAGACATCATTCTAATATGCTGATTTGATGCTCAAAAAACATTTATTATGAAAACACCTGTATTGCTTTTTCTTTGTGGAAACCGTGATACATTTTATTTCTGGATTCTTTGAATAGAACTTTCCAAAAAAAAAAAAAGATACCTTGAACAGTAGTGTATTGTGTGTTATATAACTCACTCCTGTTCTATTTCTCGTCATTGTGATTCTTCTTTGGTTTTTTTTTTTGGATGTTAAAATACTTTCTCCTCTCCCAGTTTAATCATGAAACACTAGGGTGAGTTAACATGGGCTAAATTGAGGCAGTGTTGCATTTTCTTCCTGTTTTGGCTTGCTTTCACAAGGTAATATTTCAAAATGGACCAAAATGTGTTACAGCGACAGAATTGCATCACAGTAACCCAAATCTTGTGTTTCCTTGAGTCGGATTGAATTTTCACCAAAAGCAAACCGTTCCAGAGGTTGCTTGGTCTAAAATTTAGAAAGATAGTTGCTAGATTAGCAGCTAGATTGACACCAGAAGATTAGATAATTGTTATATTCATAGCACTATAATGTGCTATTCAGATTCAGGTGACGTCTGGACACACACACACACACACACACACACACACACACACACACACACACACACACACACACACACACACACACACACACACACACACACACACACACACACACAGGCTGTGAACTGAAACACGTCAAGCTGTGGGAGTCCTGGGAACAAAGGGGCAGGGAATAAAAGAGCCAACACACTTCAAACAGCACATCCCTTTCTGCATGACCTGTACACGCCAGAGAGCAAAGACAGAGCGAGAATGTGAGCGAAAGATGGGAGGGAGGGTGAAAGAGAGAAAAGCATGCGAGAACTGCCAGCGGGAGTTGAGGTTTTCTCTCGAGCGTTGTCTTGTAAAATTCACAGGGAATTGATTGTAAGTTTGGTGCTTGTGCTCTGAGTGGGCACAGGGTGTGAAAACGCTCTTATTTCTCCCATTCCCTTTGACAGTGTCGCTTGATTTGCACCATAAATCCCCTCAGATAGGTCAATAACCTATAACGTTAATGTCAGTGTCCTGCCATTAGTTTTACAGTCTGTGTGTCCCCTCTGTGTCTTAATGACCCATGGCTGGCAGAGCAACAGCTGTACCTGGATCTGTACTAAACTACACCCCCCCAAGAGCGCTTCCTTTATTCGTCCCTCACCCTGAGCTGTCCAGAAGTGTCATGCTTCTCAAATTGAAGATGAACATCCCCCAGATGTCTGATACGTGGATTTTGAATGCAACATAAAAAACTAACAAAAGGGTTAGTTCGTTCAAAAATGAAAAATATGCAATCACTGACTATGTTTACATACACCCTCATAATGCAATTATAATGGGATTTTGGCAATATTGCGATTAAACTTTACATCATGTAAACACAATATTTCGATCACTGATTTTAATCACAATAAACAGGGATCTAAGCACCTTAAACGCATTATTACTGCTCTGACCAAAGTGCGCATATACACAAAAGATGTATGGTTCACACAACTTCATGAATGAACCCAACATTATTCTAAAGTTTTTCCTCCACTCTGAATCATTGAACTCTGTCAGCACAACTCACTGCGCAATCTCTGCTCCTTATTTTCATCCTGAGAAGAAAATGATGCGAAGAACACGATGGCAATCCGAAAGCAATCCGAATCCAGCGCCATTTCTATGTTCAACATGGCTCTGAATATCCAATATGCCCATAGAAATGTGATTTGCATTTGACTTAAGTGGATTAAAACAATGGCCAGTAACACACATCATCATTTGTGCAATGCATTGGGGTTTGTGAATAATGGAGGTAAAAACAACCACACTTCTCGAATAATCAGAACTACCCATCAATAACTTTCCTCAGTGGAACACAAAATAACATATTTTGAAGAACGTTCCACCTTATTTTTCCATCAGTGTGAAAAACAACATCGGACACCACTGGCTTTCATTGTATCATAAAATACAACACGTTTTCCAAAAGAAAATAAGTCATTTTCCAATATTTCTTCTTTTTATGTGAATGTGACAACCTGGTGTACACGACTTGATCAACTCTTGTTTTGAAAGGGAGTAAAGCATGCTGGAGATTTTAGGATAGATTTCATGTCATTTGTTGTTAGCCAAAAAATTATTTTTGCCACTTGTTTACTATCTAACAATTCAGAGTAGGTCACTTCAGAGTTGTGTACCACAGAAGAAAGAAAGCCATATAGGTTTCGAAATGACATATGTAAATAAACAGAATTTTCATTTTGGCGTGAACTTTTAGTACTTTCAGTTTTGCAATTATTGTAGTTCAAAAAGTGATCATCTTATCTTATTCAAAAAGCTACGCCCTCATTAAAGTTCTTCCGCTCACATTTACTACAGGATGTGCCCTCGGAAGACGCAACGGCCCCAACATCCCCCCTAATAAGTCAGCTGTCCGAGCGCGCTGATTCAGGAACTCTTTGAGTAATTATGCCCACTGTTCTACGTTAATTTCACACTCTCTTTCTCTGCGCACCGCTAGGCTCAATGGCCGGAGGATGCAGAAGCCCTCTGCGTGACCCGGCTCCTCCGTTCTTGGGCCTGACCAAACAGCGCTATTGATCCCTGGATCCGAAGCTCTTCCCGCTGCGTCTGGAGCCGGGGGGATCTGCGGGGGGCCACTGATCTCTCGCACTTCACCTTTCATTCCCACAGTCCATTAGAAAGGTGTCAGGCATTAAACTGTGCAGGGGATAATGCCTTTGAATCACACCTTCAGAAAGAAGGAGAACGGAGGAAGACGAGAGAGAGAGAGAGAGAGAGGAAGATAATGGAGCGTCCCTGTAATGACCTTTTTCTTGGGAAACCCTGTGTAAACACAACTAATGTAATAGCAAAGGGTGATAAGCGTGAGCCACCATGTCCTCTTTCTGTTTCTCCTTCTCTTTCTCTCTACTATCTGCAGAACAGCATGATTCTCTTTGGCGCACAGATCCCTTTTGTAGTCAGGGGAGAAATCCCTCTCCTGCTCTGCTGTTTAATGGTCTTATCTGCAGCGAGGAGAAGATTAGGCCGTGACGGGCGTGTAAGAGCCAGCGTGAGGCGGCAGGATTACACATGACGGTGGGAGGAGCTGGGAGGACCCGTAGTGAGGACCTCAGGGGATCCTGGAGGTGGACGGGAGGTTGTTGCTGATTGCGATCAACCTGACCATTGCAACGTGTGTCCGACCATGCTCCTGCTTCACATATTCAGTGACAGATGAAAGAAAAGATGGAGAGGAAAATGAGTGGACCTGTGTGCTTCGTCTACTCTCACTTTAAATGAATTATAGCGTCTTCGTTATGAGACAGTTTAGCTACACAGTTTAATCACACAATCAATCTTTGATGAAAATACATATATTTTTAAATACCATTATAAAGTAAGGCATTACAGTGTTATTTCTGTAATATTTATATGCTATTTTTTTAAAGACTTTAACGTTCATAAGCAAATCTTTTATCTATTGTTTCTGCAAAAAATGTTCCCGTGTTTTGATCCAGAGATCCTGTACTCTTTCTGAAGATGTGTAATAGCCTACCGTATAACAATGAAAACACGGAAAACTTAATGGTGGGAAAGCGTTGTCTCATAAATGCCGGAAAATTCTGTCGATGGCGTAGTTAACATTTGTGTCCAACATTTGTAACCTGTGTCTAACATTAACATCCAGTTTTTATTTTAGTTTAACTTTTAGTAATTTTTTTGTGTGCTTTTCTTATTCAAGTTTTTGGGGTGTGTTTTATTTATATTTCTACTTAGCTTTATTTTATTTTATTTTATTTCAGTTTTAGTTTTAGTAATTGTAGCACTTCAACAAACTTATTTTATTTCAGTTTAATTTTTTAAAATATTTTATTAAGTTTTATTTAAATTAAGGGTAATGATTTCTAATAGTTTTTAGTTAACAATAACATTGATGCATTAAATGGATAGATTTAATAAATTTTTAATTAAATATAAAATGAAATAAAAATAATGAATAAACAATATATATATTTATATATATAACATTTTATGTATTTTTGTAGTGCCATATAAAGGGTTAATTCTTAATTTTTTTTTATTATTAAACTAACTAACTAACAAAGTAAATAATACACAAGTTTAACACAGAATACACTACTGACAAACAACTTAGTAAGCTATATTCCTGGCAGCTTTGATTGGCAGGGCCAGTGTCACCCTGGCCCATATTTGATCTCGCCCATGGGAGAAAGAAAGAGAGAGAGGAGAAGTGAGATGAAGAAAGTGATTGAGTGAGGGACAGATGAGGCCAGAGCGGATCGCATTGGATGCTGAGTTGTTGGCAACCGAGGTGACAATATTGCACTCGACTTAAAAATACAAACAGCCAAGGGGTCAACAATAATGACTTTACAGAAACCAAGACTTGCTCGGCATGCATTTGTAAATGTCACGGCTGAAAATAGCTGCTGAACAGAAAAAAAAGAAAAGGAAAGAACAAAGGATTAACAAAAAAGATTGTGTTACCGTAGGTCATTCTGTTAGAGCTACTGTCCCACCAGACTGAATCAAGTTTTTCTGGCCGTCAGACGGCGGCTGGATGAAATGAACACACGGTAAATGTTACAGGACCCACATTATGCAACTAGAGAACACAGATCAATTAGAGTGGTGACAAATTAGCGCAAGCATTTCATTTAGCAACATGACACCGTCGGCAGCCGCTCTCCTCTCCGAATTACATGGCTGATAGACGCTGCTTCCGAAAGACACAGCGTGATTACGCAACGCTTTGAAGGAAAGCATGGCTTTTCCTTGGTTAACTTTTTTACTGCACATTTTTGTAAGCATGCATAATTTTTAGCATTTGAAAACAATTTCAGAAGAGGACTGTGACTATATAAAAATTTACACCAGGGAAATATTAATCAGGGGATTACAGTACATGGGCTAAAATCACACAATGTATGGCAACCCTACAGACGTAAAAATGCCAGTACATTGGAAGCAAGATAATATTACAATAAAATAAAAAATATATATATAAAATGTTTAGTTTACAAACCGTAAACATGAGTTGGTAAATATATATAAAATTAATATTATTATTTTTGGTAACACTTTATTTTACAGTGTCCTTGTTACACGTTACATGTAGTAGCTAAAGCAATAAGTATAAATTATGCATAATTACATGCAACTAACCCTAAAACAAATCTGATTATAATCTTAACCCCATAGTAAGTACATGTAGTTAATTAATATTACTCAGTAATGTATCATTATACTTTAACAAGGACACCTTAAAATAAAGTGTAACCTTACATTTTTTATTGATATAAAATGTATCAATAAATGTTACATTTCAGAAATAGTGGTATCATGACCATCCTACAGAAAACAAACGATTTGGTGATGTGGAACACCCAATACTACACCAGCAGCGCAGCTCATTAAAGGTAAATGGCAGAGGTTGTTTAGGGCTAGGCCTTGCTAGGGGGGCATAAAAATAGGCCAACGTGCCGTTTCAAACCAAACACAAGCTCTATGCTCTTCCATCTCTACACATGCTCGTTGAAAAACAAGTCCCTTGCTCTGAGCTCTCAATTATTTATTATTGAACAGACACAGCAGCACTTCTCTCCCATCTTCCTCTGCCTTTTTCATTATCATGCTACTGTAATACTATCATTAAATCCATAATTGTTCAGTAGATCCACAGTTATTCACAGTACTGTCCTTACTGAAAGTGTGAGGGAAAACAGTCTATTTGTCCACACGCATCCACACCTTCTCATCTACTCTGAGCCCAGAATTTTTGAAATAATACTTCTGAAAGAACACACACACAAAGCGAAGAGCTATCTGTCATCAGAAATAAGCGTCAGTCTGCCTGTGTGAGCTAATCAGTTACAGGATGTCTGACAGGGGTAAATTTTATCTCTCTTCTCACCCGGGCCATCAGAAAGTAAGCTCAGATTAGATTAAGCACGTCTGCGAGTTTCATTCTAGGAGAATAGGCCCCTGTGGCCCCCCGTGACACAGCCTGTACCGTCTGCGTGAGGGTGCGCGGAGGCCCTCTGTCCCGCGCTGGGCCGGATGAGACTGGAGTGATGAAGGGGAATGATTAATGGGCAGTCGGTGCTATCAAAGAGCACAGCCAGCTCAAAAGATGAGAGATTGCTTTCTGACGATCATTAAATCCTGGTTGCCACATCTACGAGTGCGCACTTTTCATCTGGCCCCTGACGGGGAGAGAGGGAGCGCCGTGTGGCCGAGAGAACGGGATGCTGAACGGGGAGCAGGTTTATGGCGGAGGAAGGTTTCCTGTAAGCTAAAAGCCCATTTTCAGCACAGTTTGACATCGCCAGTGTCGTAGGATCTTTCTTTCATCCCCTCACCTCCTCATTATTTTCAGAGGTGCAAGTAAGGGCCGTTCAGAATGATGGTATCGTGTTTATAAAAAGTTGACATTATTTTTTACTGGATGCGGCATCTATAAAACAATAGACACGTTGAAACGATCAACGATGCCAGAATAGGACGTTAAAAAATATATTTAAAAACAACTGAGATACACTCAAAGTGACAACAAAGATTCAATTCAGTATGAGGGTTTCAGGTTTTTAAAAAGTTTAAAGTACGAAGTTATTTCAACTAGACGCGGCGTCTCATGTTACGAGACGCTAAAAAAAACATGGAGACGTAGAAAAATCAATGAAGTCAGTCTTACACATTTAAATTAAACAAAAATCTATTAAAAAAGAACTGAGATGGAAAAGAGACCCAATCTGTGCCTTTCAGTGTGAGGGTGTAAGGTTTAAAAAAAGTTCATGTTATGTTTACGTTGTGAGATGCTAAAAATATTAGACACATTGAAATGATCAATGACGTCAGTCTATTAAACAAAAGAGATAGACACAAAAAAAGGCATCTAAGACTCAAAATGACAAAAATACTCAATGTGTCGATCAGCACGACAATTTAAAGGGGTAGTTTACTCAAAAATGTCAATTCTGTCATCGCTTATTTACACTTCTGTCAATCCAAACCTGTAATATTTTTTCATCTGTAAAACACACAAAAAAAAACACGTTTTTTTTTTTGTCCTTACAATAAAAGTCCAACTGTTTTGGACCTCGGTGAGTTTCATTATGATGGACAAAACCATTACTTCCAAATGTTGTCTTTTTTTTTCACACAGGTTTGGAACAACTTTAGGGTGAGTAAATTATTATTTTTGGGTGAACTATATCTTTAAAAGCTAAACTTTTTACATGGAACAAGACACTAAAAACAATGAAACATAAGAATGGTCAAAATGATCTGTCTAGTGCATGCACGAAGAAAAGATTCACGCGAAAAAGAGCCCTAAAACTCTCACCTTTCTACTAGTTGCAAGTACAATAATGGGAAACTACATGTAGCTTTAAGTGATGTAACCAACAAACTGCTGTGAAGGGTCTATCAAAACACATACATGGGAAAAACGCCTAAATAGCAAAGCATTTAAACTCCTCTATAGGGACTAAATAATAAAGCGGTGAACGTACATCCCCTGTGTGAGTTTGAACACTCCCCATCAGTGAGCTGAGAAATTGCCAGAGCTATGCAGAATCAGGTCATATGATCCTCTGTCCTCAAAAAGAGCATCAATACTATCCATTCTGAACAGCCACGGCTGAATACTCATCTCCTCCAGGACCAGCACTGCGGAACAAGGCCCTTCTGAGTGGATGAAAATTAAACACTGCTCCGACTGAAAGCAAATAATGCAAAGCAGTAACTGAGCGAGAGAAAATCTGCGTATGTATTTTGGTGGAACAGATAAACTTAGAGGAAGTGTAGGAAAGAGAGAACGAGATAAAAGAGGAAACAGGCTTATCGCATGCTAAAAGCACACCGTGTTCTCCCAGCAGGTCCAGGGTTGAGGAAATATGGAGAAACAATGGCATAAAGGCCAACCTGATGGGTGGCAGAGACGTTACTCACCCAAAAGTACATCATCATTTCGGCCAGGGGCAGGTGGGCACTCACAGATGAAAATCGGATGAGGGGTGGGCGCAGTGGGTCAGATTCTTGGTGCTTGAAAGTCCTGTGCTCTTCCCAGATCAGTCCAGAAAGAAGAAGAAAAAACTAATTGCAGCAACAACTGTTGACACTATAAAAAAAAATGTATCTAGTCAACAGGAAAAAGAGGAATAGGCAAAGGTGCTTCTGTCTCCGCTCTTCAGTTTCCTTTCACTTTCCACTCTTTCTTTCTTCTTCCTATAACCACACAAGTAGCTTTCTTCACGTCACTCACTCTGCACGTCTTCTGCCCCGTGTCGTTCAGTTCAGGGTCTTATTGGCGGGCGGGAGAGTTCTAGAGCGGGCACTCCAGGAGGTGTTTGGCATCTGTTCCCAGCATTCCTTCAGTGAGGCTGTGTTCCTCTGCAGGGAGAGGAGTCCATTGACACTTCAGGCACTGAAACAGCCACGGAGCAGCTCAGCATCCGAGCACTCGCAGAGGAGAGGGGAGGGGAGCTGCTGCTGCTGCGACGTCTGCCGAGGGAAGCCGGCTAGTGGTGAGGATTGAGAAGACTGTAGGAGCGGTTCTTTCCCCTCGCTTGGTCTCGACGCTCAGCTGATGTACATGAAAAGTCATGCAACGTGACAACGAGGCAACAAAGACCCGTCGGAGGGGGGCAAACGGGGGGGAAAGCGCAAGTAAACTAGGTAGGGCGAGTCGGCGTGCAACGTAATGCCTTTTGCTCTTTCTTGTGTCTTTCTTTTTTTCTCACCAATCTTTTTCTCAGTGATAGAGAGGGAGCGGAGGCTGGGGTTTCGGTGGGAGAGGGGCTTGCAGGATTCCAGCTGTGGTTTCAGCCAATCAGGAGTCGGAGTGAGCCGGTGGAGAGCAGGGGGAATCGCTTGACAGGTTGCGTGCCATGAGAACGGTGCTGCTCTTTTTGGTAGCTTTTTTGGTGCGTGTGAGAGCGCAAGACTTGTTTGTGTGTGTGTGTGTGTATGTGTGTGTGGTTTGAGCGGCTAAGTGCATGCGTACACAGCCACGCGCCTTTCGGGAGGCTGGGTGGGTGAGGGGGGTTACGCTGCCATTTAACATCTCAGCTGTCTCAGCAATTTCAAACCCACACCGCCAACAGGCAGCTACAGTGTTCTTAAATATTAACCTCTGCGCTGTTGCACGTTTATATTTGGATTTGAGAGAATGCTAATTTTGCTCTCGGTTCATTTTGATTAGAACAAAGCATGTCAGGAGTGACACTGTCAGAGAGAGTTCACATTTTCCATCGTGCTTTGGAATATTTTAGCTCTGCCGTAAATCAATGATAGAGTTCTGATAAGATCTGGTTTACATTAGATAATTACAAGTTTATATTAGATTGTATATAATATATTAATACAGTTTTGCTCATAAATGTACATACCCCCTTCTGTAAAATTAATCTAAGAAAAATGAGATCAACTTTTTTTTTTACTGCTCTGAAGAACTTTTATTAATAACAGCAACTTGCAAAATCCCATTTTTGTAGGGAAAATTTAAATATTCAACCCTTTTTAACCATTTTTCTTCTATAGTATCATACTGAACTGACCGACAGCTTCAGTGATTATAAAAGGAGCGTTCTTTACTTGCTTGTATATTGTGTAATTCAGTCACAATTTGAAGAAAAGTTTTCGTTTTTTATGAGACTTTATTTCCAACTTTTTTCCCCTCCAAACATCAGGGAGTGGAAATGGCTTGTAAGTCAATGAGTGTTCCTCTGCCGCCTTCTACTGGTTATAGTGGTAATTTGATGTTTGTTTGTTTTTTAAAAATAAAAGTGTTTGTTTGCCACTAAGTTGGTTTTCTTACATCTTTAAACTTTTAGTTTTATAAAACTTTTTTATTTCTGCCACAATACCACATTTACAGCTAGCACAATATTATGAACAAAAGTGTTAAACAGGATAATTTACATAATTTAGTGTATTATTTAGTCATATATGTACATATATGTTATGTTAAATAGTTTAGTTTGGGACGTTTCTGGCCTTTGGTCAGTGGGTGTGTCGTCCCAGCCAATAATAACATGTGTTGCATGTGATGGCGGGACTGAAGTTTAGGGAGTGAATCTCCGCTTCCTGAACAATTAAGAGGCTGCTCACTACAGAGCAAATGGGTTTAGCTTACGCCTAGCTCCCCCTCGCTAGATTAGACAGTGAGGAGGATTGAATGTCATTTGGGTCAAATGGGTGGAGCTAGAATATCCAACCACACCCTAACCCTACCCACAACTCTATCCCTCCACACCATTAGGCGTCCAGAGAGGTGGAGCTGGACGTCATCTGACTCTTTGGAACAATTCGTTAATGTTGCAATTGCCTTGTTGACTACTATCTGTAACTTGACAGATTACTAGGCATTGTAATAACATTATTATGATAACATGTAATTATTGTTTATTAGTGAGACGTATGCATGAAGAGGAGAGGGCGTGCGCTTTTGGCGGTGTTCCACCCATGATGAGGGGTCAAGTTTGAACATTTCTGCATAGTGCACCTTTAATGTCACAAGCAAATACAATTATAAAGTAAACATTATTCTGCACATTTCATGATATAAAGAGACTGCAGCTAGTTGTCATGCTTTATTTGTCAATATAGGTTTGTTTTATATAAAGAGATATACCCTAAAGTCTTGACTACAAAAACTCTTTTAAACATTTTGAACCATATTGTCCAGGAATTTTTTTTGGTTGAGTTTACTGAACACATGTTGACCTAATAGCAGGACATGTCAAATTACATCTACTTTTAAACAGCCATAGATAAAAATAATAATAATAATAAATAATAATAATAAAAAAAAATTTAAAAAAAAAAATATATAGCTGAAAAATTATATATAAAAATAATTAATGAAGTAGCAAACATAAAAATTATCAATTATGTGGGGCAAAACAATTTGAATGAATAAATTGTATACAATTCTAAAAATAAATTAAATTAATAAAATACTATACATTTTTATCAAATTGATATGTGACAACTTCCCTTGAAAAGAAAATCATAAAATCATAACCCTGCTTGAGAAAACGCACATTTGTGCAATTGGACTTCTTTTAACTCACTCAAAACCATAGTAACTGAAAGTAAGCTGTGTGACAACAAGCCCCGGTCTACCCCAGTGTCGTTGTTCTTTCTGTGATATTCCTGTCCACTCCATCAGCTTTCTGTTTTCTCCCACTGCTTCTCTTTCTCTCTCAAACCCAAAACATTCTCTCTCTGTCTCTCCATTCCTTCTCTGGCACTATTTGCACTGTTTTTTCCTCGGCATGAGGGTGCTGCATGTTCGGGTTAAGCACTCGGAGGACGACTGGCCCTGGGGACGTCATTTTCCATTACAGAGACAAGAAACCTTTTCTCTCAGATGAAGAAGGAGGGAAAAAGTCAGAGCCCTGAATTGGTTATGCTCCTTGTCGTGTTCTCTTACTCCCCCGACTCGCGATTCGTTTAGTCAATATTTAATGCCGGCGTTGTGCAGTACAGTTGTCTGTTGGCCCGATCCATGGGTTTGATCTCCATGTCTCGCCTGATCTTTTTCCAAGCTTATGGGCTTGCGCGGAGATGTGACGCAGAGTCTAAAAATGTGGCACAAGCTTGTTAACGGTCACACGTTTTGCTCTGATGCAGTGCAAAGAAAGAAAAGGACAGATAGATGGAGGGAAAAAAAGAATCAGATCAGATGCATTGCGTGCATTTAGCGCAACCGCTTACTTTATTCTTCCACCACACACAAGCACGCACGACTCACCCTGCCTGCAGCAACTAACACCCTCTACGTCCCACCTGAGTATAGATGTCAGTTGGCCTGAAGTGTAAAGGTGGTATTTTTCTTCTTTAAGCAGGGCAGATGGGCAAGGTTTGGTCTAAGCAGGCCCAGACTGAGCCGGTGGCCAAGCCAGACTGTCTTAATTAGGAGCCGGCCGCTGCCAACGGCAGGTGAACACATCTGGGACGCCATATTGGCCGCAAGCGCAGCAGGTCTTGGAAATAGTGCAAGCCTTGGAATATTTGACGGGAGCCGAAACGAGCGATTCCCTCTTTCTTACCCCCATACTACAACCCAAAAGTGAGCAGCAATACATCTACATGCCACACAGTCTCAAGCTTCCACGCTGTGCGAGCCTGCCAGATATTAAAAGTCTCTGTCTTTGGAGGTTTGCGTTCGTTTTGCGTGCTGCCAAGGCCCGCGCAGCCCCAGAGTGCTATCAATTACACACATTCTGCTGAAAAGCTGAAATTCAGCTCTGAGCGCAGTCTGACAGGATTCAGCAGTGTGTGCACGTCTGTGCAACGGCTTTTGGACGTTCACGTTTCCTTTGTCCCCTGTACCTGCCCTCCACTGCCTTTGTTTGGAACGAAGATGACACAATCACAGCGTGTCGCACTTAAAGCACCTTATAATGAAGTCGAGTCCTCCCTTCTGTGAAGATACACACACACACACACACATACACACTTACTCTATCAGGCATGTTCGCCCCACTGAGCTATACCTTCCTCATCAGTGCTTTACCCAACGTCATCATTTCTGCCTCCATAAACTCAATGGAGCTGCATGCTCCTCTCTTTCTCTCTCAACGCACTCCCTTCCAATTACCGCGCCAGTTCATTTATTCATTAACCCGGCAAGGAAAATCGAGGGAGAACTAATTCAAAAACAACCGCCCTCCATTTCTCTCCATCTGGTGGGGAGGCTCGATTCTCCAAACATGTTCAAGTGACTTAATCTGGTTAAGTTGCAGTTTAGCGTCTGCAGCGGAGTTTGGTGGGGGGATTGTGGAACGGGTCGCAGTGCCAGTCCATTTTCATTAAAAGCATCTACCAGTGACCAAACGGCACTGGAAGTGACATGCATGGAAGTATGGCCTAATCAAAAAACAAGCGGATAAAAGGCAAGGTGCCATTGCACTTGATTACAGAGGCATTGACTAATTTACTTAATTTGTCAAAAAGGAATGTGGTTTGGAACTGAGGTAGAACTCATTTATAGTGATTTGAGTGGTAGCAAGCGAGCGCACTTAAACGCTAAACGTGCTTTGGCTATTCAAAGCATTGTATTTCCAAATGCCATTAGGAGAATTTCCTATCTCCAAAAGTGGAGAGGAAAATTAAAGTTTGGAAAAAGTAAATGTTGGGAAAATGTAATAGCTTTGGGCCGCCAAGCTACGCCGACCATTATTCAATCTAAATAAAGTAATAAAAAAAATTATAGCCAAGTAAATAAATAAATAAAATGTACTCAAATATATATTTTATTTATGTTGCTGGCAAAAAAACATAAAAACCTTCGTGGCTACTTATAAATGTCAGTCATTGAAGAAAAATGTTTTTGTCAACAGAATAGTGTATCAACATTTACCAGCAAGTGATAGCTGGGCCATGATAACTAGCAAAACCCTGACCCTAAAGACAAACTAATGTTTTCGAACACGTGAAACACTTTGACATTCAACAATTAAGATGCAAACTAACAGATGTTTAAAACTGTCACATTGTCAATAGATATTTCATGTTAATTTAAGCAGCATGCCAATTCATGAATGTTAAATAATGTTTGCGCTTTGCCATAAATTAAAAACAATCATAAGAAATCATATTAATATAAGGGACAATCTTAATATTCCAACCATAATCAAATGATGCTACATTCTCTCTGAAGAAAGCAGTTGAACTACATCCAATTCTGCTGCTAAAGTTTTCATCTGAAACACGTCTGCACGCTCAATTGGGAAAGCAGTGAAAAACAAGTTACCCTCAGAGATTTATACTTCTGATCCTCCAAATCCTTTTTTATCTTAATCGAGTATAAGCAGTAAATTGCTCCAGCTCTGCCTCCTCCCTGTCCTTCCCTGCCTGTATGCTAATATTGTTTGACATATTTCGGAGGAAGACGGAGCATCAATATTTATCAATTCATAATAAGACAGAGGCACTGACATGCGCTAAGATTACAGTTTAATTAAAACTTGAGTAGCCTACTAATATTCAGTTCTTAAACAGACACATCATATGCCAATGCATTATCTACTCATTTAGATCTTGCATCATTGAGAAAGAAGATAGACAGGGAAATCAGGAAGGAGAACATGACAAGAGCCCGCAAGATCAGCCCCATTCCCCTTCCACTGCTGTTCTCTGTGGTTAGGTGTAATAACCCTAGCCATAATTAAATATTACTGAGTAATTATATAACTTGTAATTATGAATAATTCACTGAATGTGCCAGCATAACTATGTCCCCTTACTGTATATGTCAAAACCTTAAACCTTAAAAAAGAAGGAGATCACCTCTGGTAAAAGTCCTGGCCAGCCAAAACAACTGATGCCAAATCCCAACTGCCAGTGGGAGATCCTAAGGTGGCAAAGGGAGCAGAGAGGCAGTGCCAACCATGCCAACAATCTGGAAAACACAAAGAGGGCATCCACTTACCAGTCTTGTGACGAGGGGCACCCCGAAATGCCAGAAGTGATCGTTCAGCAGCCCACTGTACACTACGTTTCCAAAGAGAGCAATGCTTCCTGTTTTACACAGCCCGTTTCCTGGTTTCGTTTCTACAGCAGGAGAGAAACAAAAATAAATTGGAATAGGTTAAATAACAATATACAATGACTGGAAACAATTATTAATAATACACAATATTACAAAAGAGTAGAGGAGTAAAATAATAAAGGTAAAAAATATAGAAAGACAAAGAATGGAAAAGTAAGGAAGGGAAAAAGAAAGGAAAAAAGGAAGGAAAAAAAGGAAAGAAAGTATGGAAAGGAGTTAGTAAAGAAAAATAAAGATAGTAATAAAAGAAGGAAAAACAAAGAAAGCAAAAAAAGAAAAGACAAATTGAAATGTAATTGGAATGGAAGGTAACAAGGAAGGAAGGAAGGAAGGAAGGAAGGAAGGAAGGAAGGAAGGAAGGAAGGAAGGAAGGAAGGAAGGGGAAGAAAAGAAGGAATGAAGGAATGAAGGAAGAAAAAGGAAAGGGTGGAAAGGAGGAAAGAGGAAAAACAAAGGCAGTAAGAAAGGAAGGAAGACAAAAAAGGAAGCAAGAAAGGAAGGAAAAACAAAAATGTAGAAGAAAAAAGAAGGAAGGAATGAAGTATGGAAAGCAGAAGGAAGAAGGAATGCAGAACAAAGAAGGAATGCAGTAAAAAAGAATAAGGAAGGAAAAACAAAGGAATCAAAAATGGGAGGAAAAAAAGTAGGAAGGAAGGAAGGAAGGAAGGAAGGAAGGAAGGAAGGAAGGAAGGGAGGAAGGAAAGGGTGGAAAGAAGGAAAGGGTGGAAAGAAGGAAAACAAATGCAGTAGAGGGCAGTTCACACAGAACAAGTTTTTTCATTCCTCTCTGTGCTACTTTTCATTGTTGTTTCAATGCAAACACACGCTACGGACTCCTTAACTGTTGCATTCGTGTCTCGCGTCTCTCGCAGTGTCTCGCGCATTACACAGCATTCTAAAACCCCGACCCTCAAGTTAAAATAAGTTTTAACTTTTTAAAACGCGTTTCTAGACGCGTTTCGTTCCACTGACCTGTGTCTCGCATTTTTAACAGCATTTTAACCGCGTTCTGTTTGAACCAGCCCTACGAAAGGAAGTAAAAACAAAGAAAGGAGGGAGGGGAGGAAGGAAGAAAGGGACAAAAAGAAAGAAACAAGGAAGGAGGCAAAAAAATAAGTATTCCTTGATTCAACATGAGTTCAAATGTAAGAGAGACATAAATATTTCTTTGACAATTTGAACACGCCCATCAACACCCATCCTCTCAGCTGTTTAGTGCCCATCAGTCTGTGTGTGAGTGGCACGTGAGAGGGGAAAGTGCTTGGCATGTGATCAAGAGTTGGGTCAACCCTGCTTACACAGCAAAGCAAACTAACAGCAGCATTTGCACACACACACACACACACACACACACACACACACACACACACACACACACACACACACGCACGCACGCACGCACACACACACACACACACACACACACACACACACACACACACACACACACACACACACACACACACACACACACACACACACACACACACACACACACACAAAGAAAACATGACTCTGACATCACACAACTACACACATACACCATATCAGTTCAGCAAAAAAAAAAAAAAACTCCATTCCCCCAGTCTTGGAAAGCGGTCTCAGGGAAGCGCGCGCGAAGATTGCGATGTGTATTAAATTATTCCCTATAAATGCCAAGTACAGCAAAAATCTGCATTACGCCTCAAAACAATAGTGAAGCGCATATTGTGGAGCGCACCACAGCAAGCCATGCATTCATTATTGAAAAACAAAAAGTAAAAAGGCCCATTAAAATGTCACTTGTGCTCTTTGTGGCTGCGGCGACACATGAGTTTTAGTGTTATAAATGGGCCTTGCGTTATTGTTTATGGTGGCTGCTAGCCGCAGGCTACCCGGCGGTGACTGTAAAGTCCACGGATCACACACCACGAGCCTCCAATGCCGCTCCCTCCCTCTCTATACATCACCCCATGAATATTCATGCCACAGGGCCGCGCTCCAGCCAATCGATCACAACTATAACGCATTTATATCCATGATACATGTGGCTGATTTTTTGGTGTATAGAAATAAAAAGATATGGCCTAATTAGCAATAAAACAGCCGGCGTGCCGCTTCGCCGTAGATTTGGAGGCCGAATGGCGCTCCTGCTCTTTTTGCAGGTGATGTAATTCAGAGCGTGCCGGCGTTGCATCACAGGAACGTGCCCGTAAGGTGAGACTCGATGCGGGGAGGGATGGCTGTCACTGTGTTTGAGGCTTTCCTGCTGTCTGCTGGCACCGGTTGAAGCTCCTTTGGCATCCGTGGGCATGTTTCTCACCACGCCTCACCTGTGATTAATTATTGACGTCGAGATGAGGATGCAGTAAAGTAAAGCTGCACTGACATGCTACACTGCAGATACATTACAACAACCCCGCCAGGCTGCTTCACTATCTCCCTGTCTCTTTTTCTTCTTTTCCCCTGTTTTTCCCTCATGCGCTTTGTCTTTAAAGCCCCCCTCTCACTCTCTCCCTCTCTCTCTCTCTCTGACAACCTTTCCTTAACTCACTCTATCTCACTCTGCCCTGCAGTTTGGCAAATTTGACAAGAGCTTTAAAAACTGAGCGAAATGTCAAAGTTGTCATAAACAGTGTGTGAGATAACAGTGACATAAATAGTGGGCGATAACAGTTTGATTTAAGGGAGAAAAGAGTGTCATCACATCTAAATCTGCCATCAGCGCATCTCGGCCGAGGGTTTGTCGGCTCGTCGAGGCGCACTCATGCAGATGAATGGAGGATTTTAGGTTGAAACTGAGACTGTATTATCTCGCGTTTCTCTGCAAGGATGACAATAAGCACCGTAAACGATCCCTGCCTAATCTATGGGGAAGCACCCGTCTTTCAATCTCAAGTGTGATGCGAGAGTGGAGGATTCTAGGTTTTCCACGATAATAAGGGAAGAAACATAAATAGAAATCTACAATATACAATGGCTCTATAAAAGTGGAAATAATATCCCATTACAGAGGCTTCAACCGAAAAACAAACGTTCATGTATGAATTGCATTAAACAAAATATTGTCAAGTTCACACAGCTGTCATGACAGAGGAAACAGAGATGCATTGACATATTCCACAAATGTTTGGGTAAAAATATTGACTTGCCAATGATCCTCATTTAACTATCTGGATATCGATTTTTAAAATCCCAGATCTCTTTATTCTATACCACTTTATTTCCTGCACCACTTCTCAGCGGCAACACAAGCAGCCCCACAGTTAAATATATGATCCTATGGCAAGAGAAGAGTTTGGTATCTGAACTGAATGTAGACCGCAAAATTATAGCAAGAAAATACAATGCTGAGTTCTCGTCATGTGCTGCACAAACTAACAAAAAAAATGTTTTAATTAAAAAATCTAAATATTGCAAATTGGTAAGTCTGATTCACAAAGAAATGGATCTTATGAGATAGTAGATTCAGAAAGAATCAGAAAGAATTACCAGTATGTAGCGGCAAGTGACTGGGTGAGTCATTGAATCATCCATTCAACTGATTCATTCAAATTCGGGAATGAACCACATGACTGTCCCTACTGTATAAAAACACTCACAATCTTGCAATCTTGCAGATTATTTGTTTTGCTTGTACACGTAGGTTTACGCAAGAAATTCAGTTGTAATCTTTAGCATTTGGTTGCGTTGATCTGTTCAATAAATAGCATTTGAACTGCATATAGTTTGGAGGGAAACAAATGTATCAAATTAGAAGGGTCCTTGTATAATTTAACCAAAAGAATAGATATCGAATTAAATATTGGGTTACACTTATTTTGACGGTCCACCTTAGACATTCTACTATAAGTAACTTTGCAACTACATGTCAACTAACTCTCATTAGAGTATTAGTAGACTGTAGTAGACAGTTACGTAGGTTAGGGTTAGGTCACGGTGTTAGGGTTCGGGTAAGTTAACATGCAGTTGCAAAGTTACTTTTAGTCAGTAGAATGTCTGTTGAGGGAGCATCAAAATAGTGTTAGGCCAAAAAAAAAGTGTTAATTTAGCCCAGTCTACTAATGCTCTATAGAGTTAGTTGGCATGTAGTTGCAAAGTTAATTATAGTTGAAAGTCTAAAATGGACCATCTAAATATAAAGTGTTACCAAATATTGAAACGTGTTTGGAACGCTAGCCCTCGTGTTCCACTAACATTTAAAATCCAGAATGTGTCCAAATATATATATAGTGTTGTTCAAAAGTAAAATGTAATATATTCCTATGTTGGCAAAGCTGAAATTTTCATTACCTTGTCATCATCTTCAGTGTCACATGATCCTCCAGAAATCATTATAATATGCTGATTTGTTGCTCAAGGAACATTTATTAATATTATCAATGTTGAAAACAGTTGTGTACACATTTTTTCAGGATTCTTTTATGAATAGAAAGTAAAAAAAACAGCATTTATCCGAAGAAGAAGTTTAAAAAAAAATATAAATAAATAAATAGAGAAATAGAATATAATAGAACTAATAAGTGCTAATATTAATGGGTCAAGTGTTGTCAAAAAAAATTTGTCTTTAGCCGTCTTTTGACAAAAGTTTGGAGCCAGTATGATTTTTATTTTTTGGAAATAATTTAATACTTTTATGCAGCAAGGATGCATTAAATTGATCAAAAGTGACAGTAAAGACATTTATAATGTTATAAATATTCTATTTAAAATAAATGCTGTTTTAAACTTATTTATTCATCAAAGAATCCTGAAAAAATATTGTATTTAGGTTTGTTCTGGTCCACGTGTTGGTGATAGTGTGGTTAATGATAATGACAACAGTGATTATGACCTTGCTGTTCCACTATTGTGAACCTATGAAATGCCAATGATTTGTCCTAATAAGACTGATTGACTAATTGTATGACTTAAAAAAAAAAGAAAATCAATATTCGTGCACTAATTCAATTACCAGAGATGGATTTCTGGGCCAGTCTTCCCATGACAATATGCAGTGTCCATGCTACATGACACCTTATGAGTTGGTATTTGTGTGTTTGTACGCATAGTCTCTCAAGACTTCAGGAAGGCGGAGGTAGCGTCTGAAACAGTGGCAGTATGCGGTTATTAATGCCTTGCGTCCCTTGCAGCAATGTCTGCCGCCACAGCTTCATGCTGTATTAATCAGAGCGCCGGCACGGACTGCCCCTCCAACTGCACATGATTAAGTAGGACTGGAGCAGTGTTTAAACAGACACAGCCACACTCCCCGCTCTGAAACAAGGCTTTTGAGCATCCCCAGGGTACAGGAGGGGGTAATGAATACATCGTTTGGAGAGGCGTTGTGATGCCCTGGAGAGGGCTCTGGAAGAAGAGGACTTCTTTTTCTCCAGCCCTTGTGAACCAGGCTCTGGCCCAGAAACAGGCAGGATGGAGCAGCCATATGGACAGGCTGGTGTGGCTGGTGTGTTTGGGTTGGACAGAGGTCCTGACAGAGCTGCCCCACAGAGAGGAAGGGCCAAGTCCGCCAGTCTAGTTTCAGAGCGATGCCAGAACAGATCCGGGTCAGTGTGGCTAATGGAAGCACAGGCCCAGGACAGGATGGCCACTGCCAGAGCTACAGGGCTTGTGGGAGGAAGCTTCCAGCCGGAAGAAGGCAGACATTATGTCACTCCTGTTGCTCATTTGGCAATAACAAGAGCAAGATTTTGATATTTTGCAGTGCAGTGGGTAGTTATTTTTTTATAGTGGCCCCTAAAAGTATTTGGGCAAAAGTGCCACATTTAACAATACATGATTGGCATTGCATTACACAGCAAAAAATCAAACCAAGTGCTTTTTAAAGCAAGCACACTTTTCAAGCAAAACATTGTTTCAAATCGTAAAACCAAACATATTTATACACATACATACATATACATGTACAGTATGCACATGGAATCATGACAGGGAAAAACTAACATGTTCTTCGGCAAAGAACTAATACAATGCAGATAGTCTGTATGTACGTGCATTGAGAATTTGACTTATCTGTATAGAACCCAGCAGAAGCAGGGGAGGGACTTTTTGCACTTGAGCGAGCTATTGACGAGAGCACTAAATAAATACAATGTCATCAGCCGAGCACTAAATATGCTGAGGTCTCCAACCTGAAATTAAAAATCAACCAGAAGGCAATATTGATGGAACAGGAGAAGCGATAAAATCGGGCAAAATGAGCTTTTGAAACTTTCTCCCTGCCATCGTTGGGAGATGATTGTTTGTGGGGGGTTGCCGTTCTGCCGTGTGATAAAAAATGACTCGCGCCCGCTGCTCGTTTCTTTGTTTCCGCCCTTTTGCTTTACGATTCTCCCATGTGCAGAGTTTTGCGATGGTACGGCCCGGCATAATTTATTAAAATATGAGTAAATCAATGGCTGATGTCCTTATAGATTACTTTGAAATCATAAAAGAGCCTTGACAGGAAATGCAGAGTAATACAATTTAATTAAACTGCATATCCTCCCCCTGTGCAGCCACCTGATTAAAGTGGCAGTCAAATAAAACAGCATTTAATTGGCATACAACACGAAAGCTGTTTGCATGTTTATTTAACATTGCAGCGTATTAATAAAAAATTAGAACCCTAATTGGCCTAACTTGTGCAGGCAGGAGCAAGCTCCTGGCTCCACTTCCCCCTACAGTTTAATGGACTGTGACTGAAAAATAATCCCAGGCTAGTTTAATATTTCTGCAGTCATACTTGATGAAAATCCCTGCTCCTATTGGCCAAGAGCCACACATTAAAAAGCAATCATGGATACCTGGGCCTGCTGGTGAGAATCCCCAGTGGAAAGGACCACTTGGAGCGGCCTGGCAGAGAGAACTGTCCCGGCAGGGGGAGGGCGAGGATCATTAGCGTTTTGCATATCTCCAGTGTGCCATTCCGCAGGTTCGTCCCTAGCCAGCTTCTCCCCCTCAACACTTCAGAGCCCCATGTCATCCCACCTGGCATGTCACCAGAGACAGCTGGAAAGCCCCCTCCCGTGTGCTCTCTCTCTCTCTTGCACTTGCTTCAGATTTGTGTGCACGGACCACCAAAACGAGTGCTGCTTTGATCAGTGACCAAACATCTCAAATGAGCTGAGCAAACGTCTAGCCCAATGAGACCCTCACGGTCCCTGCAACTGCAGTTTCTTTTTTTTAAGATTTACAACAACAGCCTGGATATAGTCTATAGTGAAGGAAAAATGGAAATTATGTTATATGGTAACTTTACAATAAGGTTTCATTAGTTAAGATTACATAACATCATTTTCAACTTAAAACTTTTATGCGTTTTGGCCGTTCATTTACATGACAACAACTATTTGGAGGCATGGAAATGCAAACTTTTGAATATGGATTTCAAAGTGAAAGTTTTTGAAAATTATACCATAATCATCTCCATGTAAACAAAAAAAAAAAAGCTAATTTGTGTATGCGTATTACCGGTTCAGTCTATAGGCACGTAGTGTTTCTTTACAAAGTGACATTGCCAACTACTGGCCTGGCATAATAACAGTTTTTGCAGATTCGTGTGGACGGGATTGTTTTGACAACGTTAATGCAACAGAAAACTTTTTAGCACATATTTATGGTGTTAACGTACTCTAAGTGAAAGGAGAAAACAAGGGACAGGCAGCGTTAAAGGGATACTTCACCTCTGTAAAGATGAATGTGTATTTAAAATGGGTCACTTATGTAGTAGAAATGTGAAATTATTTTTGAATTTGGAGCCTTCTAGACTGAGAAAAGCCACAAAATGTATCTGTGGCTCATGTGGATGAAAAACAACAACTCCCAGAGTGCACTTGCTTCACTGCCCTATGAGGCTACGAGTACCGGTAAGATAACGCAGTTAAACAACAAGGCTAGGCTACTAGTGAGTCTCCGTGACGAGTCTGCCTGGGATTTCAAGACCGCCCAAAATGTCGGGACGAGACCTAGGGAGAACGACGCGAGGCCGGTGGCGTGATTACTGATGAACGGCACCTGTGAGGCGCACCGGTCTCGTATCTCTCACGGAAGAGCGGGATTTTTTTTTAGCAATGTTAAAACTCACATTAACCCATCACTTGTTTAGCGTTCATGTAAACACTACATTCAGATTCACCAATCAGAATGAATTCAGTTAGATTTAAACAAAAGGTGTGCATGTATACAATGAATGGCAACTGCAGAAAGCAAAAGCCGAATCCCGGACATTTTGGACGATCTCGACGGCCGGACATGTCCGGGAAAAAGAGCATGGTAACCCCTACTACTCAGCTTTCTCCACAGAATAAGAACCTGTTAGCTTAGCTTCCAAAAAAAAATAAAAATGGCTGACACTATTTGTAGATTCTGTGAGTGATATCCCTCCCTCTATGGCTGGGTTGAAAACATGCGGATCTAGCGCCTTCTACTGACTGTAGTTTTTAGCCTCTGGCCAAAAAAGCAGTTTTTGCGTCATTGGAGGATTTTTTACAGACAAAAAAATACATAAATATCTCGTGTCAGGGGGATATGAGGGAGGGAAGCACGGTAATTTGAAAATACTATAGGTTTTCTACTGATACAAAGCTTAATGCTAAATCCTGAAGTATCCCTTTAACCAATTCACAAATTAGGTACTATGGAAACAAATGGAAACAAACCAAGGAGGACCCATGACAACTAACCCAGGTAAAACTAGGGAGATACAAACTAAACAGAAACCACACGAGACATTAATATTCACTATTCACAGAAAATACCAAAAAATGTATTGATAATCTAAAGTTAGTTCAAAGACATTAATTTATTTCCCTCTACTTTATTGTGGCATACAAATAATAGAATACTTCTCACATGACAGAATAATTGACAATGAATAGAGACATTTTCCTCGGGACAAACACCTCATTCTTAAACACGTATTCATGCCACTTCGCATAAAGACCTCTGGCACCCTCTTGTTTAAGCAAGAATGCACAACAATCAACAAACAGACATATCTATCCACACAGCTGAAACGGCTGGATACAGAGAAAAACAGAGAGACATAGACATATTTCTGACAGCCGTACTGTCTCACTCCCCAACAATCACTCAAAAGCATCAAAAAGCAGCTTCCCAGACGTGATTCATTTATATTGTATAGCTAGTGCTGCAACTTGATTTAGAGGGAGAGAAAACACCAAGAAAGAAATAAGGCTAGCTGCAAGTGTAGTCTGTATGCTGGTGAGGATTCTTTCCTCAAGAAGACTGGAAATTTGCCGCTCGTTCTTGATCTGCTCTGTTTTGTCACCCACAGCTGCCAGAAGATTCCCAGGAGTCAAGAGTCACACAGTCTTCGAGTTCAAACTCCTCTGTCAGTTTTCATTTACTGTTTCTTTCTCTCTCTCTCTCTCTCTGTGTGTGTGTGTACTCTGAGGATGACAGTAACTGAGATATGAATGTCGTAAGGTGATGAAAGCATATATTAATTCTAATCGCTACTGGATTATGGGAATAAATAGTGTGTGACAATATAACCACAATAGTAACATTAAACACTAAACTTAATTTAGACTGCATATTTAGAACAATTGTGCAGATTTTCAGAGTTGCACCTGTCCTACAAATATAGACATACATTACAAAATGGCCATAAAGGCAAATAAAAAGCTTTTTATGCAAGTTTAAACAATTATTTTTATTGAATTATTAAAACAATAGACCTTGTTGAGTCGAGTGTGTCTAGTTTTCTTTTTGTATGGAATTGTGCTGCTATAAAAAAAAATGTGTATGTAATATATATATAAAAAAACTGTTTCTTATTGCGTCTTATAATTACAATTTTGCAATCAGTGATAAATCAGTTACATTTGTTTTTTTTTCTTTTAGCAACATTTTGACATTTGTTTTTGCAAATGCGCAAATTTACAAGCTTAATACAAGAAAGAAACTGTGCCAAAAATGTTATTAGTGTCACAGTTATGTTCTGTTACTTATTTGATCATTTATTCTGTTCAGTAGTTGCCTAATTAGTTCCCTTTGTTTGTTCCTTGTATTTAAGTCCTTGTTTTTCATGTGTATTGCCCAGTCTCGTCTGTATATGGCTACTGTTACTTTGCCTGCTCTCTCCTGAGTTATGTTGTGTGGATTATGTATCATCTTATACACTATCATCTTCGCCATGTGTTCTTAACCACCATGGTGGGACAATTAGTATTAGCCTTAACAAAGTGACTTATTTCGCTTTAACAACTATTCCTGTTTAAATAAATATTATATATTTATTGAAAAAAAGAAAATAAATAAATAATCTATATTCACTACCAGGTTATGTGGTCGGCAAGATTTTTAAACATGTTTTTGAAAGAAGAATCTTATGCTCACCAAGGCTGCATTTACTTGATATTTAAAATGCCACTATTATTATATTCTAAAGGTTCCTAATTTTGTTTTGGAGGTCTCCTACAACTGGTTTACATGCATTAAAGGTCAAAAAACACTTTCATTTTCTCATCACCACATTGCACATCACCCTATTTTTCAATAATTCTCAAATGACTCATCCAATGATTCAGTCTTTCTAAATCACTCCTTACTGAGAGGCTGCTCTGCTCTGATTGGCCAGAAGTCCCAGTCTGTTGTGATTGGTCTACCGTTTAAAGTGCCTTTTGGATGCAAAACACTAGGGCTGTAACGATTTACGATATTAAACCGAAATCGCGACACTCAGATCCACGAACCTGTGTCGCGGTATGAGAAGGCAGATCGCGATCGACACACCCCTTCCCAGACTTATCTTTCTCGTCCAGAATAGATCCTAGGGCTGTGACGGGGTCTTTTACATATTAGGTATGGGAATTTCAAGCAAAAATAATATTCGAAGATCGCTGGGTATCATTTGATTATTATTCAAAAATCGCACCTCTCCCACACACGCGCGCGCGCGAGCACACACACACAAGCAAACACCAGAGCAAGTTAGCAAAGCGCGGTGTTTGCTTGTATGTACGTTGTGTGTGTGTGTGTGTGTGTGTGTGTGTGTGTGTGTGTGTGTGTGTGTGTGTGTGTGTGTGTGTGTGTGTGTGTGTGTGGCACCGGCGCGCGCGTGAACTGGAGCTCACCTCATAAACGAATCGAAACTTAGAAAGCTTGAAATACTTTTACTTGATTTAACGTTAATTCAAAACATAAAGAAATGGCGGCTTAGGCTAATTCGTAGGAAGTGTGCATTTCTCTATATAGGCGCGTTCACTTTGTGGCAAGCGTTATTCCTGCGCTTGAGATGCGGGTCATGCGGAATAGGCAATATATTATTTGTGGTTTACAGCACAGACAGTAAGCCTCGGTTATCTCAGAATAATTTTTAACATGCTCGAATCATCTCCACAATGGAGTATAGTTCTGTTTGTTTTTCAAAAGTATTTTGTTACAAGAAAACAGAGTTATAGCTTTAGCTATTTATTTTTTTATTTGGCTTTTAAAATCCTCCCTCCTCGCAAGAATCGCGGTTTGTATCGAATCGTGGGTCAGAAATCGGGATACGAACCGAATCGTGGGTTTGCTGTATCGTTACAGCCCTACAAAACACCCATTATCATAACTGAATTTCAGCTCCGGATGCTTCCTAAAGCTCAGCGATTGTACACACTGTAGACAGTAACGATGGCGACAGTTTTACCATATCAATCTCAGCTCGAGTCCAAAAATGAAACATTGGAAGAACTACAGTAGTTATTCAACCTGAACCTCCATTGCAAGGACGACTTGAGCAGGACGTTTCTCAGTGAAACACTACTTGATTTGACATACATTGTAAGATGTTGTTACTGTAATTCCTCACCACCAGCATTAACAAGTGTGTGTTCATCAACAAACCAATGTGTATATTTCTAATTTATTGCGGTGCAAATGCGGGAACTAGGCTTTTATCAATAACAGCGCATACCTTAGCCGAGCACTAACGTGAATGACTGATGTAACATTAAAGTTTGTAAAACAAATCTTGCTCCATCCTTTATCATCACTCAAAGTAGTAACAACAACAGACAATCTGCATTAATAGAGGTAATAGTGGCCCACAACTGCTAAGCATAAGTATTTTAGTAAGACAATAATAACATAAGTTAGCTGGTTAGCCGGAGGCCTACACAATATAAAAAACGTATTTTGAATTCTGGTAGAAAATATATACATCAATAATTAATCATACTTACAGGTTGTGATTCTGAGGAGCGAGTTGGTCCAAATAAAGTGGGTACTGCTCCATCTTTAATGAATAAGTGTTTTGTAAATCCCATTTAGACCTCATGGAGATTTGATAAGCAATGGTCAAAAGGTTACACTACAGTTGTATCGCTGTAGAAATTTGAACCTTCACATCCTTATCCTTTGGATGCGTTTACAAAGAGAATTTGCTTTTGCAGAGAAGGGAACAGCGTCTTCTCAACATTTAGACAACAACAACCAGCTACAGTGCTTGAGGGCAGGTCAAGGTGTTTGCGGGCGCAATGTAGAACATAGGCGGGCATTAGGCAAACGTGTTCCCCAGTGACGCGTAGTCGTAACGGAAGAGGGATTCAAATTCCTGACGACTTGTTTAGGTGGTTCTTCTGAGAGACAGTAACTTTATTTATTGTGCACTTTTGGCTTCACAGCTTTGCAGATTGTTTACATTCACAGAGAGCTACATTACACATTGCATGAAAGGTAATATTCGAAAAAGCATAATAGGGGCACTTTAAAAAAACAGTAATATTGTAAAATATATTATTAAACATTATTATAAAAACAGTGTGATTAATGCTTAATATTTTTTGTGGAACCCATAATACCTTTGTTAGGACTATTTTATAATAATAATAATAATAAAAAAAACTCACTGACCTACGTTTTTAACAGTAGTGCAAATATATAAATAAATAAATAATATTTGTCATAATACAGTATATTTCTCTAGACACACACCAGATTCGACCTGCCACCAGTTGAAAACCACCACCATACATTACAATGCATTGATTTTTAACACATGATAAATGCACACATATAACCAGTCACATTCGATGTCCTTAATGGAGGAAGTGCCTTTGAATGTGTGCGAGTGAATGTGACCGTGTATGTGTGTGCTTGTGTGTAAGTCACAAATAGTGTGATCCCTTTGCTAGCCTCAGGATACCTTGTATTGGAAAATCCAGCATAGGAGGTCTAATTGAGGAGCTTGGGGAGAGGGTCTATTAAAGATCAAAGCTGATTGATTGGGCCTGAACTGACAACCTGTGTTCTCCTGTGAACTGACCACATGGAGGCATTCCCTTAACAAGGCCTGGGTCAGGCAGGACCAACACACAGACAAACACGCACAAGCATTCAAAGATAAAAAGAAGTGATCTTTAGATCTTTAATATTTCTGGAAATTGTGCCAGAGCTGGAGGCTTTGGAAAATTAAATGACTGTGACACATCCTGACTGGCATCACAAAGGGATTTCAATGTTACATCTCATCCAAAAATCACTACAATTCATGCAGGCTGAAAATCAGCCAATGACAGTGAATGTGTTTGATGTTTCAGGCCCAGAAAACTCACAGATGCAGTTCTAAACAAATACATCAACGTGATCTGCCAACAAAAAAAAACGCATTGAAACCCATAAACAGCAGCAGTGGTGAAAATAAACAACTATTCAAAATCATCCAACCATCCATCAATCTATATCTGATCTTAACTCTTCCCCTGCCATTGACGGAAATTTCTGGCTTTCCGAGTTTTCACTGTTGTACGGTAGGGGGCGCTATTACGCATCTTCTGAAAAAAGTACTGAATCTCCAGATCAAAACACAGGTGAAGAAGCAGCAGAAACAATCAATAGCATACGTAATCATATGCATATGTAAAACAACGCAATCCTCAACATTAAACAGCACATAAATCAAAATAGCCTAATGTTACTGAATGAAATGTTGATCCAGGATGAGGTATAGGACTGTGAAGCTTTAGAGGGGTTGATGGACTTGATCTAGCCTGCTCTACTCCATCTTTGTTTTGATGATCGTTCTGAATCCCATCTCTACATAGTCTTTGACAAAAACGTGATTTTCTCAGCTTTTATATGAAACTTACCCACATTCAAGTGTTGAGAAAAATAATGCATGAAGCTAAAATGGGGTTTCTTTTGTTTAAAAGCAGAGGGTCTGTTCTTTCTCTTGATATATTGCATGTTCTCATACAACTAAATATTCTGGGAGCCATGAACAACAACAACAAAAAACGCTGGCGGTGGCTGGCAACTTAAAAAAAAAAAAAAACCTGGCGGTGAAAGAATTAATTGCATTTCAATTTAATTTACAAATCTGCATGGATCCTTTTTTTCTACATCAGTTTAAATTCAGGAAATGAATTGGAATTCTCAATTCAATTACGAATGACGCACAACACCAACTCTGACCCACTATTCTTCGAAAGTGTATTTTATTTAGCACAAGCGTCTTGGCAAAGACCTCTGGAAGACCTTGATAATGCAACTCATTACTTGGTGCCACAACTGACTGACACTCTGACAGCTCTCAAGAAAGGATGTAAGTTGGTTTCATAACATTATATATCAAGGACCAAACCGTTTGGAAGGGGAAGGTGAGATATTTATGAGGAGATACACAGGTCACTGTAGGGAGTGTATAATTTATGCCTACCATCTCTGAAAAAGATATGATGAGGTATTTATGAAGAGTCTGAAGCACACCGGTTTATCACATCCTCAGAAAGCCTAAAGTTAAAAGATCTTACCATACCTTAACAAAACAGATCAAAACCTATAATAACCCAAATAAAAAAGGGGTAATGGGAGCCGTGGAGCTCAAAGAGTATCCATGCATTCTCCATCAATGTAGCTATTCCACTTTAGGTGCGGAAAAGCAGAGTGCCTCTGTTTTCTCCCAAGGCTGTCCTCCAGGCCAGCCAGCCACTCGCCAAGCATCAATCAAGCACTGTGTCCTGGTATAGAACCGATCGATGGCCAACACAGCATCTCATTGATAGAAGACAGCTCCTGACTAAGATATAGCATAACTTTTCTGCTGCCTAGTCCAGCAATAATCTCCAAGGTCAATGGGAGACGTTCAAGATGGCAGCATTACACGGATCCTGGGGTTTGAAGCCACCGCGTGCACCAGGGAAATCGTTAAATCCATAACGGGCAGCTCAAAAGCAGGGCTCGTGACAGGAGGCATCTTATGCATGAAATTCTGATCTCGCCTGCCTGAGAGGCCAAACAAACTTGACCTGGACGAGACAGCTTATAGGAGATCTGAGTAGGGCACTTCCTTTAATTGCAGGCATACAAGCCTTGTTTTTTTTAAAAATACATTTGCTGACCATTCAATTGTAAAGTGAAGCAATCACTATAAATATATATATATATAGCTACAAATGCCACAACTTTTTGGGGGCGATTTACTCAACATGCCAACTTTAATGGCCATGTGCTTATTTCAAACTGAGTGACAAATTAAGGAGTGAAATAAATAAATTATAATTTCATGTGAGAATTAAATCCAGGAATCACTCTTGAATGTGTTATTACTAACATGGTGATACTCAAAATAACAAAAAAAGTCACTATTTTGAGATTTTTAAGCCACGATTACTAGATAAAATGTATTTATGAGATGTAGTCACAATTTTGACATAAAGCACTTGTGAGATATAAATCATAATTATGAGAAATAAATACACATTTGTGATATTTGAAGTCACAATTATGAAAAAATAAATCTACAATTGTTAAAGCCATGAATATGAGAAATGAATATGCACTTGTGAGATTTAAAGTAAAAAAATGTGAGAAATAAATATGTATTTGTGAGTTAGTCACAATAATGATAAAATAAATATACATTTGTCAGATTTAAAGTCATAGATATGAGAAATAAACATGAATGTGTTAAATATAGTTACATTTATGATAAAATACATATTTGTGAGATATAGAGTCATAATTATGCAAACTAAATAGGCATTTGTGAGATTTAAAGTCACAATAACTAGAAGTGAATGTACATTTGTGATGTAGAGTCAAATACAAGGATAAATATGCATTAGTGAACTATAAAGATACAATTATGAGAAACAATCATGCATTTGTGAGATATAAAAGTTACATGAGGACTGTTTCTAAATCAACTGGTATATGGAGTATGTTGCCTCGCACACAGCACATACACACAGTGTGCAAATGGCCTCTGTGGCCTGTGGCATGAGAGGGGCTATGAGAGCTGGCCATTAGGGAAGAGCTATAGGTATGCACAGGGCTCAGGTAATTAAGTGCAAACGCAGGCAGGGAAAGCAGGCCTCCAGATTTATGTGGCGTAATACTGCTCACACTGCATTCCACCACCTCCTCGGCCCAATCTCATAAAGCATTAACTACCTGACCATTCAAACGCACTCCATCATTCTCTTTTCAGCTCTTGTTTTTCCACCGCCTCACTCTTGTTCTCTCCCTCAGTCTTTCTCTTTCTGCCTGCCTGCTCTGCCAGCAGGTACTTCTCCTGCACTGGCATAATGTGCCACCTGCCTGTCTGACAATGCCAGGCCAAGACATCAGTAATAGGGAAAGGCCGGAATAACAAGTTTGTTTTCTCTTTCTTCTCTCCCCCGACCCTCATTTTTCACGACAACGCAGATTAAAGCCATTTCCGCTCAGGGTCGTGCGGAGGGAGCGGCTGGAGGGGGGGGGAATCTTCGATCAGTCTCTCTCATCTTGGCGGGGGTTCATAAAACCCATTGGCCCCATATGTTTTGCTATATTGAATCACACGCAGAAGGTTTTGATGTAGAGCAGCATCCAGAAACACGACGTGTTTAAGTTACCATTACTGAGTTTGAAAACTCTCACAATGCACCCTCCAGTGAACCTGCTTTTAGGATAGTTCACTCAAAAATGCAGATGTCGCCATTATTTACTCCGCCTCATTTCTTTCTAAACTTGAAGGCATTTCTTCTTCTTCTGTGAAATACCTAAGATGTTTAGCAGCAACTTTCTTGGATAAAATGAAAGAAGATGGCGAGCAGGGGAGGCCAAGCTTTAAAAAGCATACAAAATACTATAAGAACATTATAAAAGTTGTCTACACTACTGTATAATCAAAGTCATCCTAAACCATATGCCAATTTTGAACTTCTGTGAATGATTCAGACCAGTGTTGTGAACTGGTTCAAATTATTAATTGAAAAGATGATTCAATCAAGAATTGGACATCTGTACGTCTCAAACTCTCACGGACATGCCAAGTAGTGATAGTGCGTATGTCAACTTTGAAAGAATAAATAGTTAAAATTTGGTGTGATTATCACACATAAGCAATCGTATGACTTCAGAAGACTTGAAATATAGCGCAAGAGTAACGTTGACAACTTTTATGATACATCTATGGTATTTTTTAGTCATTTTTTAGTTCAAGTTCTCATTCACAATCATTATATTGAATAGACTGAAGAGAGAAAGTAAGCGATGACAGATTTTCAAGGTGAACTGTTCCTTTAAGGAGCCTAGTGGAACTGAAACAGCCAACATGCTCGGTGAAATCAATGTCACATTAAGGCAGTGCTATGTGTATGTGAGACAATAAATATCTACTGTATGATAACAGAACGGCTCATGAGAGAGTTCTGACCCGCTGTAATGCCACAGTGCCACGGAACAGGGGAGTTTGAGGAAACAAAGGGCTCCGGATAACAAAGTAGACAGGTAATCAATAATAACCTCTGATGCTCATAACTGGCTGGTTAGGAACTCTGTCTCCATTTCAGATACTATGCCATCGCTTTGTAACAAGAAACAGATGCTTAGAGAGATAACAAGTCAGGGAAATACATCAAATAGAACGGCCATGCTGATCTATACCTCATGATCTGCCCACAATGCACGACCTTGGTCAGGGGAATTTATTAGGGGAATAGCCTGGGAGTGTTTTGCACAATATGTTCATATTATAAAATGTAATCAATAAACGTGACAAGAAAACAAGAAGAATCCACATTTCCGTGACGCGTCGCCCTTCAGCAAACAAATCACGCTTATCGTTTACATCCAGAGGATCGCTGTTGTGAATCTCATTCATGGACAGTAAATTGTCAGAACATTAAGGGATGATGGAACACCTGCCCTGAACTGCGGACCCTAAACATTACAGCTCAAGTCGATGCATTTAGCCACTAATTGCATTATTAAGTGAGATAAGATCCCATAGATTATTATTAATGACCACCCTGTGGGTTAGACTATCACGAGGTTGGATTATCTATCTACGAGTTTCATAACAAGACTTCTCCGGCTTCAGAGCCGCCAAATAAACAGGGGGATTCTAATAGAGTTCCATCAGCAAGTATTAGAGTATGCATAACAACGCTGCTTATTGCACACAGCTGGTGTGCGTGCAGACTGACATTAAACATAGACTGAAGAAAAGAAGCGGTCTCTCTGTATGCAGGCCCCATTTCCTTAGACAACTTTCCTTCTCCTCAATAGACGGGTAAATGTATTGAGTGTGTGTTCAGGAGGGAGTAATGCTCTCCTCACCTTTCTATATATTCCCATTACTCCACTAATAAATCAAGCAGGCCAGGACTCACCACAAAGGGTCACGGTGGCCCTGTCCCAAACATAAGTGCCTTGCTGTCCAGTCGGTCAATGACTTCACAGACATGTTAAGACATCGAGTGACCTCCTTATTTACATTTACACTACCAGGCAAGTTTGGGGTCGGAAAGTTGTCTTGATGTTTCTGAAAGAAGTCTCTTCTGCTCACCAAGGCTGCATTTGTTCGATCAGAAATACAGTAAAAATGGTGAGATGGTGAAATATTATTACAATTTAAAATAACCGTATTTTAATATATTTTTCAAGTGTAATTTATTCTTGTGGTGATAAAGCTGAATTTTCAGCAGCCATTACTCCAGTCTTCAGTGTCACATGATCCTTCAGAAATCATTTTAATATGCTGATCTGCTGCTCAAGAAATATCTTCCTGACCCCAGACTTTTGAATGATAGTGTATGTGTTTGGCAGATGCTTTTTTTAAAAGTAACTTACATTTGATCAGTTAATGCTTTCCCTAGGACTCAAACTGATGTGACGTTCTATTATTTGAGCAAAAATAATGAAAAATATATAGAGGCAACCAAGTAACCATAACGTTATACCCGTTAATGTAGAGTGTGCATTTCTTAGTAGGAAAAAAATGGACAAAAAAAAGTACAATTCTTTCAAAAATAAAAATGTTGTAACTTAATTTTTATCTCAATTAGAAATGGGGTCTGGAAAGCTTCTCAGGCTTCTTGTTTAGAAAGTAAAAAAGAAGAAGAAAAAAAGACAAAGATGGGAAAATACTTGTATTCATTCCACAATATTAAATCACTACAATGTGCATAAAATAAAATAAATCAGGCAATGTGTGTTCTTTCCAAATTGTGTAGTGACTACAGGGTGTATTTCTCAGCATAAATGAGGTCACAAAAAAGTCAGGACTCTGCTAGCCTACAGTATACGCCTGCTCTTTACGGTTTTCTTGTTCTGTTCTCTGAAATGTGTGCGGTACCACCGCCTCCAATGGCGCTGAGCTGTTCATTAGTGCATCTGCTCTGCGCTAATGCTAGTGGGGATGGAGTTGTTTGTTGTCACTAGGAACAGGTGAGGGCTGAAATTCATGCGTATATGCTTGCCCAGATGAAACCGTATGGATTTTTTTGGGGTGCTTTATCTTTTTTTTAGCAGTCCCTTTGAATGTAGAAAAAGAAAAAAGAAAAACTCATTTGCAGAGTCATTTTTCAGCTCACACTGTGTGGCTTTTCAGATGTGGAACCTTTGGGAAGCATGAGCCTAAAGTTCCTGGAATCCATGAACAGAGAACAGTGTGACAGTCACAAATGAGTAAACAAAGCAGGCGTGATTTAGCCATT
Source organism: Phoxinus phoxinus (assembly GCF_949152265.1). Classification (NCBI taxonomy): domain Eukaryota; kingdom Metazoa; phylum Chordata; class Actinopteri; order Cypriniformes; family Leuciscidae; genus Phoxinus; species Phoxinus phoxinus. Next base: position 9,357,472 of record NC_136896.1, read on the forward strand.
CATTACCCTGTAACTAGCTATTGTTGTTGCTTTGAGGAGGAGAGGAGGAGGATGGCCTCCACAGAGATTTTGGATTCAATTAAAAAACAACACCTGCTGAGGAAGCCCCACATCCAGCTTCTGACATACAGAGGGATGAAACAAAGTCAAATGGCATGGAAATACATCAGCGTATGGGCACTCAACAGGTGAAAATAACATAAAAATGATACAATGCATTTGTGAAACAGAAAACTACTGTAAAGACATTTGTGCAACACTGCATACATGTGGTTTAGGACTAATAGGCTATAGAGACTTTACAATTTTTCTATGTTTTAAAATAACTTTCCATGATGTAAATATGTGAAGGAATGGGTGGTTTGTACAGGACAACTTCTTGTGTAATGTCTGCTCTATATTGTGTATCTAGAAGCATTAAACGGACAACTTTCAGTACTTTGTCTAGTGTAGTTTTTTTTAAAAAATAGAGAAAAACAAAAGAACCGCAAGATACAACATAACATCCTAGACAGCAAGAGACAAGTAATGTAACAAAAGTTAATTTTTGTGTTAACGTGAAACTAAGGGGTTAATACAAAACAGATGAAACCACAATAATAGACACACATAAATACAAATAATAATAAAATAATGGGAATCTCCATGAATGACTGAACAAAAGAAAAAAAGGGAGAAACTTCTGATTTCCTGTAATTTCTGCCAGTCCAAAAGAAATAATAGTTCCAAACCTGTATGAATATATTTATTTTGCTGAACACAAAAGAAGATATTTTGAAGAATGTCGGGAACTAAACAGTTGATGGACCCCATTGACTTCATTTGTATTTTTTGGGGGGTACGTCAACTGTTTGGTTACCGACATTCTTCAAATATCTTCCTATTTCACATGCACTGCCATTCAAAGGTTTGGGGTCAGTAAGATTTTTAAGAAAGATAGAAAAGAAAGATGAATACTTTCAGGAATAATGCATCATATTGTTCAAAAGTGACAGAACAAATGGATCAAAAATAGCAAGAAAAAATTCTTGAGCACCAAATCTGCATATTAGAATAATTTCCAAAGGGTCATGTGACACTTAATGTGACTGGAGTAACGATGCTGAAAATTCAGCTTTGCCATCAAAGTAATACATTATTTAGTAATTTGGTAACATTTAAAAACAAATTAATGTACTGTTGTATGCCATTTAAGTAATAATAAAATGAATTTGATGAAGTAATGACTACATTAAAATGATATATTCTTTAAAAGAGAAAAATCAGCTAATGCAAAAAAACAAAACAAGTAAACTGGTTTCGCAACAGAGCGCTACTAAAAAAAAAAAGTAAAAAAAAAAAAGTTTCTCAAGAACCTACGCGCTTTGTTTCTTTCTGCTGCTCTGCATCTAGAATCCAGTATTTCATCCTGTGCGATCGGTCCCTAAGACCGGGAAAATTCGACTTACTAAAGTTAGCATTTTTGAAAAGCGCCTCTGGTCAAAATCAGAGCCAGAAAAGCGTGTTTCTTCACACAAGGAAAAGTAGTTCTCCAGATATACATTTGTAAGAGAAATCATCTCTCTCTTGCAGGAGCCGAGTGTATGAGTCATGTTTACAGAGCACCTTGGGTTCAGAGGAAGAAGGGAAAAATGTAGCTTACACTCAATAGTAATAATCATAATAATAAAAAAAGGTGCAATGAGAACTCCTCGCAGCCAGAAGCCCATTCATTAGTGCTCCATAGACTCCCGCAGGAGCGATGGGACCATTTTCCTGCATTGCATTCGGATCGAGGAGGCTCAGCAAATTTGTCGTCATGACATAAGGACAACGTCCTTTGTGCTTCGCTTCTGGAAATGGATTTGGAGATGTGCACCGGGGCTCTGAGGCGCAACCCGCTGACAAATAAGCTAATTCTGCATGAGTGCACAGACAGCAGCAGAAGAAATCAAGTGACTGGATAGAAACGGGGAGAGAGAGAGAGAGAGGGGGGGGGGACTAGCACTCCAAACTCCGCACAGTTCAATAGCCCCTTCCCCCCCCCCACATTGCCCAGGGCGAGCATATCAGGCCCTGCCACCTGCAAACTTCACCTCCAATGTTTAAAGTACACACAGACCGCATCTCGAGTCCACCGGGTACGACACGTCACCGTAATGTGAATCACGCCGTACATTTACGAGTCTCTAAGTGTGACACACATTCATCAAATAAATCCCCGAACTAATAAATGATTGAAGCGATGAATAAGTAAACGATTGCCACTGATGGGATCAAGAGCGAGATGTTGTGCACAGTCCACACTACGGTCATGAACAGCATCATCGATCGCTGCCTCGCATGTTACTGATGTATAATAGAGGGACCGCGAGCGTCTTTCTCCATCGCGCCGTGTCCCTGCAGTCCGGGCCTGGATTAGAAACCAGATTACTCTGTCACGCTGAAGACCAGCTCTCTGATCAGTGGTTTATTACACTAATTGATCACCATCCGTCCACACATCCCAGACGTATAAGGGCTGTCTGGAATCACACCGGACTTAGCACCTGCTTCTGAAGGACTACATGTAGATGCTGTGACAGAATCGCCAGCTTAAAATGCTCTCGTTGTGAAGGCAAGGCGGATATTAAACAAACCATTCCCTAAAGTAGCGCATCAGAATGCAGGGTTTAAAAAGCTGCATTGGTAATTTAAGTTATATGAATATATGATTATTAAATGCCTTTTTTAAATAAATGTAAAATACAAATATTATTTTTATAATTTTATGTTTAATATTCTATCTATCATCTATCTATCTATCTATCTATCTATCTATCTATCTATCTATCTATCTATCTATCTATCTATCTATCTATCTATCTATCTATCTATCTATCTATCTATCTATCCATCTATCTATCCATCTATCTATCTATCTATCTATCTATCTATCTATCTATCCTAGTTAAAAGTGAAACTTTTAGTAGTTATACCAATAAAAAATACTATTTATTTTTAACAATTGTAAAAAAATTTACATAATTTAATTGTAGTAAATATTTTTGACAATAAATAAATGTTAAATAAAAAAAATATATATTTGTATAATATTTGTATATAATTACATAGCAAAATATAAAAATATAGCCTACAATATTTAAAAGTATAACTATAAATAATAATTATGAAATAATTATAAAATATTAAATAACATTATAATATATTTTAATTAGTGCTGGGCAAAGATTAATCGCGATTAATCACATCCAAAATAAAAGTTTGTGTTTACATAATATATGTGAGTGTACTGTGAATAATTTTTTTGTATATATAAATACACACACATGCATGTATATATTTAAGAAAAATTTGTTATATATATATATAAAATATGTATATTTATATATAATATAATGTATGTATAAATATATATACAGTGTATTTCTTAAATATATACATGCATATGTGTGTATTTATATATACAAAATAATTATACACAGTACACACACATATATTATGTAAACACAAACTTTTATTTTGGATGCAATTAATCTTTGCCCAGCAATAATTTTAATACAATAATCAAATAATTTGTCAAGTCAATATTAAACGTTTGTCTTGTCAAACTTTGCTTTTCTGAGCTAAAAAATTACTGTCATAAGAATGTATTAATTTCAGTTTTTCAATTAGAATTGAGGAATCGTAATTCAATTCCGAACGGTGCACAACCCTGATGCTAGCGACGGCCTGTTTGAATAAAAGCAGCTCTGTGCTAATTTAAGGCTTTGGCTATTTGTTTCATATTGATCTCTGTCTGCTTTTGAGTTTTGTATATTAACACTCTAATCATAAATCACATGATATAAATAATGCACTCCGCCGCTTGCAGATGCAAGCCTTTGTCTCCGCAGAGCACAAAACCAAAGGTCAAATGATTAGCTTTGCATGCATGCATGCCTTTAATGATTTGAATAAACCTTTGTGTCCGTGTGTGCATCCTCAGCAGAAGCAGCAATGAAACAGAGAAAAGAAGGGCTAAATTAATGACTGCTCTTCTGTTTGCTAGCCTGCGTGTGCCAGGCAGATGATTCAGCAGAAATGGGCTCTACCCATGCGAGCGCTCCGTAGAACCAGCTGCAGTTCATGCACAATACACCAAGGATGCGCTAACAGGATCTATTAAAAAACAAACCGTAAGGCTGGCGGGGATCTATATTCGAAGGCAATGAAAAGATGGCATCTTTACGCTAAACTGATGTTGACGAGGAAGCGAAAGTGTGTTTCACACTCTGCTTTTCTAGCTCGCCGATCAAACGTCTTTGAATGCATCTCTCGCTCTATACTAGACTTTGAAATGCTCATTCGGATATATCAATACCCGTACACAGGGTCATCAAGGCCTCAGTCAAACAATTCTCCACACTGCTTCAGGTGGGTTTGTAAATGATTAATACGCAGCCCTCTGAAGAGCACGATACTTCATAGACCCTCTCTTCATGCTCTGACTGCATTGTGAATAATTTGTTCTTCTAAAGTGCGTTCCCAAGGTCTCACTTTGGGAAACTCCAGCCATTTATTTTGATTTGATCTCGAGCTTATGAGTAATTATGAAGTGCCATAGGGCACATTCTGCCTAGTCAGCAGAACAGAAAGCAAACATTAATTTACCATGCTTAGAGTCAAAGTATTACGAACAGTCGGGTCTATGACTGCCGCCGAAGGGAGGGGAAGGAGCGGAGATCATGTTAAACCAGTGACATTAGCAGAATGCAAATGTGCTGCGACCGGCTCCTGCGAAGTTGTGGCGATGAAATTATTTGGAGTGAGCACAAAAAAAAAAAGTTTCTTTTTTCTCTTTGAGCAACTTTCCGAATGCAGTTCAAGAAAAGAAATCCCTCCAGGACACGGAAACAAGAGAAGAGCCTGCCAATGGACAATCCGGTGGGAAAATGCTCAGGGACACACTGATCCGTGGGGAGCCTAAATACAGCGACGCTAAAGTCTGCGAGGGATTTAAATAATGCTACAGAGCTTCAGCGGGGGCACCTTTAGTATCCAAAAATGTGCAATTGTCCAGAGAAGCTATTTTGTGCACAAACATCTCTAGGGTACAAACAATAAATAGACGAATAGGTCTAGATAGGGCAATTAAACAGTTTACAATTCGCTTCAAGTGGTCAACTAGATCACAGGAGCCTGAGGGGGCCACAAACGCACACTCAAAGGATTATGGGTTACTTTAAGAGACCGCAAAGGCTGCCGAAAGCACCGTGGATGCAGCATTGGCGAAGTCACACAGTCTTGGCTGACCTCTTCCGAGAAAACGATGCGTTCTGCTGCAATGCTCTGCTTATTGAAATCATCTATGTAAAAATCACAGCCATCCAGCACATTAGCAGTGAAATTAATTGAAATAAGACAATTCAGCACATGCTGCTCAGTGGGCCCTCCTATCTCTGCACTCCATTGCTTTCATTTGCAGCCCTCTCGCTGGAGATAATGATCACATTTAGCCGCAGTGCCCCTAATAAGATGACAACCGTGGCCACTGCGTGCTCCCACTGATGCTAAAAAGCAGGCCACAAAGTCATCTTTACACGCAAATTACTTAACGTGCATTAATGAGGGGCTAAAAGTTTTGGTTATGTATTGCTCTCAAATCAATGATGAAGCGTGTGAGTTTTTTAAAAGCAATGAGGCACTGGTGAAGGGAGAACATGCCATTGTAGTTGGTTTCTGTTCATTCTGGATACTGGGATGGGTTAACCAAGTCCGCCTTTGAGATACAAGCAATAACTGACCCCTTCCCCTTAGGATTTATGCTGTAGGGCGCAGAAGAATGAGTAAAATCTATGCGTAATCTACAATGAGTAATTACAGAATAGGCGGATCATTTTTCAGAGGTGTGTGTGTGTGGGAGGTTAATTGGCTGTAGGAGAGCTGAGGGAGTCTTTGGGCAGCTCTAGGAGATGAGGGTCAGTCAGACATGCGGTTGGGGAGAGAAGTCAAAGGGTAGGCTGGGAAACTCCTCTGCTGGTCAGTAATTACTGAAGGGGTCAAGACCAGGTGTGCACACACACACACTCATGCACAAACACATACACCTAACAGATTTACATACAATGGGAAAATAACAAACACCTTCCTCCCTCACCATCAGTGAGCTTTTACTGTTACCTGTGTACATGCGTTGTGGACTTAAAGTAAAAACTCTTATAACATACTTTTCACACTATAATTTTTTTCTTTGTTTACTAACAAATGTCCAACAGTGGATAGTACAAGCGTCAAGTTATAAACATTTTCAGCACAACTTAATTTAGTTTAAAATAAGGCTGAGATGGAAATGACGGTGATCAGAATTACATTTCAAAGGATCTCTTTAATAAAATGGCTGACTCCTCTAAGGCTAATTTTAGTGCTATAATTTCTTGTATTCTAACAAATTTGAGCAAAACTACTAACGCTGCTGCTTAAAAAGAAGAGGCTTAGTCAACCAAAATTTGTATCAGTCGTTTAGTCAAAAAAGAAGAAAAAAAAGTGTGATGGACAGACAGTTAACGCCGGGTCCTTGTGGTATGCACAGCAAAACATCAACTTCAAATATGGCTTATCATTTGAAACATGTAAGTAGTAGCAACTTTACATGGCTTCTGGCTTTAATGTTAATATAAATGTGCCCTACTAATTAAGCAAAGGACACACTTAAGGAATAGCTGAAACATTGTAAGACTGAACTGAACACACTTACAGACTGTTTCCAACGACTGCAGCCGATTTTAAACACTGACTGAATTCAACTGTCTCTGACTCGGCGCATTTTGGCATGATCAGTCGTAAGTATCACATTTCATTCATAATCGGCCTTAAAGTCGTTAAGTGTTTCCTCGGCTTAAGGCGCATATTCAAGTGTTTGTGCGTGTGTGGAAGCTAAAGTATAGTGCATGACATGGAGGCGCCGGCGCGATCACTTCCATTTAACTTAAAATACTTTAAAAAATATATATTTGGTTTTACATCAAAAGTAGCCTAATACGTCATTCGAAACTGACAAATTTGATTTGTGTGCACTCACAACAACTAAACGTGCTTTTGTAAAATAAAGAAAACAAGCAGGATGCGCTTTCTGTCGCCTTGGTCTCTGTGAGCATGAGCGCGTCAAAAAACAACAATAACGATACTCAGTGTGAACTTTCCTCACAGACATGAGAAATGCATCTATCGAAGGCTTACATTTTTTTTTTAAAATAAACCAATTCAAGTAGAAAACAAATATTCTCAGTTTATGTTATGAAACGTGCAAATAGGTGTGTGAACTACTGCAGAGATGATGAGTCGGCATCGTCAACTTCATCACTGCAGCCGAAAACACAGAAAACACCAGTTCATCTATAACTTATTACAATTTTCACAATCAGCCTCCTTGCTGTTATTTTACGACACATTTATAATCATTACTTTTGCAGGTGCGAAATTAAAGGTCATTAGGTCATTAAAGGCTCATTATTATGATTTGGCTGATTAATATGCACGTGAGATTAGTCGACTAATCGCTTAAATTAACGACTAATAGTAGAATAGAAAAATCTTTAGTCGAAGGCAGCCCTAAAAACTACTGAAATTATACATACATTTGAACTAATTATTTTTTGTGATGGTGAAATTTATCTTTATCTTTTTTTACACATAATTCATCCCATGCCGCTCGCTGACATGGTTGTCTCCTTGATAAACAAGTACAATTAATAATAAACAACTTTTTTAATGAATGAATGGCAGTTTTAATGGGAACTATGTACAATACCAATAAATGTTGAAGAAACGTTTCTACATGTCTGATGTCCCCTTCACTTAAAATATGTCTACCCTTTACTAATGGGACTTTAATTTTTTTTTATTGTGTCTGCTCTGACATCTCTGGACTCAAAGGTTCTACAACATGTCAATCAAACCCTTCTCTTCCCCAGCACTTGGTAAACACTCCAGCCGCCATGTGACGGAGGAAACGGTTGTTTGTTTTCCTTGTTTTCCTTCCCTATCTTTTCCCTTTTTCCCACTACTTCCCCGAACACAGTGGGAGTCGTGCCTAATGAGCCACCACCCAGCATCTCCTCCTCTCCGCACCAGCCATGCAACCCTTAATCTGTGACTTAACCTGCCCACTGAGCGGCACTGCTGGCAGGAGAAATTACAGCCCTGCGGTTTACCCAGACTGCACTGTACCCCTCTCACAACATTTAATTAATCCACTAGGGAGCCAGATCTTGCTAAATATAATCCCACCGCAGAACCCCACCGTTCACACTGCCCTTCTGACGTGCCACTGAAGAGACACCCGTCGATGAGAGCGCAATTAGATATGTATAAATATTGTTATTAACAAGATGATTGCTAGAGAAGAAAGAGAGTGGAAGGTGAGGGAGATGAAAGGTGCTTAAAAGAGGCTTTCCCCACCAAGACAGAACGTAAGATGCTTTTCCGAGCTCCTGCCTGTATCATTCCCCAAACAGTCTCCCCAGTACTGCCACAGGAGCCGGATGAGTTCCTTTGTCAGGAGGGGCTTTAGTCACACAATGTTCTGAGATTTATCCGTGATGGAAAACTCTGCAGAACAAATAGAGTTCTCTCGGGGCGAAGACAAAAAGAGGACATTCTCACTCAATGGCCATTTCGAAGCCCAGGTGTCAGAGCTAAAACACTTTCAGCCTGATCAATGTATCGCCAACACGGAAACATCCCATATGCCACCCCGTGCCATTCGACCACCTGCGATAACTCAAACCTGCATGGCGTTTGGACGCCCCACCTCCGTCGGCCAAGCTCTGCTGTGGGGTTATACTCATTTCCACTAAAAGCACTTTGGGGCAAATGTTCAATCAGACCCAAGATGATCTTAGCTGGAGAGGCAACAGGAAACAACGAATAAATAAAGGGCCTGCAGTAAAACCGAGAGCAGTGGAAGTGGACCCTGAAAGGATCAATCCTGGTAATTGCTGTGGTAGAAAATGAATCAGGCAGGAGCAGAGAGAAAGAGTGAAAGGGAGAGAGAGATGTGGCCATATAAACACGGAGTGGTAAACAAGTGCAAGAGGAGAGGGAGCATGCTAAGGCACCAGTTACACACAAACAGACATGACCTGCAGCCTGAAAACATGCAGCACAAACTCCGAAAAACAAACAGCAGGTGGCCTACAAACCCACTTGCATTACAAGTAACTTTACACCTTGCTTATTTAGATAGAATCTGGATGGATTTCTATATGAACTGAGAATATCTGCACATTTACTGATGTCATACAGCCATTTTAAAAGTGCTGAAGAGGAAAGAAATGTGCATGTGAGGACGTTGGATTATGAGGCAATCTCTCGGCTCGGGTGTCAGGTCTCATTTGGAGCGGAAGTAGATGGTTGCTCCTGCTGCAGCACTTAGAATCACCTCCAAAAGCCCCGAGGCTACGGCAGACAGCCTTCTTCTATAAGTGCAGTGTAAGAATGTATTTAGCTGTAGACAGGTAGGCGGGAAAGGGGGTGGGAGGCCGAGAGGTGCACAGCTTGGGTTTCAAGCTCGCCAATAACCGGAGGATGATCGTGTCATGTGAGTATAATGAAATGGTCGCTGAGATGATGATGATGATGATGGACGCCAAAGGCCCTCAGATTTCACTGATCATCAGAATGATCTATACTCCTTACTTTATTTGTGTATAGAAATTTATTTTATCCGATATATTACATGAATTTTAAGGAATTGTGGGTAATAATTGTCTTTTTGGAAAAAAGCAAAACACACGAAAAACAGCATTATTCAGAACAAACGATAAACTCAGCATTACAAAACGTTTACTGGGCCTTGAAGAAATAGTTAACCTAAAAATGAAAATTCTGTCATAATTTACTCACCCTCATGTTGTTGCAAACCTATATATAGTATTGGTCACAATAAATTCGGTTCTCAATTCACCTTTTAGTGCTTAATCCTGTTCTGAACAAATAGTTGTTAATGGCGTATTTTAACTAGCATCAGAGATGTTTCTCTTTTCCGTGTGTGCGGTGCAATAAATCACAGGGAAAGCGGTATGCGCCTTTACTCATTCATGTTGCCAGATCTTGCTAGAAAACCAGCAAACAAGAACAAACCCATAACAAAATATAAATGCTTTATGCTGAATAGGCCTACCGAAATATCAAAACCCGCACCTGCTCACTTTAATAACTCCACAAACTCGATCGCTTAATTAACCAAGCTTACACAACAAGCCAAAAACACTTCTAATAAGTGGACATGGCAACACTGCAAGAGTGCGCTCTGTGAAACAGCCTTTACAAACATAAAAAACCCACAACGAATCCGTCGACTGTGCTATAGTTAAAATTGCTGAACTTAACATGTCTTTTGTTGCTGTAATGTTACTTTTTTCAGTACAGTGGACACCAAAAAACGCAAGACGCCAGACTGTTGCTATGGTTATCACGGTGTCAATCATCACAGTTTCGGGAGTTAGTAGTGTTCCGTACACACTTGGAACGATCATTTAAGGGACTCACACCCGAATTTAAATGCAGTTGTCAACTGTACAGTGTGCAAGTGGCCACTGAGACATTTATCAGAATATCTTCTTTTATGTTTCATAGAAGAAACAAGTTATACAGGTTTAGACCGACATGAAGGCGAGTAGATTATGACAATTTTAATTTTCGGGTAAACTATCCCGTTAAATAGTCTATTTTATACTGAAGTTAATCGATGGAGATAAATCCTAAACAGAGAACAATGCTGAAATCTGACTTACACATGAACGCTGATCTATATATTTTTTTTTATCCAAATCAATTGTACTGGACGGAACCTCACAGCAATAGCTGAAGCATCAAGGTCAACAAAGCACAAGCAGACTAATATTCAAATATTGTGTAACTGTCTCAAAACTGCAAAACTCTAATAAGAGCTATGCATTTTTTTATATGATGCAACCTGAAATCAATTCTGATATATATATAAATACAGTGTAGTAAAATAAATGATCATGAAACGGTTCTAAACTACATTTTTCAATAAAAGAAGGTCTGTCCTATTTTAATCTGAATGCACATTTTTAATAGAAACAAGGTCATCTACCTTTTCTGTCTTTACACTTACAATAGAAATCACCTCCAAGCCAAAGATCTCAAGAAGAAGCGTGCATTTGCTAAAGATGGACAGCGCCTCTTCAAACAACAGAAAAGACTCATAATATCAGTATGCCACCCACTAAAAGCATGAGTGTCGTTAAATCAATAATTCATTTACTTTAATGAGATAAGTACTTTGGAAACTAATTGCATGCTGCCCCATTTAGTCAAGCCATTCAGGGGCCTTAATGCAAAAAACATCTGCCTTACGTGGCTGCGGGACACCAGGTTTAGATAGTTGCATCTTTGTCCGAAGTTGTGACGGCATGTCACATTTTCAGCTCAACACTGCATACGTTAAATCTCACACATCCTGCTCACTACTACCTGTACTGTATATGATTCAAGGTTGTCTCCAAAAGAAAACCTTTGAATTTTAAATAACTCTGTTGATATGTAATATCTATTCAAATTTGGAGGTAGCCACCCACCACAGACTTTATATCAGAGAAAGGATGTTCAAAAAATGTATATCTGTATTAGACGGGTACTCACCTTTACTGAGACTTATTTCACAGATGACCTCCTGTAACATGGGGTCACTGTATAATCATGCATGTATTAAAATATGATGTTTACTATGAAAAATATTAAGCTTGAGAAAAACTTAAATGTTTAAACTTTTAAGCAAAGAGAATGTAGCTACACTCACTTAAGTACTCTTTGTCAAGGTATATTGTATATTCTTTTAAACTTTTAAGCGGGCATATTTGTTTGTTACTTTAACAAGAATTGCTCTAACAGGATTTAATTGCATCTAAAGTGAATTACAAATAATCGAACCCCAATCATTCTCGTTTCACCTGGTTGAGATCTCGGACATCAAATTAAACCCTCCAATCACATCCAAGATTTAATCTGAAGGTACAAGTGATCTTCTTTTGTCGGAAGGACCAAGCAATATTCAATGGAAGCATTATTGTCTAGCAATAATTAATGAATGTGATGCACATTGATTTAAAGTGCCACCAGTATGCCATGCACTGTACAAAACAGCCAATTAAGCTATCAAGCAGGACCACAATTATTTATCAGTGTTGAATTAGTCTGGCGTTTGTGTATTTAAAAAGCGGACATGTCAAATCAGAGCACTGATTATGTGTTTCATTTTGTGTTGATCTTATTCAATCCAATTTAATCATCTAATTCTTTAATGGAAACGGGTGCTGCATCAGGCTTTTTGTTTTCTTAAACTGTTGTGGAGCCTAAAAGGCAAATGTAAATTAGCACAGCTTAATGCAATTAAGCGGTTTTACAATTATTCTTTATATTTCGGAATTCAGAAGAAGCAATTTATAGCAGAAGATCTTTCAAGCAAACGTCTCCAAAAGTTCTACACTGGATTTTCTTTGACTGTAGTTTTGCATACATCAGTACCATTTTTACATCATTTAAATAAATACATTTTTAGCTAACTGTGATTTGTATATGTACATTTCTGAAATACATAACTAAGACAGTAACCTCTGATAACAGATCACTCTAAATTGTAATGTGGACTCAAACAAAGTTAAAGTTAAAACAAAGTTTTATTATACTGTACATTTTTTTATTATTGTATAATGCCAAATACAGTGCCTTTAATCTAAGCATTATATCCAATGATATTAGTGCATTTACATTTAATAATTTAGCAAACGCTTTTATCCAAAGCGACTTACAAATGAGGAGAGCAATAGAAGCAAGAGTGCATGTTGTACAGTCAATAAATTGATATGTTGGGTGAGACCGGGGCTAGTTGTCACACGGGAAATGTGGGTTTATCTCATAAACTAAAAGGTTTTGAGCCAAAAGTCCAACTACATGTGTAAATTAGGGAAAATGTTCCCAAAGGGAATTTGCAGTTTGTTGACACTGACTAAAAAATCATTTGAAAATATGAAAAACAATCAGAAGTTAAAAAATAGCAATCATCAACATAAGTGTACTAACAAAAAAAGTATTATAGAATATTAATGACCAGTTTCAACAAAAATTAAACAAGGTTAAAAAATAACAAACCATTATCTTCAATGTAATGGATTGCACCCTAACATATAAAACATGTGACACCTTACTTTTTAACAAATACATATAATGTTCACTTTAAAGTATTAAATTTGTTTTTATTATGTATAATACTATATATTTTAGCCAATAAAATATTAAACTATAAATTGTTGCTAGAAATTCTATATGTATTATTAACAACAGCGGCACCAAACTATCAAGCAAATACCAAAAGGTTATATAACGTCGGGAAATTCTGTTAAAGTGTGTAATTTTTAGTCTGATGGCATATTTCTGAGGGACGTGTGGCATATGTATTGTTGGCGGCTCATGTATTCCTGAGGGTCACCGTGGGGATTCCTGTACTTGATCTCATACCTGTTGAGCTAACACATTTTTTGAACAGGAAAGGATTTCATTACATTAGCATGCTGTGCTCTGACTAAATTTGTAAGTTTAATCAGCTTCAATTAAATTACAAGCCAAACATAGAAAGTGAGGAGCGCAGCAAACGTGTCTGTTGCCGTCTGCTTCCATCAGTGAAATTAAGGATGTTTTTAAGCAGGCCTTATTTTTTTTAAAACCTGCACACATGTATTATACCGTGGACGCATGAATAATACATGCACTCACATGGACGTACACTTGCACATTCACATACCCATGAGCATTGGAAAACCCTATGCGGATTTATCATCGTTTGCATGTATAGATAAGATGCATAAAGAAGCCGCATGCTGCACCGATCAAGCCATGTATCGATTTCCCACAAAATATATTGTGAGGGTATGAATATGTAATACTAACAAACATATGCATACATGTAATATTTCATATCTGATCGCATCTGACCGTGTAAAACCATGCATTTTACTCCTTTTTTATGCAAAAAGGGTCACATTTTACAACCTCTCGCCAGGAAGCCGACTGTGCTATAAACGTCTGCTATCTCCCAGAAACCTCAACCAACATAAGATGCAAACTCATAACTCCAGACTTCCCCTGGGAGATGTTATTTTGGTATTACATGCCCCAGAGACAGTTGTATTATAATGATAGCATGTTATGAATGGCCTCTTAATAATATGCCTTGGTGGTTAAAGAGATATTTACACTCCAGATGTGAACGTACACTGAAAAAGTAAATAAAGGTTTTTATTTTTGAAAGCTGTCTGCATGGATATATGCCCTAAAAATAATGATTTCTGAAGTATTATGTGACACTGTAGACTGGAGTAATTATGCTGAAAATGTGCTTTATTCCTGCCATCACAGGAATTTAATTAAATATATTAAAATGGAAACAGTTATTTTAAATTGTAATAATATTTCACAATATTACTGTTTTTACTGATCAAATAAATGCAGCCTTGGTGAGCATAAGATAACTCACATTAATAATAATAAAAAAATCTAAACCCTAGAATAATTTTGTTAAACAAAATAATAAATAAATTATATATATAATTGAAAAAAGTGTTACGTTTCCAAATAATTTTGGGCCCACAGGAGGTTTCCAATCATTAATCAAAAGTTTTGATGCAATCAGACTTTTCTGCATCATCAATTTCAATATTTTACTGAAACTTTATTTCCAAGACAAACAACAATAACTAGCTCATTATATGAATCTAGTGTTTTGAGGCAATAAAACCCAACAACATGAAACCAAACAGATAAATGCATCAGTGGTTGAGAATCTAATCAGGAGTTTGACAAAGTCGCATGTAATCCATTCTCAGATCTGTCTGTGCATCAATCCAACGGTCATTTATCTGCGAATAAGACGCACCGAGAGGAATCAATTGCCGACGATATGAGTGATCTACATTTTCAAAACCTAATGCATCTCTTCATAGATTTGCCGATTTACAAAAATCTCCTCCATCAAAGTCGGGGTGGAGATATCAGCGGAAAAGGTGGGCTGTTCAGGACCCCTGGACAGTGAGTGATGCATAACATCTCCTCTGCAACGAGAGAGACACTGAGCGACGGATTGATAAAGAGGGGCGTTGTTGTCTAGATCAGCATATATATATGCGCTCGGGTTTGTTATGCGTGTGTGTGCGCACATCTGTGCGCTTACACGAATTTATGTACGCTCCCCTCGCCGTTCGATAGAGATCAGCAGTTGAGACCGTCTCCACCCGACCTAACCCCTCCGAACCCCCCCACCCCTCGCACGCACGCTCCGGAGAGGAATGATTTAAAGGTGCTGAGATTTGTGGGTTCAACCCACGGCCAGACGAGCTGACACCTCCATAAATCAGAGCGGGTGGCCTGCCGCACACAGCCCACCTGCGAGCCGCCCCCCGGCCAGCCTGCCCTGAAACGCTGACGCCATGCTACCTGCCCCTTGCCGGACACACGCATCTTGAACAGCCCTCATTAACTCCTGAGCCTCAGCTAAACCTCCAAAAACACACACGCAGATATAAACACCCACACAAACAGGCCGGCGTTCCAGTCCAGGTGATTAGGAAACAGCAAACCTCACCAGACAAGCACTTGTTCAAATCCCAAGAGGGAATTCCTGTGATGTGGCGACCCAACATGTTGTGCCCTGCAGCCAAACAAACTGCTTCTAATGCGCTGGTAAATATGGAATTGTTTCTTTTTATTTTTTGATGCACTTTTTTTTGTGTGTGTGCGCAATACACCTCCTTGGCTTATAAACACATCAACAAAACATTCGTTTAGAAGTTCCCTCCACTGTTTTAGATGTAAATGAGACTAAAGCTGCTGCTCCCAATAGGGGTGACTTTGTTTAGTCAGCGTCTCTATAAAACACAACGCATTACCTTATCTAAAAGATGCTGATGGGTGCAAATTTCACTGCTATTTTAGAGAAAATTAAAATTAGCACTGAAACTAACCTGGTTATATTTCATAAAACTAGATATTGCAGCACAAGTTTGTGCTTAACTTTCTCTAGAACTTTTCTTCTCACTGACCTTCTACCAAGGAGAAGCGAAATGCAAAAAAGAAAGAAACGAAAAATGCCACAAGTGGCACAACTGTCAACCTTTTGACTTTTAATCGGGCCAGGACTGTCACTGCGGCCCGCCCTCCAAGGGGTCCGAGCTGGGCTTGAGCTGGCCTTAACTGCTCCAGGACCAGGGGCCAACAAGGGACATGTTCTTAATTAAAACTGTATGGCTTCGGGGGCCCTGAACTGTCACTCAGACAGTGTACCATTACCTTTAAAGATGAGAGCTCGGGCCATACTGGAGGCACAAGGGAGGAGGAAAAGTCCGAAGGGGAACCAGAGGAACCGAAGAAAGAATGACCGCTGCTAATAAAAATAAATGATCAGTGCTGTACAGTTACGAATCATCTTCCTGCAATTCGTGCACTTTCCTCCACTTTGTCCTTGGACCAAAAAGCCATAATTAAACATTAGTAAAACGTTATGATGTTCTTCTTTATTAGACGCTCCACGCTAGTCCTCGGTGCCCGAGGGGGATCGAGACAAACTGCCCATCAACCCTGCAAAATAATGACGGACGTGTCATACCACACTAGTAGAAGGATCGTCACTATTAAAGTGAATTATTTGTTCATTATATAGCCCTATTCAAATCATTCAGCGCCGTGCAGCGTGTGCGATTGTTAGTAATGAGATCCTTCTATGCTGAACGATAAGATCAGATTCCTCCGTCGTGATAAAAGACACCTCTGTGTACCCACACTCGGACTGATGAAAGTGCACACGAGACTTTAGTGTGTAATAAGATCTCTGATCACCTGTACCGTGTTTGAGGTTGACGGCACTCAGACAAACCTCACATCAGGGAAGCTGTAAACCAGCGATTGATTGATTCCAAAGGTGAAACAGATGCTCTTATTGATGAGCCATTTAACTGGATTCAGTCTGTGGAAGAGAGGGTCTCAAATGTGTTGAGCGAACCTTGGGGAGCGGGTTGCACTAGACACCAGGGACACAGAGAGACACAAACATCTTTAACGTTGCTGCTATCCATTGACGCGCAGCTCACACCTCTCTGTCCGTCCGCCCATCCTTTTAATTAACTGCAAAGCTTGTCATCTTTTTCAAAAACTTTCAAAGACTATCAAGCCAACATTCATTTTTTTTTCTTGACAAACTTTGCTTTAGTTGTATAAATTGAATTACAATACATATTAATAATAAAAAAATAACATTCAAATTTAAATTACAGTTTGCTTCTTCAAAAATGTTACTTGATTTCAAATTCAGGAACTGAAACGGAATTTAAAATGCATTCTTAATTCAATTCTAAATAGTGCACAACCCCAGTTGTTAACACAAGCTTCAAAGCACCACATAGATAACTTACAAAAAGATGCCGTTCATCACGCAGACCTAATTTTATCTAAATGAACCTACAGAAGCACTCAAGGAATCAAATTTTACAGTCAGTGCCACAGGGCAGCTATATAATGCATATATATGACCGTACACACGTGTACTACCCGGCTTTTCTCATTTCTTCTTGTTATTGCCTGCACAGGAGAAGGCCTCTGGGGCAAACATTACATAAAAAACAAGAGGGAAGTTTTCACTTCACCTCAACTTTGGGCAGCTGTTCCGTTCTTCCGTTGCAGCCCTGCAGCATTGCAGTTTGTCGAGCTTTCTTTAAAAAAAAAAAAAAAAAAATCAATCAGACGCGTCTCAATTAATCTGCCGAGTGGCGCATTGATTTTGCCTCTAAATTGGGTCAACAGGATTGTCTATTTAAAGGGCAGGACCCTTTAATCATCATTTTATGTCCAATAGACTCGCCAGAGCTGCAGCAGTCCTGATGGCCTGAGCTAGAGCACAGATTCCTGTCCCATACAGCAGATATATCCTCCTCTCTCCCCGACAGCAAACATCCATGCGGCCATAAAACCAGACATGCACACTATAGCAACTTCCCATGTGGCCTCTGCAAGCACAGCACTGTTTTGATTAAGATGTGTGGGAATGCATGTTGTTATGCTAGCTACACCTGCAGACAAACTGTACATGCCGGATAGAGCTTTGTAGTGGTGGATATTCTGTCATGACTTATTTCTAGTCCCTATAGTCTACAGGCTCTATGAATGGCAGAGGTATGCGGTATCGAGAAGAGAGTGTCTGTGTGGCTCAAGATGTTCACACTGTACATACATTTGATTTGTTTGTTAGTTAAAAAAAAAAAAAATCTGATCCTTAGGACTTATACAGACTTTTGAGAGTGATGAAATCAGATCAGTTTGTTGAGAAAGTGTCATCACTATTCAGTATATCTACAGTACATCATGACAGAAAGTAACTGTCATTGTGGAAAGACTGAAAACTGGAAAAAAAAAATTAAAGTGCATCAGTAATTCCTACATTGATTTAAAAAACAAACAAAAAAACATATGTTATATAATGTTTTTTATAAAAACATTAAAAAAACATACAATTTATATATGTATAAAAATGTCACTATAGTACTCAATTCACCAGCACATATATGCATTAGAAGTACTGTAATATTTGCACATTCATGTATATAACTTCAGACTGAAGTGCATTTCAGATTTTAATCTGATTTCAAACCACTTATGGATTTGGTTGGGATCAGTTTGCAACCAAACAGAATATGTATTTTTATTTTTCGCTGTTCAGACTACATTGTCAAATACAATGAAGAAAAAAAGTGTTTCTTTTGTTAAAGTCATGGTATCATATATACAGTATCTGATGGGGTTCCACTGCCACAGTGCACTTTGTGTATTACACTCATTAATCTGATTTCAAACCTCATGCAATATAGATGCGGTTTGGATCCAGTTAGTAAACATCTGTCTAAACCAAGAGTACGCACAAGTCCTGAAAAGAGAAGACAAAACGTTTCGATCGCCCCCATGTGTCTGGATGCAGTATCCAACCTTTTCCAACGTCCCATGATGCTTTGCACGAATTATGGGTGTAATTTTAAAAAATCAGTTCGCTATGTGAACACAATATGCTTTTTAAAAAAACTGGTCACAAGGAGATTCTCATTCTCATTATTCTACTCACCATTCAACCATCGAACATTAAAAGGAAATTTAAAAGTGTAATAAAGCATCAACAAAGTGCATTCAACAGACCATGAATAACCCCAAAAGCGCAATTCTTACAGCAGCAATATTACTGACAGGTTAAATTTACACTGTGCTAATATCTGTATTATGTAACATACATTGCCTTAATCAAAAAAGTTCATTAACTTTAGCATTGCGCAATAATATTTCAAAGTGCTTTCCATCATTTCGACATATAATATTTACCTGCTTTAGAAACATTCCAGTTAACGTTGTTAATAGGGATTAGAAGTGAAAAGAGGAGACAATTAGGCTACATTTAAACGCCTTGTGAAAACAAACTTGAGATTGAGGATTTGGGGAGAAAAAGGAGAGATTCTTCCTGCATTGCAGTGAATTATTAATGGGACATATTGTGAAATGCACAGTATATGTTGTCTTTTTTTCATACTGTTACAGCAGAATACAAAGGGGAAGAAAGAAATGAATCAGAAGGAAAATAATGCAAAGACGGAATAGAATAGCAGATATAATAGAATAGAGAATGGAGCATGAAGGATAATTTACAGCTCATTCAGTCAAACTGATGAATAATGATTAATTGTAGTGCAAGCTTGTATTTTGAAATGATATGTTTCAGTCTTTTTGAATGGATGTTCCCCAAACCGGATGCGTCACCCATAATTCAACATTCATAATTCGGCTCGTCAGGAATAAGGTTGAGAGGTCATAAACCCCGCCCTCTCCATGTAATCTAATGGGACGTGAGACAAACTAAACAATCAAATTACACTTCAAAATTAGTTTTATACAAAGATGGTTTCTGTCATTTTAAGTAGCTCCTATCACGCTGATGTAAGTTCATGTGTTCGTTTTTTTAATAAGTTTGGTTTTAGTTAGTTATTTGATGCTATAAAAACGGGGGTGTGGCGTCATGATTGACAGCTGGTTCTCTGAGCGAAGTGGTCACTGAGGCACAAACAGACTTTTTAAGGATCTTTGGGAGGAGATTGGAGCGTTAACTTTAATTTCTACATTTCCATAACTGTTTATTTCACACGACACACGAGTTTGCGATTGATTCGGATTGATTGATTCTTGAGACCATGGCTCCACTTCACACTCACTACTGCGCAGAATCGGGCTCAGAATCGGCGTAATCAGCGCCATATTGGGACATTGGCGGCCTAACTTTTCTACAATGGAAGAGCGTGTGCCGTCCATCTTTTTTCACAGTCTATGGTCTAAACGTAACCTCAGTGTTGCATATCTGATCACATTTTCCAGGCATCGGGTGCTTCTAAATGTAAAAATTCCATTGATACACTGTATATCAATGCTGTGGGCTACATGAGCACAGTCGCTATTTCCATTCTCTTCCTCTTCCTCTCTCTCTACTGTGATTTACTCCAGCTGTCTGAGGGGGCTCTGGAGGAAGCCTCCTTATGAAAGAGGATGACTGTCTTAAGAGTTGTGATGATGGATGTTGCCGTGACGATGTAGAGGCACGTGAGACAGGAGTGCCGGTTGTTTATGGACGAGACTGAGGTGCCATGGCAGACATTGTAAATCCTCTAGCTGCACACCTTAGGAGGGGAGAGAGAGAAAAAAATGGGAAAGAGCAGAAGAATAGACCACTACTCTTTCTCTGAGCCATGCAGGATGTCAGCGTCTTATTGGATAGCGGCTAATATAAATGACTTTATGACTTCTACTTCTAAAAGGTAAGAGAGCAGAGCATGATAACTTGATCCCAGTTAGCTCATTTGTTTGGCAAAAGCGACTCAAGCACCCGGGCCATGCTGTTGGCACATCCGAGCAAATGTAACCTTAGATTTCCGATAAGAGCCATGTGCGTTAATAAGAAAGGCCGCTGGAGAATCTAACCCATCTCAACCTCTCAAGACTTCTGCGTCTCCCAACTTCCCACCTACAGAGAAGGGCTAAAAAAAGCAACAAGCCTCTATTAATGAATGTGTTTATTTATTTCCTTTAATAGATTTTGGTCCAAGGGACCTCTGGGATTGAGGAAAGCGGCGTTTCAGCAGCTTTTCAGATCCCCTTCTGAACGGGTGGAGAGGAAGAGGGAGGGACGTCAAATCGATAGTGCGCTGCACCAAGCGAAGCTACACAGTGGTTTCAGCGGGCGCCCCTCAGAGCTACTTCATCTTACAGAAGAGAAGCAATAAGCCCCGGCTGAGAGTGCGAATCAGCATCGCTGCTAATCAATTAATGGCCCTCATTCATTAAGTGATGAGTCGATTAACGAGCATGTTATTCTTGAGAAGGCTGACACATAATCATGGGAAGGCTTCATTGCACTTTTGCTTTAAAGTGAAAAGCAGAAAGATCGCTATTGTGATTATTGTCTGCTCAGGCCGTTGAGAAGAGCGGCGTTCTGAATAGACAATGTCTGAGCTTTTTGACGTTTCTCAATCACAAGAACAAAAGGATGTCATCAAGAGGGAGGTTTGTCACCATGATTAGAGTCAATATGGTTGGCTCATCGGTTAAAGTCCTACACTAATATTGATCCAAGAACTAGAAAGCACATGGCATCTTTAAACAAGTATGATACAAGACATACACAAGGATTTTCATGCTGTATTATTGACCCTGAGCCCTGAAAATAAATAAATAAATAGGGCTGTCAATTCAATATAGGTTACATTTTTTAATCCAATTAATTACATGTTATACTGATTATTTTTTTAAATTGATCACATTTATATTATTTTTTAAATTATTTAAGACATTCCATTATTTTGGCAGACAAAAGCACTAAATGGACATCTTGCAATAGTCAGATAGACCTAACTGCTGTCCAAACCGATTTTTCAATACAATTATTATAAAAAAAATTATGTAAATAAAATCTTTCAAAAAATGATATGCATATATATATATATATATATATATATATATATATATATATATATATATATATATATATATATATATATACACACACATTATAATTTGTATTCAGGAGGGCTTTGTGTGATTAAATCCCTAATCTGTACACTAATTCGTGATCACCTCAGTCCTCAACACATATAAAAACGGCGGCAGGCTTTAGATCATCTCCGTATTTTAATCTGTGTGTTCAGCGTGTTCTTCTATCCGCAGCAGAAGAGGACAAGGTGTGTGCATCATTTGATGTGGGAGCAATACAAGACGGTTTCCCATCCACTGCATCCCATCCAATCCCATCCACTTTGCTGCGTTCACCCCTGATCACAATTTTCATGTTAAAAGAGTTTGTTTTCCACCAGTTGACAGAACTCCTTCACTAAAGCATGGTACATTTCATGTTATCTCCATGAATAAAAATTAGAAATGTAGATGTTCTTTAAAGTTTATTTACATTTTTACCATTTCACCTCTGATGCGTTTGCATCTCTGCATTTAAACTGTTTATAAGACGGAATGACAGAGACAGAGAAACATCATGTGGACTTCATTCGTTCTACTAAATAATGACCCAGCTGCTGATTGTGACATTAATTAGCATTAAAATAAAGGCATTTGTGGTTTTGATGCAACTTTGAATTATATTTTCAAAATTATATATATATTATTTTTTAGAAAATGAAAAGGGAATGATTTAATATGGAACAGATTAATAATTAAAAAGTAAAGATCTAGTAATTTAAGGGTTGTCTATATTATTAATGAATATTAGCTGGTTATTTAAAATTATTTTAAATGAAATCTGAACCTACTGTATGTTTCATGCTTACCCTAGTACACAAACAATATACTTTTTTTTTTTTATCTTCAATGGGTGGCTGATCGCCCATAATATTGAAATCCTGGAATCGCCCCTGGCCCCAATAAAAAAAAAATATATATATATATATATCTTATTTTTTTTAACTTGATGCTATTAGCCAGTCATAACCGTCAAAGGGCTATGCAAATATAACTTTTAGAATAGCAATGGTTAGCTTAAAGCAAGGCCACTATGAATGAGGAGCCTCATTTTTGGAGTTAGGCTCCCAAAAAGCTGGGGGGAAAAAAATAATAAAAAATGCGGGAGGGTGGGTGGACAGTATCATGTGGGCTAATCAAAACAGTGACCTCTTACTGCTAGAATGTAATGAAAGAGTTTAATTAACATCTGAAGGAGAACAAGGGAAATTGCTGAAGGGCTCTGTCAGTCAGTCAGTCAGTCAGCAAAGAGGAGACGTCAGAGAGCAGGAGCTGTTTGTCAGATAGACACTGACGCTCGTGGGGAAAAGACCACTAGAGTTTCAGGAAGTCTTTGAATAAACTACTATACATATGGTAGCATAAAGTAATGACAGCTGTCATAGCTGCACAATGATTCTGCTGTACTTCTTAATAACATTTGTAATACATAATAAAGTTAGCAGGGTGGCCTTGAATAGTAGGGGTTTTAACGTTGTGTGTGTAATGTGGCTTCTGCTGTCAAATTCAAGCTAAAAAAATACAAATCTAATTAGTGCAGCATGACCTGAAACACATTATGGTCTCAAAAATAAATTGAAAGATTACAATACGTAAAAAAAAAATTGGATGAGAAAAAGGTTTCAGAGCAAGTGAGATCTAACTACGTCAAATCTAAAACCACACTCTGTTCATAAGGGGACAAAATATAATCACGCTCTGTGCTGAAATATTGAATTTCTTTAATTTAAATTCATTTTTAAGGCTTTGTCTTCAGCTTGTGACTCAGAATCAAAACCCCGAGGACTAGATAGCAATCTAATTAACCAAGATCAATATTTTACTGAAATCGCCTCTCACTCTCGTGGCTGTATCTCCTCGGCAGATCCATTCGGGATTTAAGCAATGGGAGATTCGTTTCTCCACCCCACTGCTCTTGAGGAGGCCCTCACACTGATTGGGATCACACCGAATCAGGTAGGAGGGGAAAGGGAGAGAACTCTATAGTGGCCCCTGCCATTTAGCTCCTGGGATTCCAGTGCACACATAATGGAGGGAAACAGGTCAATAGAACATTTTTGTTTCACACTGCCCTTACATGGAACCAGAACGCTGCTTTTTTCCATTGCACCTATAGGGGAGGGAGGCAGGGAATCAGATCTGTCTCATTTGTTATTTTTAATTATATTTTTGTTGCAGCGATTTGGTAAAGAAAAATCGCTAACCTCCCACAATGATTTGTCTACATTATTTTTTTCATTTGTCAAAATTTTAAAACATAATTTATAGGATTAAAGAGTAGAATAAAATAGGCCATATTATAAAATAACTTACATGACTGTAATATTGTAAGACTGAGCACTAGACTCGCTCTCTCTCTGTTTCTATCTATCTCTCTCACACACACACACGCACGCACACACACACACACACACACACGCACGCACGCACGCACGCACGCACGCACACACACAATCCCTGCATGCCAAACTACGTAAATGATGCCTTCAGAGGGCACTGAAGAGTTTATAGTCTAATCATTATCGATAGATTTTTTGAAAAAATAATAACTCTATAAATGAGTCAAATGATAAGTATTTGTAAGCCCCACACTTTTCAGGCCCCCAAAGCAGTGGATGGTAAAGACGAAAAGAATAGGGAGATCATTTCTGAATGGAACGCATGCATCCCCCCCCCCCCCTCTCTCTCTCTCTCTCTCTCACACACACACACACACACACACACTCTCAGAATCACTCTCACACATCCTTTTATTAATAACTGGATAGAAACAGCCAGAAACTTAGTCAAAAGTGGCACTTTTGTGTTATTAGCGGCCGGCTGCTCGAGTGCTTATGTCAAGCTATTAGCGGTACAATCTTTGTAAGCTGTGGCTTAAATGGTTTCTGTGCAGATTTAAATAAATACATAAATAAATAAATACATGTACATTTAGCTAAAATATGCATGTGTGCATCATCAACTTGGCTGCATTCACTTTCAATAATTCAATGCAACTTTGACAATGGTCACTTACTGAATCAGCGCACTTTAACTATGTGCGTTATTTTTTAATGCCATGTCATGGGAATGTATAAAAGAAGTAGCCCATCATAACTTCTGTTTTCACCTTCTTTTTTTTTACGCCCAAATGCATTTGAACTGTTCTCTTGGTCATTTTTAACTGCACAAAATGATGAAATGGCAAAAGCTTACTTAACTGCGCAGCGCATTACAATATTGAGTTCTGATTGGTCAATTGCTGTTGAAGGGTAAAAATGTATAGAAATTTGTTAACTAACATACATAGAGAATTTTAATATTTCATCCGCATGATACGTTTTACATAATAGCTCAACAGTGTTAATAATGGGGATGGTGGTTTTACAGAGGGGATGCTTTTTGTCTCTTTTTTTTTCAACAAGCTATTCCCCCGCATCCCCTCTCAAATCGAGCCCTGCATATACTATATCCAATTTTATATTTAGATGATGCCTTTGAAAGTTTAAAAGCTTGCAATTGCTTGGAGGAAGAGTGACCAACTACATGAATGAATGCATGAATGAATGAATGAATGAATGAATGAATGAATGAATGAATGAATGAATGAATGAATGAATGAATGAATGAATGAATGAATGAATGAATGAATGAATGAATGAATGAATGAATGAATGAATGACTCAATCAACAAATGTTTTTCAAACTTTCAAAACCAAAGTTTGAAACAACATTAAAAAGGAGAAACTGGCAGAATTTCCATTTTTGGGTTACTATTCTTTTAAGTTAAAAATTTTAACAAAATATTTTTGTTGTATTGTTATGATAGTTATCCCACCCAAAACTTTCCAATTCTTTTTTCAATTAAAAAAAAGAACATTAAAAATAAAATGTCATTAGCAAATCAGACTTCAACAGAAAGGGAACAGGTTGACTGACTGTGTGAGTGTGTTGGTTTGTCTTTAGAGGAGTGCTCTAAGATTTAAGCTGGGAAACGCAGTCAGCTGTCATGGGAGCCAGCGGCGGATTGGCGCTGCCACAGACAGCCACGTGAGGAGTGATGGGCACAGTAACTCACAGGCCCCCGTACCCTCATTAGCTACAATGCTTCCGCGGCAGCACTGATCAAAGCCATCCTCTGATAGGCTTGTTTGGAGCTGCCAGCCAACCGCACAAATGCTAATCCGAACCCAGAGAGGAGAGGAAACGCCATCTCTGTTCTGCAAACCCCTCGCCCCACCACCCCCATCTTTCTTCCTTTCATTCCCTCCATATTTCCAACCCCCGGTCACCAAAGCCGCAGGGGACAGGGACACAGCAGAAAAGAGTGCAGCGCTGTGCGTATGAAGGTGTGAAAGATGGTGGAGAGAAAAGTTGAGGAGGGAGAGAACAACAAAAAGAGAGGAGCAAACCTGGCTCTGGGCTGCGGAGAGTGGCTTAAGGGGGACAAAGGCGCTGATTCAGACAGAACGGCTCAACTCACTGCGTCGCTGAGAGACAATAGGATCCCACAGCTACGCAATATATATACACTCCAGCAGTTGGCCTTTTCCACAAGTGACGAGGCAGATTAATTATGACCATCGCAGCATGGGGTCAATTACCATAAATCATGCCTAGAATAACATCATCAGATTTCTGCTCTGTAATTGGCTTTGCCGCTCCTGTGGCTCAACCCCATCATTTTTTACACGGGAGAACAGGAAGTAAAACCGAAGAATGGATAATATTACAACTTGCCAGGGAAATTTGATGGCTGAGGTTGTTCTCGAAGTCCTGGGAAGAAATGCGCATTATACAATCTCACAGATGTTTTATCTGCTGTGAAGCTGATGCATTTAAATTTTAAACCTATATGGGGTTAAGTTGTCACCACCAACATATTGCTTAAGGGCATAGGTCAGAGGTTCAAACATAACTGGGGCCAGTGGCAGAGCCACAAGCCGCCATCTACTACAGGAGTCTTTGAGCTCCATGCCGCCATTGAACCTCAGCCTGTAGCTCTTTTTTTGAGCCGCTTGTCAGTCCCCAGCACTTTGAAATGGGCAAGAAAGAAAACCTCACCTCTAAATCACCCACTCATACATAAAGCAACAGTTTGCAGACTCAGTCTCATTTTGGCTGCATCCCAGAATGATAAAGTGCCTGGTGATAGTACTCAAGCTATGGAGAATTCATCGAAGGGATCTTAAATTACAAAACTGAATTAAGGAATTCATCTTTCATAATTCTGCAGTGGAGTCCAGGAAATTATAAGGAAATGGGGTGATATCCTAGCCTGGGAAAACCCAGACCCTCTCAGTTGTAACTGAGTAAGGGTCTGGCAAAGCTCCATAGACAATTCATTTCCACAGGGGCGTCACCAACGGACGTCGGAAAGATCTAAAACCAATCAGAGCGATGAATGACATGACGTATGCAGAGCGACGGAGAAACATCTCGAGACTCTCAGCAATTCTCTGTTTGTGTTAACGAAAATGACCATTTTTAATCGCTTGAAACAGACGCGATAGCTGATTCGAACGAGTGATGTTGTGATGTTCCACGGCGGCATCCATCTCTGTAATGTACAAAATCTGCGTCACCGTCTCTGCTCTGTCGTCATCGTGTAAAACGTTTCTGATTGGTGCCGCGATTTCGGCGGATTGGAAATGGGTTTCAATGGGCTCTTTGCCAGACCCACTTGCAGAGCAAATCTAAATTTGCCGGAAGTGGTCTGGGTTTTCCCAGGCTAGTGATATCCGCAAGCGATGTCAAAAATACTAGTAGATACCACAGAAAAAGCAGCATATTAGGGTGTTTCTTCAACTTTGGGCACAGATTTCATGGCTTAAATATATATTTATAAACAGTGATTATCCATCAAATTGCCAAATGATGCAAAAAAATATGAAAGTGTTATTTAATTTGATTTATTTTGGATTTAGAAAATGCAAGGAATTTACCCTCAGCATTAGGCTTGCTGCGATATATACAGTATGCATATGAAATGTATTTTCCACAATCCGGCTAAAACTGTCCATAGGAACGCCCATTATTTTTCTTCTGCGGTATCGAAATTAGTACAAATGATAATCATGAAATTTGACTGGTATTGGTATTGACTACTGAAATTTTGGTACCGTGACAACCCCTAGTATCCACTAAATGTGCCTCCGTGATTTCAAAGGCAAAGTGATATTGATCTTGCTAAATGTGATATTCTAGACCTGAAAGGCACAGATTTGAATATTTATAGCAGAAATGGATTTTCAAGTACCACATTAGATCTATAGAGGCGATGGTAAGAGAGTTTACACAGCAATATCACAGGGGATCACTTATTGCTGAGGTCTTGATCCTGTCCAGAATCAGCAGACTCTAAAACATTGACTCAAAACGTGATTATAGAGTATAAAGTCAAATGAAAAGTGCTGGTGAATAAATCAGCTTTTGCTCTCTATTTTTCAAAAGGACACTTGATATTACAAATCATGCACATGTGGGTCTCTCATTTGTTTTTGTTTGTTTTTTTGGAGACAAAAAGGTCAAGTCAAAACAGTTGCTTTGCCGCCCTTGATAATTGCTATATTCAAAACTGCATTCATCTCTATTGTATTTAATCCAAACAATAACACTATGCTTCTGAAGCGTAAATAATGCAACGGTTTAATCATTTGCATTAGACCTTCAGAGTGGAAAAACTGCATTCAGATCTATTCTGTAATCAGATATTACTGACAGCACATGATGGATACTTTCCTGATACTAGCGGGTCACTCCATCCCAGCAATTCAGCATATTTAACCCTTAATTTAACCCATTACGAGGAAAAGCGATCTATGTTGTCCCCCATTACCATTAGGCAAAAAAAAAATAATTAATCTGACTCATCTTCACCACAGGCTCCTCTGCAATTATCCATGATTTTAATACGTTTTAATAAGTTTGCATAACAACCTGGAGAAAATGCGAATACATTTGCATACTGCAGGCCTCTCTAATTATACGCTCATGATTAAAGGAGGAACTTAAGCAGAAGTGAAAAGGCAGAGCATGCTTAACAAAAGCAAACCCCCCTCCCTTCTGAACTCCGGCTCTCCCAAGACAAAACTTTCCAGTTCAGCACTCAACAATATCGCTGGTGTTTTTACATAACGCTCCTTGTTGTTCCAGACAGCCAGAACAAGCCAATAAAACATGCGTTGTAGATCGTTCTCAAGCTCGGCCCACCGATGTCACTAAGAGAATGTTGCGTGACGAGGACCAGTAATCCGCCGGACGAGGTTTTCCAGTGGCGCATTTCTGTACTATAACTCCCATGCGACGAAAAGCCCAAAATATGAGAGTGTGCCACCCCTTCTCATATTGCCTTTAGCGGGATCATGTATTATGCATGCTATAGATGTACACTGCACCACTCTCTCTTGCCTTTCTCAACCTATTGTAAATACATACACACTAAATAATTAAGCAGACTAACAGGAGCAGGACCCGTCGGATGCTTGATCCGCTCTATGACAGTTTGGATGGGCTGTTACAAACCCTAGTTGCTATGGTCATGGATGACCATTAAAAATGCAGGCGCTCCCCATTTTCATCTGCACAGCCGGCGTGCTATATTGGCGTGCCAAGTTGTCAATCACTTCTTCCAGGGGTTGGCGATGATGGCTGACTTACCCTAAACCCTCTGAGGCGCACCTAACGGGGTCAAACTGATGCGTGACTCCTCTTAGCTTGGTCTCCAGCATCTCTCTGAGGTTGATGGCCAGCAGCTGGTTCCTTCGGGCTTTGAGTGTGAGGAATAGCTTTGTTTCTGTGGTGGAGTGCAAAATCCATAAAGGCAATACCAATAGTTATCTCTAGACGTTATAAAAGACATGATGGCAATTGCACTCAGCAGTGAAGAGTATTTGTGCTCTTATGTGCGGGTTGCATGTTCGAAATGGTTGTTAAGTAGACGTACTCAACGCTGCCTTTTAGAATGGTTCACATTCCAGTATATAGAGACATTTCCATTTTCTAACGAGTCCCGTGTGGCTGTTCATTACATCAATAATTCAAACGGTGAAAGAATAATGGGAAAGTAGCACTATACGGGCATGTGTGTAATTGTATTGCTTTAAACATACAGAAACAGAGGAGACTTTTTTCTACTGCATGAGTGAGAATCTAGCGACCCTAAAAAGGCCTGATCCGTCCAATTTAGCACAAAGAGACTAGCTAATTCTGGGCTTGGATCCTCCGACTCTGGGACTAACATGCAGGAGACCAATCAACAAACAAGGCCCTAAAAAAAGTTAGACCACATCTGAATCTTCTCGCCTATAGCTTCTCTTCTACCTGACAGTGAACTTAAGCGATCAAGGCATCAACAGCTGTCTTGTTTTCCTGCTTTCCCCCCTCATTCTCGGTCCTCTTAACCAGGAAGCTAATGCCTCCAGTTTGGACGACTGGAGTGAAAAAGCCAAAGCAATTAGAGCCACTGCTCTTGGGTGCCCAATAACTCATTAGGAGTGTAAATGGCCAGAAGCCCAGGGGACTCCCTGCTGAGTGCAATTTACAGCTAAAACAAGCACCGCATCTCCAGTCCGCACCATTAGGGCTGGCTGGCCATGTTAATACAATTTGTTTTGTTAAAGTTTGAAATTATGATACTGCCATTTTAGTCCCTCTTCGAACACCTCTGTGGCGTTGGTAAACGCATCAATTATGCTTGCAGAGGGCTCGGATCACTCCGCTGCAACCAACGGGGATTTCGTAATGGTTGTGTTATTGTTTGACATAAGGATAACAGCGAGAACTACGACGCAGGACGTCAGTGCCAACCAAAAAAAAAGGGCAGCTTCCTTTAAAAGAAAAGTTCACCCAAAACAAATCATGTATTCACATATTTTGAAAATAAAGAGGCACTTGGGCTATTAATCTCCAAAATGACACAAAAAAAAGCATTCTAAAAATGCTTCTTATGAATCGTGTGGTATATTTCAAATGATCTGAAGCCATATGATATATTTGTGTGGGGAACGGACCAAAATTTAAGTAATTCTATACTGATATAGTCAATAATTATTTTCATGTTATAGTCAATAAATAAATTAAATGACTAATATTCAAATTCTACACTACTTTGCCTGAATAAGTTCAAATAAAGCACTAAAAATCAACTGTTTGAAATGCCACAATAGAATTTAGGAATCTGACATACCGTAAAAAAATAGATATTTATTTTTAAAACAGCTAAGGATTACATAATTTAATTAATTATTACCCTAGTGAAAAACACACATACCAAAATGTATTTAAAATAGATGTATTTCATTCTAAGTATACTACAAACCCATTAACATATTTACTAACAATCGCTTGGGACACTCTTATAAATATTATAATTAATCAACTTTATTTTGAGTACTTCTATGTTGCACAATGCACAATTCAAAATATTAAGCCTAAATGTGTTTAATATTTATAAGTAAGGATAGTGTGATCTCTGTATAATTTAAATGCAATAGTTCCATTTTATCTGTACTGTAGTTGGACCTCAGCACTATTTCTGGATAACTAAAGCACATTAAGTCAAAATTAGTTGTTTAATGTATAAGACTTTAAGTAGGCCTATACTTATTTAGTATACCAAAAGTACAATTGCAGGGTATTTGTTTTAAGTATATATGTAAATGTATTTGTAGTATACTTAGCATAAAATAAATGCATTTCAAAAGCATTTTAGTATATATATATATATATATATATATATATATTATATTATTATTTATTTATTAGTTAAATTAACTGAGTGTAAGATGACAGCAAGGGTAATCTACATATACAAATAGGGAAAATATGTATGGACAATTAAATATCCAATATCAACAGATACATATCCAACATTGACTGATATGATAATAAAAAACAAAATCTAAAACAATAACATAATTTGATAACTGAAATGTTGTCGATTTATTGTGCATGCCAATATAAAGTGCAATAAATAACTTTGATCTGTTCCTCACACAAAGGTACTGCACAGCTTCAAAAGACTTGACATATGAAATATGAGAAAAGAATTTGCCATTGTATTCTTAAAAAAAACTTTCTCCTTTTCTGTGCTTCTCAGAAGAACGTCAAACAGAACAACATGAAAGTGAATAAATGTTGACATTATTCATTTTCGGGCAAACTATTCCTTTAAAGAACAAGAGCAGCAGCACGAGAACACACATGCTCACCGAGAGCGAGAGAAAGCACTTGCCGTGTTATCTGCGCACAGCCATTACACCTCTGTAATCTCAGTCGGCAAGTAATCAATGACTTAACAACTCACCCTCAGCTCGTTTTAAGAGCCCGAGCCCCCCCAATCTCCATCTTCTCTACTGCCCCTGAGACCCCCATCCCCTCCCCCAGGGTCCTCTCCACCTGCAATAAAATGTGCCCGTGCTCCGTTGAAACCCCTCTTCACGTTACAATCACGCAGATTACAGTCTCACTCTGAGGCAATCAATGGCCTCCCAGGAGTGGGCGACCAGCTAAATGAACATGTGCAGCTTCCTTTTACAGGCCTGGTCAATAGGACTCCTTTCCACAGTGGAGGCCTTTTCCTCAGCCAGCACTGACCACAGCAATCCGATGTTCAGGAAAGCTTTACTTGGTGATGATTTTTATTGAAGAAATGCAAACAAATGCTATTTCACATCAAATCAGTCTTTAAAACACTAAAGCTCATTACATTAAGTATTATCCTTCACATCAGTAGTGAACTTGAACAGTACACGTCAGCAATTTCTGACAAAGAGAAATGTTCCATTTCTCTTATCAATTATTTTTCTTCAATTTTAGTGTTCTCTATTGGCATGCCAAATATTTTATAATCATACTAAAACAAACTAGTGTACAACAACAAATAAATTATTTAGAAAATACTAAAGAAAGTGGAATTGACTAAGAAAGGTAAAAAGGCTGGTGTTCAAGAATAAAGAAGTTACGGGTGAAGGACAAATGTAAGTGAAATCACAAAATAGTTACTGAAATACATCTGTACCGACAAAATGTAATTAAATGTACAGTATATGCAACCAATTAAAAGTTTGTGGTAATTTTTTTTTAAAATAAAGAAGTTAATACTAAAATAATCCTAGAAAAGGTATCACAGTTTACACACACACAAAAAAAATAATAAAAAAAAATAAAAAATAAACAGCACTGTTTTCAACTGTTTCTTAAGAAATGTTTCTTGAGAATTTTTACTGAAGGATCATGTGACTGAAGACTGGAGTAAAAAATCTTACTGGCCCGGTACTGTACCATCCAAAAAAATTATATTGTCAGTTGAGCAAAATTTTTACTTGAGACCTCTTGCACTGGACAAGGATACAAATCCATGCTGGTAGTTTTAGAAAGGTAGGCCATTTATATTTCAAACTGTATGAAACAGATGAACATGCAATGGCTTAAATGCGTTTTCCCCTTGCGGAGCGGTAAGCCAGGAAGCGTGAATGCAGTCTACATGTAGCCACTACCCATGAGTTCAAATGTCCTTATGGTGCCAAACTGTAAAGAGGACAATTCAGCAGATGTCAGATGGAACCTACTGCCTCTATCAATCTCTTTTCTCCCTCACACACACATTCTCACACACCACCCCTCTCTATCATCAGGACCTATCTCTCTTTCGCCTCTTCTCCTGAGCAATGGCCCAGCAAATTTCCTGGTTCACTTCACTGAAATGTGACAAATACCGTGTGACACGAAGGGAGTCCGAGCTCCTCAGTCTTGGAGTCTCGCTCGCAGTGCCAGAGAGCGAGCAGGCCAACCTCTCCGCTCGTGGACACCTCTCAATATCCACAAGAGGCTCTATAAACCTGCGTGTGAACGCTTGGTGTCAGCAAACAGCCGAGCAACTAAGCGGAACTTCTGTAGCGAGTTAAAACATCTACCCATCAGTCAACTCTGACGGACACACAACAAACTCAAGCGAGCAAACACATCCTGAAATAAAGCTCTTATGAACGGGTATAGAGATGATCAGCACAAAACCATCCCACTCTGGTTCGGCTTCATTTGAATTTCGGACATCTTCAGGGTATAAAATCTCAGTCTCATAATTAGTTGATTTAACCTTAAAGAAGGAGACTTTAAAAGTTCACAGTCTGATATGTCGGTCCAGTGCTTGCAGTGGACAAGAAAAATGAGCTGTGATCCATTTTAATGTCCTACTCTGTAAAAGGTTTTAAAATGACCTCTGATGGCTAACGACAATGAGAAACACTGAGCTCTGGGTAAAGGTGTGAGCCATAGATAGGAATTAGCTCATTAAATATTTAATTTCCGAATTTCTCAAGTGACTTTTCTCCCCTTAAATCTTTAATGAAGATTAAACATTCCTAACAAAGACTAATCAACAGCCCTTAAGATAACAATCGCGGAGGAAAAGAGGTGTAATTGGTCCATGGCTCTATCATAGTCTCTTTAGCGTGCACACACACACAAACACACGTGCAAGTGGACACACACACACATAACACAAACAAATTTTCAGCGAATTGTACAGAAAGGCTCTAAAGCATTTCGAATTTGTGAACCTCTTTGAAACGGTAAGTGTAAGTGCATACTGAGGAAACTTTCTTCATTACAGAAACATTGCTATATTTGGTATTCTTAGCCGGGGTAAAGTTGAAAATTATTTGGAAGTACCAGACAGAAGAGGACAATCTGTCTATTTTGAGAAGCACCAGGCATAAATGAAGGTGACATGTGAGGAAATGGAAATTTGCTCATTTATTTGTGTCTTCTAGTGTGTGACAGACCATGTATGTTAATGTCCTCCTCAGTCTTCAATCAGACAGAAGATTGGGAAACTGATAAAATCTCAGTATTAGTTGAGAATATTGCAAAACAGCAGGCCAGACCGAGACAGAAATGGAGAAAGAGAGAGAAAGAGATTGAGACAGACGTCTGTATGATTTCAGAATGAGGTAATTATAGGGTTGAACCGTGTTACACCTTGCTTTTTGCAATTGTACAGTTTTACAATGTCTTTATGGATGTATTATGACTTGTTAGGGGTTAAACACGTGTGTCTATATATATATATACAAATATATATATATACAGTATATCTCTATATATGTGTATGTATATATATATATATACACACACACTGTGTATATACTCTATATATGTATGTATACATATATATATTTATTTTATTGAATGTCTGTGTAAAATTCAGCAAAACATAGCAATTTGTGCAACCATTAAATAAATAAATAAATATAATTCATTCAGCGTGTTAAAAAATAATTTTTGTCTCGCACGTCATGTTCAAATCATACCAGCCAATGTTCATCATACGCGCAAACTCCTCATACAAGCACACACGGAAATATACACGCACACACATACTTGGAAGAGGCTCAGGGAAAGAGCTGACTTAACCATTTTTCTCCATTTCACAAAAGTAGCTGCGCTGGTGTCAACATGATGAATGGGGGAATGTGGAGAGAGGGTGCACACTTTCTGTAGGGTAGATGGCTCCTCCTCAGTGCCCGTGCCCGGCACAATATACAAATGAAGGGCTGAGGAACAGCGCTATAATGAGCACTAACATGTGTTTTCACAACACAACATCAAAAGCCTCTCGCATGTACAAATGTTCCGCAAACAGTCTCCGCTCCCAGACAATTCTCGCACTCTCCCGCTTGCGTCGTCTGCATTACATGCATCGCTGCCTGCGCAGTCCCCACATAATAAGCTCCTCTGCTGCTTCTTGTGCCGACATGTGCGGAAATGGAAGGCGGGCTTTTAATTGTTTAGCGATGAAGTTATCACACCGGCAACGATGCTGAGAGAATGAAGCGGGATGACAAAATTAGAACCACTGACTCCAGCATTATCGAGGGCCGTAAGCTGGCACACCCTAGTGTTTGGAGAGGACTCTCGCCCTCTTAGGAATCGGTTCCTCAGTGGGCCAGCTTGTTCCACTAATTTACTCATTTATATTTAGCTAAGACTTCTTCTATATACACAAATCGACTTTACAGAGACAGTCCACCTGGAGCTACCTTTGGTTAAGGATGAAGTGTGCGATTTTTCCATGTCAAAAAAGCTATTAATAAGCTATAATAAAAAATGGCGCAACCAATGGCATGAGCTTGGGGTTAGCTGTGTGTCTAATCAATGGCATATGGGGAAGTGTTCAGGAAACCTGTTTAAATACAGTATTTTTTTTGCAATTCAGAAGATAAACACTTTAGCTTTAAGAGCATATTACTCACTGGAGATTCAGCGTTTCCAGCCCAATACTTCAACCAAAAAAGGCTACAGCATGTTTTTAGAAAAGGTCTGTGATGCCTTTCGTTCAACCTTACACTCCTCTCCCCGATCAGAGGACCTCAAAGCGATTCACACGGGTAACTTCATGCCATACGGGCACTTAAAGGTACGCTGGAAGCAAATACATCCCCCCGCCCCACTACCAGGGTCCCTCTCTCCCCACTTTCCGCCTTCTATAAGAGAAAAAAGAGAGGGAATTTTACGACTCCATTTTTGCTGCGGCCATTAAACGGGTGAGAGGAGGATTAACGACCAGCCCCAACATTTTACAGTGTTTGATTGAAACGATGCATGACACTCAGGGAATGTCGACTCGTAGACAAAGTAGAGAGAAAGAGATTTGAAAATGTCAGCAACTCAGCGGAGGAAAAAAGAAAAACCTGTAAACTTGTCTAGCTGCACTGAAACTTTTGTGTCTAAAACACCTCAGTTTGTCTTTTTTTCTTTTGTCTGGATCAGTGCCGCGTGTTTACTTATGTGTTGCAGACTAAAGGCGTCTCTGGAGAGCCTATTGTTTGGGGTGTCTAAATCTTCTGAAGGCTGGATGGCGTGGGAGAGAGGATAGATAAATGTTTGGTACCACCTGCTGGACAGTAGATGTCACTTTGGAGAAAAATGAAGGGAAAATGAACAACAGATTACAGAGCGGCTGCTCCTCGTCTCTCCTGGACCAAGTAGGTGGAACAGGGTGTGTAAAAACGGTCCGTAATTCTCCCTCTGGGACTCTTACACTCTTAAAGCTTCCAGTCGTATAATTTCAGGCTACTATGTGCAACATTTGACAGTAAAAGTTGGATTAATGCAAAGCACATTACAGCAGAGAACTTTAAACTAAGCTTATAACCAAAATGGATTTCCAACAATGTAATGAATTAACGCTGAGGGACAAATGTATGCAAATCAGCCATAATGCTATCAAACTAAAGCAATACCAAGTAAAAAAATAGAATGGTGCACCCAAACATGATCAATACGTATTTCTCCAAGGCATAACTGCTGACGCAGACTGTGCGCCAGTGTTACACTATCAATCAGAGGGGAACCATATCAATTTAAGCATTTAAAAGCAATGACATGAATCACCTCTATTCATTATATGATGTGCCCATGAATCGAAGATTCAAAAATTAATCTGGGCAGCAGAGCTGGGCGAGGTGGAAACATATGAGCTGAAATGCTCAAATCAATAACTGCATTATTCTTTTATAGCCTGAAGACAGTGATGCATACAAAGCCATGAATGGGTCGTTCTGATGATCCTAGTAGCTCATCAGAGGTTGAGGGTCTTCTTTTAAAGGACGCATTTCACTTTACGCGTGCATAAATGTTGAAAGATTGTGTTTATCGGGCCAAAAAAACCTTTTCAAATTTCAACAGGAAGGAGAAAAACAAGCTGTTTCAGGAGATATTTTGCAATAGTGTGGACATTACCAGTGCTTTGCCTGAAGTGGGCATCAAGAGCAATATGTTTGGCAGAAAAAGCATTAGGTCCAATTCAGTAATGGAACATAATTCAGCTGCCACTAGGGTTAAGAATGACTTCCTGGCCGGTTAATACACCATTCCTCCAAACGTTCCCACTGAATTCTCATCATGCTCATTCCCTGCTTCCACTAGGCCTGCTTTTCAGCCATTTTAATTGTAATGAGCCCATTGTACGCTGTATTGGGTGAGATGAAGGGCTCATTATCCTCATAAACAACCCCGTGCGTCCTTTGAGAGGCCTCAAATCAGCGTGATGAGTACCCTCACCCTCACCCTTCTCCAAACACTCTACAGGCTTAATAATGCAACACTGCGCGATTATCATTACGTTTTTTATTTTTTTTCTCTGTTAATTTTTGATGAGGAACTAGTGGAGTTACATCTCTAAGAGCGAAAAGAACATTAACCACAAGGAAACACATAGCTTTGACTAATCATATTACCGTGGCAGGTTGGGAAAGGAGAAATTGTTTAAGCCCAGCACATTTCTGCAAATTTAATCCGTTGCAAGGAACTTTGCCAGTGAGATATACTTTCTTTAGACTTCACATCTATGGGACACGTGCTTCATCAATTAAACAATCGAATGATTAGGGAATGAAGCTTGTTTAGATGAATACAGATGACCCGAAATGAGAATTTTGTCATCATTTATTATATTACATCCTTGTATTTTCTTTTTTCTGTGGAATACAAAAACATTAACGGCTGCGATCAGATCTTAAATTCAGTGATTTATATTAGAGAAACAATTGATTGAATCAACAGATTCATTGAAAAGATCAGACTCAAATGATTTACAATTTGGACATTTATCACTAGATTTAGTTTTTTATGAAGAAAGGCCCATTCACACCAATAACTATAAAGATAGAAAACTATAACGGATAATACACAAACGGATAATAACGTTTATTATAAGCATGCACACTTTGGCTTCTGCTGCTATAAAGGTACAAGCTCTGGTTTCTTAATGGCTGTTAATGTTTTTATCGTTCATCAGGCTTGAGTTATTTCAACAATATGGTTGCTCAGTATTGTTATCTTTTTAGTTGTATTGGGGGCTTCCCTAGTCTCATGAAAGTGAAGTGGCTTTACATGATAGTTCACCCAAAAAATGTTATTCTGTCATAAATTACTCGCCCTCATGTCGTCCCAAACCCGTAAGACTTTCGTTCATCTTCGAAACACAAATGAATATCTTTTTAATGAATTCTGGGGGCTTTCTATTCCTCCATTGACAGCTACGCAACTACCACTTTGATGCATCAAAAAGTTCATAAAGAGATCATAAAGCTAATCCATATGAATTGAGCAGTTTAGTCCAGATTTCCTGAAGAGACACGATCGCTTTACATGATGAACAGGTTGAATTTAGGCTTTTATTCACATATAAACATTCATCAACTCACACATCAGCTGTGGTACATGGGAGCTCAAGCATGTTCCCTCGACATGCAAGAACCAATGAGGTTCATTCTCATGTGTTACGCATCACATCTGAGCTTCCGCAGTGAGGTTTGTTCTTGCGTCAAGCAGGTTCAGTTGAGCTTCTGTTTATGTTCGCTGATCAATGTTTATATGTGAATAAAAGCCTAAATTAAATCTGTTAATCATATAAAGTGATCGAGTCTATTTAGAAAATTTGGACTAAACCGCTCAACTATGGATTAGTTTTACGAACTCTTTAAGAACGTTTTGAAGTGTCAAAGTTGTAGTTATGTAGCTTTCAATTGAGGACCAGAAAGCTCTCAGATTTCATCAAAAAGATCTTCATTTGTGTTCCGAAGACTTGCAGGTTTGGAACGACATGAGGGTGAATAAATGATGACAGAGTTTTAATTTTTGGGTGAACTATCCCTTTAATGAGTTACATTTCAGACTGATCATCAGACAAAGCCTCAGAAGACTTGGAATATAGTGCCAAATGTTAAATTAACTATTTTGGAGCTTGACTGCCATGATCACCATTTACTTTCATTGTACAGGTGAAACTCGAAAAAATTTAATATCGTGCAAAAGTTAATTTATTTCAGTAATTCAACTTAAAAGGTAATACTAATATATTAAATAGACTCATTACATGTAAAGTGAGATATTTCAAGCCTTTATTTGTTATAATTTTGATTATGGCTTACAGCTTATGAAAACCCCAAAATATTGTGAAAAGGTTTTCATAGCTGTAAGCCATAATCATCAAAATTATAACAAAAAAAGGCTTGAAATATCTCACTTTGGATGGAACGAGTCTATTCATATATTAGTTTAACCTTTTAAGTTGAATTACTGAAATAAATGAACTTTTGCACGATATTCAAATTTTCCGAGTTTCACCTGTATAAAAAAAATAATCCAGTATATTCCTCAAAAATCCACTTTTTGTGTTGCACAAAAGAAAGAAAGAAAGAAAGTCTTACAGTCTTAAGTAAATAATGACAGAATTTTCATTTTGTTGGGTGAACAGTTCCTTTAATATTGAATAATCCTGACTACAACACTGCTAATCAAATGATCACAGGCTACAACGTATCATGCGTATCACAGCATGTCAACCACATCGCAATCATTTCTCGTCTGTATGACAGAGGATAGGGCGCTAAGATTAACTTCCTGTTTGCGCTTCCTTGCAGCAACTGACAGAGAGACATCTTTCGATAATCAATGTCATGTCTCCATGCTTCAAAGAACCCCCGATCCTGTCCAAGAAGCATTTTAAAACATCAAAACTTTCTAATTAAAGGCGTGTCATTGAGACTCTGATTTGGGTCCTGTGATTTGGCCAGAGGGGCTCCTGATGAGAGCTGATACAAGCCAAACAGTCTCGGGTGTAATTACGATTAGAAAGCCCTCATTTGAAGAGCACTCGTAAGGGTGAGTGTGAGAGAAAAGCCCCTTTATAACCAAAGTGTTTCCAATATTGCCCTCAATGGCGTTCACAATGGCAAGCCACAGCAAGGCACGTAAAACATCACTACTGACAAAGAATGTACATGAGGGTGCAACATTAAAAGGACAGTTCACCCAAAACATTTAAATTAATTTACTCCCCCTGATGTCTTTTTAAACCTGTATGACTTTTTTCTCTTTGCACTGCAGAACACAAAAGGAGATATTTATAGATGTGGTGTAATATGGTGCTTTTTTGCATATAATGAAAGTGAATGGTGACCAGGGTCAGGCTTGTGGCAAAAAAGTGGCAACAAAATATCCCCAAAATAATAAAACGTGGAGGGTTTAAAAAGCTGTTTATGAGATATCCCAATTAAAAAATTTAAAGTGTGATTTCTAGACCTAGAAAAGTCATGCAAATCAATAAAATTCTAAACTCTGCATGGGCATTTTACAACTTTGTTGCAAGAAGGATGTAAAGCAAAATATCCAGTAAATAACTTACATTTCTACTTGTTCCTCACACAAAGCTATCATACGACTTCAAAAGACCTGCAATATGTCATATCAGGCCACGTTATGATGCTTTTGTTATTTTAATCACATGGTTGTTGTTGTTGTTTTTGGGAGATTGCAGCCGTTTTTACCATCCACTTTTATTCTATGGAAGAAAGCATTGTGAACATTCTTCAAAATATCTCCTTTTGTGTTTGACTGAAGAAAGAAATTCATACAGATTTTGAATGGCGTGAGGCCAAGTAAATGACCACAAAACTTTAAATTTGAACTGTCTCTTTAAAACCTGTTGCACAATAACACTGCAAGACAGAGTGCTAAATAAGTGGTGTGTAAAAAGGGCAGATACTGAGTAAGCACTCTTTTGCATATTTCCCCTGGTTCTCAATATTTTACAGCATGAATTATAATATTCTGTTCTTTGAAGTCCCCAGTAAGGCTTTGCGTCGGCTCTGAGTAATTCCAAATGTATATTTTCCTCATGGTGCACTCGCACACACCCCATCTGCCGTGATTTAGGCCTAAAACAAACAGCTCAAACAGGCAGCAGTGGATACAGTGGATGCCACTATCCACCAAGGTAACCGAGTTAAGATTGAACGCTTTCCCGGCAATTGGATTTCCATTGACAGATCCGCAGAAGCTGCAGACGTACAGAAACAGAGCGGCGAGGCAGTCAGGTGCAATCTTTGCTCTTTCACCCCTTTGCTTTTTGAAAGCATCTGACCAGAGAGGGCTGATATCTGGCTCAGTGCTCGGGAAAAGGCAAGTCCGTTCGTAACAGTCGAACTTGGATGTTTGTATTTGGCCATCTACGCAGAGTGATTTATTTGAGCCGAAGGAAACACGGTGCACAAATTATGCTTCGCTAAGCGATTTAAGGAACTCTATTTTAGAGGGACGAGTGAGTCTTTGACCTTGAGGATCTTTGTTAGTCTTGGATCAGATGGTCAGTTTAATGCTGAGTTCAGGACGTTTACAGTTACAAAATACCAGTGCCAGACCCGAGCCAGGTCTATCATTTCATCTCATTACTCAGTTGTCACAAGCGATTTTTCCCTCTCTCTGTCCATTCTGTTAATGGCATCAATGGCCCTTCACCTTGGGAACGCGGGACTCAACATATAGGGGGGGAAAAGAAACATGCCCTTACAACTTGGCCTTGAGGCTTTATTATTTAACTTAAAAAAAGGTAGTTTACTGAAAATTACTTGATAGTTGCTTTACTGTATACTGAAAATCACATGATCTGATCCAGCAGATATTGTCATGTTTAGAAGTCTTATTTAACATGGAAAAGGTGTATTTTTTTCCTTTCTTTTTTTGTTGTTGTTGCAAAATTAGCATGATAAACAAAGCCCTATATTTGGCAGAATATATTTGCACTTTAAAAACAGGCGTAATGACAGCAATTCATCAAACATTTACTCAGCGGAAATACTACTGAGAAATAAATGATTTTGGCAGGATGATAAACTCAGTTGTGAGAGAGATTTGTAGATAATCAGACAAAACGGGCGAAAATTGCATGAATAATTTGTCGACGCGAGAGCGAGACAACCGCACTGTTACACAGCGTGCTCCAGGGGTTGGAGCGTCGTCGT
Organism: Phoxinus phoxinus; assembly: GCF_949152265.1. Taxonomy (NCBI): domain Eukaryota; kingdom Metazoa; phylum Chordata; class Actinopteri; order Cypriniformes; family Leuciscidae; genus Phoxinus; species Phoxinus phoxinus. Next base: position 9,400,335 of record NC_136896.1, read on the forward strand.
CTGCCGAGACGTGGCTGAATTTGACTAATGCCTCTCTCGCTGTGAACAATAGAGACGAATGTTACTTTAAATCCGAAATACTTAAATCCAGCTTTCGATGACTCCAGGCAAATATCATTAATCACGCTAGGCCCACCTCGCACAGCACGCGCGTGCACGACCAGATGATGGCTTTCCCCGACTCAATCCATCACGTACGTGTCGTGAGCGCGGCCCCTCGTACCGGCTGAGAGCCTCCACGTAGGGGCCCCGCTAAGTGAAAGAGTTACAACAGCTGTACCTGGCGCTGGTCGGTGCTCTCAGAGCGGCCCGGCTCCCTACTTAGAATGTCATCCGGCTCGTTTTAAAAGAGCGTCACGCCACGGAGCTCCTCATTTGATGTATCGTTCCTCATCTTTACAATTTTGGGAATAACAGGTCTAACTTATCAATTTGGCACCTGAAATCCCACCGCTTACAGTTTTAGCACATCATGTGTGGGGGTGATGTCATCCTGTGACAGCACTTCCTCTACTCATTACGGGACATTTTTAGACAGGCCAATAAAAATGAGAAAGGAGGCCATTTTAGAATATCCCATTTGCCTGAAAGTGAATCAAGTTATCTCCATTATTTCAGCACTAAGGTGTGCGGTGACAACGCCGACGTGGAAGAAGTAGATTTCCGCCTCTGTCAGAAAGTAAAGGCCACTCTGAGTCCACTACGGGGATTGGCCACGGCGCAAATGCGCTAACATAAACCTCATAATCGTTCTTAATGTCTAAACATAAATGTTTACTGCAGACGGCATTGTGGTGTTTTGGCAGAAAACGTGCCCATTGCGAAGACAACATGGGGGTAAAAAAGGGGTAAAATGCTATTGCTATTTGTGAGTAATATTTAATTAATGACTTTCATAAATAATGAATAGAGCGGATGTAATTGCAGATGTTTTTATGATGACAGGCTTGGCTTCACTGGGCTTTTTTTTTTCTCCTCCCTCTTTTCAATTACCGTCCAGAACAGGGGGAGGCAGAGAGAAGAAATGGAGAGAGAGAGAGAGAGAGAGAGAGAGAGAGAGAGAGAGAGAGAGAGAGAGAGAGAGAGAGAGAGAGAGAGAGAGAGGCTGGTGGAGGCAGAATTAAAGAGGCTTTTTGTCGCGTTTAATATCAATTCATTCCATGGACTGCTGACACAGGCAGTCCAGAGAGCCCAGGATTTATGGCTCCCTCTAATGGGCATGCTCAGAATCAAAGGCCTGTCGTCAGCACTACTTAAACCACTCCTCTCTCACTCCCTCGCTCCGGCCCTCTCCTCTCCACTCCACTTTTAAAGACACAAGCTCATTTACAGCCCTGTAGTAGCATTTCGCAACTAGTTTGGTTCAGGACCCACATTTTAATTCGGACATCAAGTGGTCTCCCAACACGGCACCAAAATGTAAAATAAGCAATTTATAGTTATTTCTATATTCTTGCATCATCCAGTATCAAGGATAACGGTATGTCATGCAACCTGCCCACACTGGCATCTGTCTAATTTGGCGAGCTTCAATAGTGACAGATGACACCGTAGAGTTTGATATCAACAACTGGATATGGGAATCGTCTCCTCACTTTTAAAAGTTTATAAGCCTTTAGAGTTTTAATTTTGCTATCCTATCAAATCATTTAATCAATTATTTTTTGCATTTAGCATTGTTTTATTCCTGCAGTTGAGAACCACTGCTGTGAAGGACACACACACACACACACACACACACACACACACACTGTAACTGTATCAGTCATTTCAGTCTTATGGCAGCTTTGCACTACTCAGGAAAAAAGGAAGGTAAGATCAGGAAGGTGCACATGAAGTTTCTGCTTTCATGTATAAGGTAAATTAAGTGTGTCTTATTCACCAACTGAACATAGAAACATATTTGTGGGTAAAACTTGTATGCAGACATTTGCAAGCAGAAATCATGATCTATGAATAAGTTCACACTTTCTAAATTTAGAATATCACAAACAATTGAGGGCATACAAACAAACCACATAAGCATTCATAATATATCTACATCAGACTCAGACGTCCTTTATTGTTCCCAGAGGAGGAATTAAGGTGTTACAGCAGCAACAGAAAGAACAAGACACAACACAAAATTAAACAATCACAATAACTCAAAAATACAGAGTGCCATGCAATGACCTGATTGGCTTAGTAAACTCATAATCACCTCCACTCACACACACATTCAACACTCACACACCGCCACTCTTACACTGCATCATACTTTAACCATCAAACATCTCATGCCCTTAGTCCAAGCCAAAAATTCCAATATGTAGGCCTATATATTACTTATTAGCACATAATTATATATACACACAAACATATATGTATATATAACTATATTATATAAAAACTTAAATAACTATACACACACACTTTCACATATGAAAGTATGTAATATATAATAGGGGTGTAACAATACCTTCATTTCACGATTCGATATATATCACGATACTGAACTCACGATACGATATTATTGCGATACTCCCAAGACATATGATAAAAGGTTAACAAAAAATGTATTGTTGATTAAAATGCTAACTTTGATATTACATTGTGGGTTTAAATGAACAGGTTTGGACTTGGTGCTTGTAATTCAAGGACAATGGTGACACCAGAATAAAAATATTCATGATTCTGAAGCTGACCATTGCATTATTATACATTATAATCAACATTATATAGTAGTTTAATGTAGTACTGACACTAAAACTCTGAAAACATGATTTTTTTCTTATACAGTAATTTCTATTTTGGGTGAACTATCCACGATACATATTGTCACTATCCACGATACGTATTGTTGCATTTTTGTATTGCGATATATTGTGGCACGATATATTGTTACACCCCTAATATATAATATAAAACAAGCTTTGTATTTTTATCGAATGTGATGGAAAATCTTTGTATGTCTGTACATGTTATATGCAAATATTAATGATTGAGACCTAATCTCTATCTGAACCAGGTTTCTAGTAATGTAACTGATCCACAGAGGAAACACCCCAGACAGACGGAAAACAGCGATGACATTGAGACATACAGCGGATAAGGATGATATAGGAGCGAGAGAAAAAGCCTGTAAATGTAAATTGTGCAAAAAATATGAAATCCACCCCATGAATTGAAGAGTCAGATTCAATTTCAATCTAACCTTTGCTTACAGCACCATTTACTCTTGAAAACACATAACTCAAAACCAGGATGATCATGCACCTATACATTGAGGGGTCACCAGTGGCAATCGTGCTCTTTTGGTGCCCTAGGCGAAAGGGGGAAAAAAATATACAAATAAATATTTTCAACAATATGAGCATAAGATGTGTTAGTCTAGTAGTACAGCTTTTTTTTCAGTATTAAAGGGGAAGGAAAAGAGGAAGCTTTGACATTTTGTCCTATGAGTTTGGAGCGAGAGTGAGTAAATTACGCCATCATTTTCAGTTTAACTCATCAACAAATATTTATCCACTTTAAGTGGTACTTCACCACTGGCAAAAGGACTTTCAATAAAAGTTGTCTGTCTATACAGTAGAAAGGTGATTTTTTTAAATCAGTGCTCCCTGACTAGAGAAAACAGAGAAAAAAAGACAGTTGTCTTTCCTTTTGCCAAATAGATAGGAAACATTAAACACCCATAATGCACTGGGCATGCCGTCCATGGCCACTCTCACCAGTCCCCTATGCATATGCTTGCCAGAGTCAAATATCACCTTGCTTTAGTAGGAAATACTTCTTAGCAAACGATTAGGTATAATGGTGTAAACTTATATTGTTCACGGGTGCAAGAATTCAAAGAGTTAACATTTAGTGGGAGTGAGTTACTTTCAGTTTCCAGTGAAGGATCCAGCGAGTTGTAGGTAATGGCTAAAGGTTGCAAAGAATTGTAAATACGGACAGAACGCTGTGACAAACAATCTGAAAAAAAAAAAACGGAGGGAAAAAACTGAAAGAAACTGCCGTTCTGTCAGTTCCGCCCAACCTCCCGAAGCAAAATAATGTTGTGTACAGGTAAGAAATCTGTTGCAAAAGTGTTCAATTTTTACCAAAATGCTGTTTAAAAAGTAGACATGGTACGGTACAATTTTCAGTGATAAACCTATACCCAATAACTGTTCTTTTAATAACCCTCTTCCGATCTGACTGTCCGTGGGTGGGGGATACAAAAATGCGGAAGTGTAATCACAAGATGTCAAAAGTCTTCTGCTGGCAAATAAATGAGAATTTCTCATTAGAATTTCTTCTAGCTACTACCGACATTGTAACAATAAAAAAATCGGTTGAAAATCGGCTAAGTTACATTTTAACTTAGCTAAAAAATCCGACGGGGTATATGCCACTTTAAATGGGCATGATTTATACACCCACATGCACACACATCTTCACCTGCTCATCCAAACAACATATCTGGTCCATGACCTCCACAAACACACTCACCTGCCCAGCTAGGGGTCTCCATGTACAGCTGTGTCTGAGCTTGTGGGGTCTCACTGCAACCACAGAGGTGTCCGATTCCTGCGGGAGAGAGAAAAAGTGACAGGTTTTGAGCAAGAATGTAAGCCACAGAAATTACACACTAACAAAAAAACATTTAATTCCTCAAAAAGTGTTATTTAAAATTTCCTTTGAATTTAGTGGAAAGCTCATCTACCATTACAAAGAGGTTGAGCTCCCAATTTACATTACAGATTGCTCTGAAATTCCTTGTTTTAGTGAATATATTTGTGTGTTTGGACTTTAATTGTTTTTTTTGTTTGTTTGTTTGTTTTTTCATTTTGCATGCCCTTGTTATGGTAATTTGCAAGGGGATTGAGGAACAGTCAGAGGACCTGCAGGGTTTAGATAAACTCAGAGCCCCAGCAGAACCACCAAATCCTCTGCATGTACTGCAACCGCGCTTCATGCTACGCTGGTGCTGAAGTGGATCTGCCGTAACATTTGGAGCACACACACACCAGCTTGTGTGCTACCTCACATATGGATAAATAAAGCAAAAAAAATGCACTCGTTGGATACATACACATGGAAGCTGCAAACACACAAGGCATATATTAACAACAAACCCCCTCACGTCCTGTTAACCCTTTCCAATTGGAAACAACTCAGTCCGATAGTTGGATAAGAACGATAATCATTCTGTTGGTCTGACCCGGTGAGAAAATGGGCCTGATGTCACGGTTAATTTAAAATCGACTGAACTAAGGCAGGTTTGGCTGTGTGTACGTGATAGCAGGTGGCTTCAAATCACATTCTTATTTAGAGAAACATTCTGGTGAGTAAGAAATCACTTCACCCCGAGTGTGTGAGGGAGGAAGAAGAAGAAGAAAAAAAGAAACAGGGAAAGATGATAATGCTGCAACTTTTCTTTGGACAGAAATATATACAACCCAACAAACACTGGACCCCATGAGAGTGAATGCAGCACTCGGAACAAAAGACCCTGTTAGAGCATTATCGTAATTACACGGCCATAATGGTCTCTATTGCAGGCTATTCAGATTAAATATGCATAGTGCCCCGTCCATATCCACGGGGCTTGATAAAAGTGTTGTTCCTATGTGTCATTTAATTGTTAGCATTAATCTGAAATATAGAGCTAATGTGTTTATTGAAAAACAGCACTCTGCTGGAACCGAATGTCCTTCCTGCACATCATTCTTTATCAACTCACTCACAAGTCTGCACATTTTTTTTTCTGGTACCTCTGCTTGACTCTGTTTCCCATCACACTGTCTTTTTTTCTTAAGGGGAAAGTGCACCCAAAAGTAAAATTTTGTATGATTTCACTCAAAAGAATAAACGTAACAATATTTTAAAAAAGAGAGTCTTCTGTAAGTCTTCTGAAGCCACAAGTGTGAGAAACAAATTGGTCGTTAATCACTTCATTTTAAAATGTGTTGTCATTGAACTGATCATGGAAACTGATTTGTGAAAGAATCAATCAGTTTTTTTGTGAACCAAATGATTCATTTGAAAAGATCTGACTCAAAATAATGATTTATAATGATAATCTCTACTTATCTCATGAATATGCCAAGAAGAGATAGAGCTAAATAGTGATCTCTTTCTCACATAAATCTATTGTGTGATTTCGGAAGACTAGCAGAAAAAGGTATACGGCCAATTGTATGGTGCGTTTTACATTGTTTTTGGAGGATTGTATTTATTGTAATTGCATGCAAAATACAACAATGCGTAGAGTTCCTCCTTTTGCAGAGGAGAAAGAAAGTTATACAGGTTTGGAAAGACATAAGGTTTGAATTTCATTTTTGGATAAACAATTCCTTTAAAAAAAACATTAACCTTCTTTTTTCCCTTCTCCCAAAGTCCATTCTCTCTCTGAGTCTGTCTATCTGAGAGAGGCTGTAGTTCTCTACGGGGAAGTGTCTAATTTCATTCCGAGTGTTCCCCTCTGTGGTCAAGAGTAGAACTGAAACCCGGAGATGCAGGAAGTCTTCTGGGAAATCCAGGCCACTACCAACTCGGTGAGAATTCATTTCTGAGGAATTTCGCTTCGCTTGCCTGAAAACAGGCTCACGGGGTGGCAATGAAAAACAGAGGTCTCTGCATGTCAACAAAACCCTGAGCATATTTGTGTCCATCCACCGAACTCAACGTGTATGTACACAAATGCTACATTCCAAAAAATAGAAAGCTGCCAACGGAGGCAGCATTTTAAGGTCAAGGCTGTTTCAAAATGTATAGGAAACATGATACCTCTTTGGAGCAAAATACTAAGACAAGATCGCATATATCTACTTTGTAGAAAAGACAATCCCAATATGTAACGCAACAAACTCAAAGGGGAAAAAAAATCCAGAAGTGAAAGACATAATAAACGGCTTATATAGTGCAACTATCCAGCCACTTTGTTTAACAGTTGATCTAACAGTGAACCAAACCAACTAGCCACAAGGTGAATCACACACTATTACACACTATGATGAAAAAAAAGACTAAAGTACAAAACGATGTACTTAATGTCTTAAATGAGGTAACAAACTATAAATCACATGAAGCTTTGCACATGACAGTCCAATTTAAAGCGATGGGCAAATATAACTATTGATTGATATTGATGAAGATCATATACTGTATATAGCTCAGAGTATGTCGGTCTTTAAAGTTTCTAAGTTATTATCTAAAAACAATTTCCTTTCAAAAAAAATAATGGGATATTTATTTCCAGAACCCAACTGTTGCACTCAATTAAACTATTATGCTAATAGCTAAGCAACATGCCAACATCAAATTCTATTAGTCAATTGTGTGAGGGAGCAGAGCTACCAAATCATTCTCTTATGAGGTTCAGTGAAGGGTAGGATACTACCTTAGAAGACAGCTGCCTGTAGGCAGTCTACTAGGTTTTCCTCTTTCCTTTACTTCAAGTTTACTCAAAAAATTGTGTTTGAAGCGGGACTGATATAAGTAATTAAAATTAAGGATGGATGATGATAAATTTAGCTCATTTACAAGTACAACCGGTGTCTAAAGCTTTAGTGTTTGTTGATATGTAAGTGCATCAATGTCGATTGTGGCCTGACACTCAATCTTTTGAGCAGGTATTGATGGATCGCAAAGGATCTCACGCAATAACACAGACGCCAACACACACACATGAACAAAGCATGTGTATTGATTTAATCCAAAACAGAGCTCATATCTCACAGCCCCCTGTCTCCCTCCCACACTGTCTCTCTCTCTCTCTCTCTCTCTCTCTCTCTCTCTCTCTCTCTCTCTCTCTCTCTCTCTCTCTCTCTCTCTCTCTGTAATGAATTACCAGGCACTGGCTCCAGTATTTTTGGGAACAAGGCCAACATAATTTGTTATTTCATCATAAGTAATTAAAAGCTGTTTCTTTTCCTGTTGTGTCGGAGCTGATTAATTATTTGGACGGTAAAAAGGCATAAATAACACAGAACTGAAGACTGCCATGGAAAAAAAACAATAAAACAACCATCACTCGGACTACATTGATGTCGCAAGCAAAAAGAAAATAGCATCTCACTAAAGTCTATTTGCCCAGCTATTTAGTTTCGTACATGGCAATAAATAAACTGTCGGCTGCTCTATGATGAGAACAGTGCAATAAAAAATGTTATATCTCAACTATGAAAGCCCTGCTGCATGTAAGCAGATGCAAACAAGGAGTCCGACAGGTGTAATGCCATGTAATGTACATTTGTGTGTTTAAGACAACATTGTGTTACTTATTGTCATTTAAGTACGATTGTGATACTTAAATCACCCCCCCACCGCCCATATAGCCTTAGGTAGGGCACTATTTGAAGGGACATACATTTGTAGTGGTGTACAAAACCATAGTGGACGTTATCGAGTGCACTCATTCAATCTCACAATGCACCGCAATAACGAGTGTACTATCGATGTACGCTCAACAGCTAGAGAATACCCATAATGCACTGTGAGAGTCGCGTGCCAAATGAATTCATGCATCTGACCAGAAGATGGTGAACGCAGCTGATTCATCCATTTTCCAAACCGCTGGTCCAATGTGGGTACAGCGTAATATCATACAATATCATACTTTAAAAAAAACTATATGTTTATACATATAGTTTCCATGACAAAGTTTAAGATAAATCTTTTCATCTTACTACCAAAGTTGCCAGTTTGCTAAGTTTCAAATGATTATTAAACACAAACTAATTGAAAAGAATTTGCTCACTTGTTTTCATTCACTCCTTCAAGTGAACTAATGTAGGGAATAGTGAATGATGTATAGGGGGTGATTTTTAAAGACTCGGTTGAATGTATGATTCAATGATTCATCACGATTGAATGAACCAGTATTTTGAACATATCGGCTGAAAAGAGTCACTTGCAGCCACCTACTGGTGTCACCAGACATCGCACCTTTCCCGGAAATTCCGAGAGTCTCCCGCATATTGAAAGCGGCTCCCTGACACCCGCAAATTATATACAATATCCCAGAAATCGAGCGAGAAAGCCTGTTTCCACCTGGTATTAAGTTGCGTTTTCCGTGAACTGATCACAAGTACTCAAGATGCATTATGTATTATCACACATTTCAAATGCTTTTCCAGTGACCACTTGCATTCGGATTATGAGGAGAGCATCTTATTCCGTCACAACTCATCACTTTTATTTTCAGTGTACGAAGAATACCATTGAATGAACAAACCAAGGCGGATTATGTGAATGAATATAATATAATAATATAATATAATATAATATAATATAATATAATATAATATAATATAATATAATATAATATATAATATAATATAATATAATATAGTAGAGTGGAATGTCTGTGTCATTGAAAATGTGTCACTAATGCACAGCTCAAATCTAATGAATTATAGAATACACAAAACATAGAAACCAGTAGCACAAAACCTAAAATAAATAAATAAAGACATTTCAGACTTAAGATTCTGCCTAACATTTTTTTCCAGTGACCACATACTATTGGAGAGATAAAGGGGTCAAGGTTTGCTTGTTAGCATGGTTCATGAGCAAAGATGGCAGATTTCAAGTTGTTTGCTTCCAGGTTTTCATGTGCCTGCAAAGCAAGTGGCATTAAGATGAATGGGAATGCTAATGGATAGATTTCTCCAGATATTATAGATTTCCTTGGTTAGAATACTAGAAACAGCAAATTACATCAATGGAAAAAAAACGAATAAAAAGGCAAATAAGAGCAAACATGCTGTTTTGGCAGAGAATGAATCTACATAGCAGACTGTGAAAATAAATAATTTAAATAATATGGAATTCAACACAAACCAGAGATATAAAAGTCCTTTGGCCGAAAGAGATTTATGTTCCATTATGAGGCAACATGTCAAAAACCGAGGATGAATCGATTTAGCAATACATGTTTTAAAGATCAGAAGACAAAATAATGCTTTCAATCAGTTCATTGTGCATTAAAGAAGAATTGAAGAATAAATGCGAAGAATAACACTGCTTGGGTGGTGGGATGTGCTTCCACATCTTTTCAGCATATGATGAGAACAGGTTGTAAAGGGAAGAGAAAGAGTGAAAAATGGCCAGGGCAGTGGCACGGCATAAAAGAACGATTTAACTTTGTAATGCTGTGCCTGAATCCTTTTGGATTCTACTTGGCTTTGTGAAGCAGATTAGTTGAGCAGCTTTTACAGGCTTTGGTAAATAGAGTTGTAACTCCATTCATCCCCCATTCACAGAGTAAATATCCCCTTTCACACACACCAGAGCACAGTGGCACACACACTGACCTGGAAACACTTCTCAATTACAGACAAGCTGGAGCTCATCAACTCTTCCTACAGGGAGCCCGAATAGAAAGTCTGGACATAAATATTAAGCCTTGAACAGCCTGCTGTAATTTGATTTTCATACTGGGTCAATATATGAAAGCTGTGAGAGCTAATGTTCCTGTTCCGTATGGAGTTTCACCTCATATCGCTGGGCTGGGAATTTATGTGCCATGTATGTTTGCTTTTTGCATGCGCTTGGGATTGCTGTCAGACTGACTGTTTGTTGCTATTTGGGCTTTTGTTGAAGGATTCGTTCATCTTAAAATGAAAAACCTGTCATCGTTTACACACCCTCATGTTGTTCTAAACCTGAATGACTAAAACTGTACTGGCTTATACTGCAAGCTTACAAAGGCATCATAAAAACAGTCCATACGCGTCATGCATTTTGCAATAGGTGAGAAAAAGGAAGAAATTTAAGTCGTTATCTGGTTGCAATCTTCCTCTCAAGTGAACTTTCAACCTCACTGAGTAAGAAACATTCAGAGCAGTTCTGTGAGCCGGATCAACGGATTCAAAATGATTCTTTCGCAAATCATATATTTTTTCTCACGAACATACCAAGGAAATCTGATGTCAAGATTTTTAGTAAATAAAAGCTTCGAATATAGTGCATGAGTCATATAAAACGTTTTTATGATATTTTGTATGGTGCTTTTTAGTCATTTTGGAGCTTGAAAGCTCTAAATCATTGTGACTGCATGAAAAAGAGCAATCAGCACACTATTCAAAATGTTTCCTTTTGTGCTCCGCAGAAGAAGGAAAGTCATGCAGGATTGGATTGACACGAGGCACATTTCTTAGGTATATATTCTAAAGGTTTAATAAACTGTTCCATTTCAAAAACTTTATTTCTGACTATTATTTAATAAGTCAGGCTTTAGAAAATATGTTTATATCTTTTTCCTTTGACCAACACTAGCCCCTTTAAATTACCATTAAGATATCATGTGTAAACGAAAATACCAGTAAATCAGTTTAGGCCATTTCCCTTTATAAAGTTGTAACATTACTAGTAAATTGCCGGTATGAAGCTGTGTGTGAACAAAGAATGAAGAATACCAGTGTTGTGCCGAATTCTGACCCCTGCCAGATTATTACCCCCCTAAATCCCCAGAATAGGTAGGTTTAGGATAAGGTGTGGGGGTTGGGTTTAGGTTTAGGTGGTGGGATTAAGCAATCAGGTAGCACCTTCAACGATGGGGGTACACAATACCTGTGTGAGCACGTACGAGGTCAGAATGCCCTGATGTAAGAAGTTTGCTTTGGGCCAATCGTAAAGTCTGTCGAAACAGTTAACGATAAGCTCTGTTGCTTTGAATTGTTTTTATGTATGCATGTGAAAGCTAGTTAAACATCTACCTGTTCCTTCTTTTCCATTCATCAGTTCTGCCGCTCTGTGGCTAATACCGCGTACTGTTTAATGGAAAAGTCGTACCAGGAAAGTCTGGTAATTTTATGGTAATTTACCGGAATTGCTGTGTGAAAGGGGCTAGTGTGATTAAAATTTGAGCGACTATCCCTGATGTTCTTCATCTCATACAGCTGTAGGTAAGCAGTAAATACCAGCTTTATCCCTGCAGAGCGGCTGAGATATTTAAGAGCACGGAGCGGACTGCACTCTCACCAGCAGCCCTACTGAACCACATGTTGCAAATGTTAATGAGGATTCCCAAATGCCAGGCCACTCCGAGGAATCTGCCTTTAGCCAACCCAGCAGATTGTGGACACATGCAGCGAATGACGAAGAGGCCTCGGAAGAAGAGAAACGGGTGATAGGAAACATGTAGACTTAACTGACTAGCCGATGGGATTGAAATCTTCTTCATTCCGGCAAGCCAAAGTATTCAAATTGACCTTCCTAAAATGAACATGAAACAGGATTTTCTACGACGCGTCACCACCCTCCTTCATAACCGTGGCGTCGCTGTGGGTTCGCTCAATTTTAATATTGCATTTGTTGGGTAAAAAGATTGAATATACAGCTAATCGACATCTCCATTAAGATCCCAGTGTTGTCATTCCACTGCAACATGCACCCAATTTATGTTGGACAGAGAGGATTCTGGGAAATTGAATACTAGGACGTCTGATGCAAATTGAACATGAGGGGCATTGAATATTAAAACAGGCAAAGCACCCCATTGACTGAAAGTGGGGGGAGAGATGGAAATTCAAATGAAATACGACCCGCCGTAAAAGGGTGAAAATAAAGGACCAAAACAAAATCAACAACAAGTGAATAATTACAACAACAGCTTGGTTTATTTTCAGTTTGAGTTGATTTACTAAAACATAAATATACAATAAAAAGTAACAAGGGTGTAAAGCATGTTGTTAAATTTATCATTTTAAGCAAGGAGAGCGAGACGTCAGGCGGGATGCGCCTCCGATCATGAAACGCTGTTGGTTTACCATCGACGTCTTTCTTCAGAATTAGGAAAACAACCTGTGCTAGCTTTATAGAGGCAGATGAAAACCGGGTTTTATGATAATTATTCCGAAGCTGTGTGGATTTAGTGAGTTGTTAAAGTGGAAATCGAGTCATCGTTTGAGGTAGTAAGACTGTCATGCTGTTTTCATTGGAATCCCACAGTATATCATTATATTACGGAACGGCCGTAATTATGGTGCAAACGTTTGTTGTCTTCCTGAACATTGTGTCTGAACTTGACTTGGTGACTTCAGTGTCATTAGTGGAAAAGTGTCATTCTTAAATGTTGATGCCACCAAAAGCTCTTCATTCCAGACTGATTTTAATGAGTTGCAGTATAAAGCCCTAAACTCATCTGTATTTCTATTCTTTGTGTGCTTTGCCTTAGAAACCCCAAAACACCAAGCCTTCTTCATTTTCAATACTCAATACCCTTTCTAAACGATAAAGGCGTTAATTTTAATGTATAAAGGCATGTGGGAGAAATATTTTTTTATCTCTTTTTCTTTTTATGAGATTTCTTACTGTTAAAAACTTTGGCAGTCAATAGAATAAAATAAACTGTGATAACTGTCATGTCTTCAGAAAGCAGAAAAATAGTAACAATATTAAACAAATAATATAAATGAATGTGTTCAAATTATTTAAATAATAATTAATAATAATAAAATAATTATCAATCACATAATAACTTTTTGGGATTTTTTAAATTTATGTAATATTAACAACATTAACAACAAAATGAATTACAAAATCATTTTAGTAATTTTGTTGTGTTTTGTATTTTTTTAAAAATGTTTATAGTTTGTATTTATTTTTAGTTATGTTTTAGTCTTTAGAACAAAAGAGGAAATACAATACGTTTTATATATACATCTAAAACCATTAAAATAAATAAAATTAAGTAAAACGTTTTTTTTTTTTTTATGGTTTTAGATTTAACTAACCCTGCAACTATCCAAATGACCTTAAACAAGCCTTTTCCGTTTTTGCAAATAAAATTAAAAATCTTTTCAGAATCTGATGTCAGCACCTCGCTGAATGATGTCCTTACACAAACTATAATGTCATACAGTTCAGTCTGAATTGGTCCAGCATGCTGAAATTTTAGATGTTTGTGTCATTGTGAGTTAATTCACTGGTGTTAAATGTGCAATAACTGGAACTGAAATGGCTTGGTTCATGTTTGTGTGCAATGAAGCTGAATGTTTGATGTGGTGAACTCACCAGCACAGTCTTTGCAACCTTTGTTGACCTGACTGATTTGTACCAACCCAAACGTGGGGACCACATAATGTAAAAGGTGATGTTATGGCAGCTATTACAGCCATTTCTATATGAGAAAGGTGGGGTGTAATCATACAACAATGTACTGTACATAGCACACCATTTGTACAGTAGATAATCCCAGCAAAGGAAGCCTGCGTGAGGGTAAATAAAAGATGAATGAAGTAAAACTAAATAAGCCAGAGGTGCCTGTCACATATTTGTGAGCTTCTGACTAGACAAATGAAAGGGAAGTTCCCGTGAGAACTGAGTATGTAATTCAGCGCGTAATGTGTGTGTGTCGGATGAACGAGAAAGATGCAAGAGGCGCGCATCCATCCTCAGAGGTGAACTCGATTTCACGGGTTAGTGAGAGACGGGTGCTGTAGTCTGAGAGGTGGGTGTTCAGCCTGGGCTTTATTAAAGCGTTTCTGTTCTCAGTCTATTTAGAATCAGTGTTTGCTGTTGCAGACGACAGGCCTGAGCCCCTCTCACTCGCCACAGCTGCCGGAGGCTTCGCACCTCGGTATCGCCCCTTAAACATCCACTCAGACACAAAATAACACATTGTCTGCACGCTTTATGTGTGTGTTTTAAGTTGGATACACCGATTTACACAATGAAGTTGAGTGTCTTGCAGGTGTGCAAAATTCAACAGTTTGCTAACAGTGCAGATGGAGCTGTGCTAAACATGATCCCCTCTCACATACACACACACACAGTCATATATCAGACATTTATCACTGCTCACGTGTAGGATGACCACCCCCCAGGAGCTTTTAATATTTAATGTAAAGATTAATCAGCCCTCTCATTATTTTAATTGTTCTTCCTTTATCCAACCTGTCAGAGTTATAGATTACCCCCTGTAGACCCTAACAGCAGCTCCCTGGTCGGGGATTTATGGGTATTTTTGGATCAGTTAGCCTCTAGTCATATTTCACCATTTTCTGACGAGCCATTAAAATGTCCCAGGTAATTAAACAATGGGCATCAAGTTCAGGTCTAGCCTCTTTATCAGGCAAGAAGCACGCTGGGATAAAAACTCCCTTGCTAGTGATTAGTATGTTTAAAAAAAAAAAAAGGCTCACAAGTGTCGATGTATAGAATCAGTCGGGGAGAAGTCGCTCTGAGAGGTGATACATGCTTGTTAGTGAGGTGATAGAGCATTATGGGATATCACACACATTCTTTTGAGGAAGAGCAGGAGGAAAAATATTAATGTACAAACCCAAGGAAAAACAAATCACTCAAAATGTTTATCTTTAGATTTATATATATTCTTGAAGACATAATTTTTTGTGTGTAACTTTTTATTTCTAAAGTAACAATGTCCATCAGCGACACCAGCAGGTAAAGTTACAGCGGGAGGCAATGCCTCTCTCACACTATGATTGGATATGATTGGTTCATGCGATAAATCCCGCGTTCGCAAATCGGCGAACATTTATTTTGCAGCCAGGGTAGTCTAGCAACTCTGGCGAGCTGGAAAAACCAAACTCTAGTCAGGCCAATCACATCGTGTATAGAATCGGCGGGCGGGCTTAACATAATGACGACAGAGTTGCGACGAATCCCTGCTACTTGAAAACAAAGAATGGCTGCTGCTGGCGAACAGCTGTCTTTCGAATCGGCTCTGGAGGACTTGGAGTTAAGTTTTTCTTTGAGAATAGAACAAAGAACGGCACTTAAGTCATTCTTAATTAAAAAAGGAAGATGTGTTCGGAGTTTGCAGACCGGATATTTGCCGCTCTGACTACACCACCTTCTTCGTTGCTCTGGTTGGTTGTAGCGTGCAAAGGGAATCTGAAAGACAATCGTTTATCCCGCCGCTCGGATTGAGCCATCCCAATGGTGAGTTGCCAGACTAAACATCTTGCCAGGCTAGGCATTACCGGGAAGACTAATTAAAACGTAAGAAAACAACTCAACAACTTAGATATCACTGCTTTATGTCACATCAAAATTAAACTTGAAATGGCCTGAAAACAGTGAAAGATGAAAAATATCTTACTGACCCCAAACTTAATGTTTTTGGCACGCAGCTTATTACTGCATTTAAACAGCTCCGTTTAAAAAAAATAAAAAAACGTTAATAATGTGAATATATTTGAAATGCAATTTATTCCTGTGGTGGCAAAGTAGAATATTCAGCAGCCATTCCTCCAGTCTTCAGTGTCACTTAATCTTTCAGAAATCATATACATACATACACACAGGATATAACTTTTCCCCCCCAGAAAACTCAGCAGGCCCTTGCAGATCTACGGTTTCTGCGCGCCTGACAGGGTTGCTGTAGGAGTCCGGCAGCTGCCCCGCGGTGATTGAGTGGGTACTGATGAAGAGAGAGTCGGAAGTGAAAAATGCCAGCCCTTCGGCCAAGAAAACACATACACACACAGAAGGGGTCAGGCCTTTCGCAACCTCCGTTCATTTCATCGTTCTTGCCCGGCTGAAGCTTTTTGTGGGCAAGGTGGCTGGAGCAAGTTGCCGATTACATAATCCTGTTTTACAGGGGCTCCATCCATCACCCGGCTTTCATTTTCATTGGAGCTAAATTGCACGAGTGCTGGGAGTGGAAATGAATTTCAGCAGTCCAGCATATCTGTTTAGTTTGCAGAAAGCAAAAGCACTGTGGAGAATGGAGAGTGAGAGAGATGTGTAGAGCCAGCGAAAGAGGGAGAGAGAGAGAGAGAGAGAGAGAGAGAGAGAGAGAGAGAGAGAGAGAGAGAGAGAGAGAGTGAGAGAGTGAGAGAGAGAGAGAGAGAGAGAGAGAGAGAGAGAGAGAGAGAGAGAGAGAGAGAGAGAGAGAGAGAGAGAGAGAGAGAGGAAGGATAAAAGACCCTTCCCGAGTTCGGTCCGGCGAGGGTCTGATGGTGATGCATGGTTATGGACCATCTGCACTCAGAGGCGATAAATTTATGATTATGGTGAGAGAGCTAAAAGGCTGTCCATTACTGTAACATAGTGGCCTCAGTAGAGAGTCTCTCATCAGGCCCAGCTGAGAATCAGCAGTAAAACCGGACAAGGCATCTAATATTAAACAAATTTACATGCCAACAGCAGGTGTCAGTCAATAGCCTGCGGACAGTTGTTCAGCTACTCAAGCTGTAGGCCTGCTCGCTCACTTTCTCCACTTTTACCTTAGGATCCAAACGCGCCAGCAAAAGTGTGGCGGTAGGACGGAGAGCATGTCATGGCTGCAAGATGATTGGTGTGCATGAAAAGGCTCATTTTGCTGACAATGGAGGAAAGACAATGGATAGAAAATGCATTCACATTTCGGATCACTGTCGCGCTATTGATTCTTAAATAGCAGCGCCGTCCAAATGGCTCATGAGGCTTTTGTGCTCTGACATCTCTGCGGTGCGCCGTTCAATTAGTTTTAGTGTCCCGGTCCAGCTGCCGACCACCGTTCAAAACACGTCCGGCAAAACACAATCGCCTCCACGATGCCGAGGAGCGAGAATGCTGAGCGCACATGCAACCGGCGCAAACATTCAACCCAAGGTCGACCGGGTAACCAAGTGACTTGGCATTTTAGAGGTGATAGAGAGTTTAAACTTACAGCAGAGTTTGCTGGATTTTTATCGGAGGTCTTTGTTGATCTGCTCGATGGGGTGAAAGTTAGGACACCGGCTTCTTAGGAACCGAGATTTGGTGGGAGAAGTACTCGGATGAACTTGAAAAAGACATGCTCTTGCTAATGCTGTCTGCAAGCCTACAGATCTGCTTCTGAAAGAGTCTGCGATTAAACCAACACAAGCAAAACGAGTCAAACAAGTCATCGGTTTCCCTTGAGATGGAAACATCCCGTGTCGAATGAGCAAAAACAGTGTTTCCGTGATCGCTCGCTGCTGATTTTCTCAAACGCATCAAAAGAAACATTTCAGTTCAGTTCTGTACCAATCAGATTGAACCTTGAATGAAATCTAAGGCAGTCTTAAAGGGGTTTGTGTAATAGAAGCTTTTGTTGAATTTGAAGCTCTAACTTCCTGTCATTTGAAAATGTTGTTGGCACGCTTACAATATTTTAGGGGTAATTTGTTTACAGAACTGAATGTGTGGTTTAAGCTAAATAATTAATGATTCTTTTCCTCTAGTAATTGGTTTTGCTCAACCGCCAAATAACAATCTAATGTGAGCTGCCTCTCAAAGCACAAGTCTAATTTCAGGCATTTGGTGCAAATCTGTCACAGTTATAAGCTTAACACATGCATTACGAACTCACTCGGGGACCGGCTACAATGCAGAGTAATTAATTTCACAATTAAAAGAACACTGAAAAATCTATACATTTCCATAATAGTCAAAATTTGAATCCATACACTTTTGACCCATTAAAAACCTTGATTGTTTCCTCACTTTAGTGGGTGACGCTTACTTACTTTTTAAATGCTTTGCTAAGGGAAATCTAAGCGCTTTGAGCTGCATTCTTCATTTGATGGCAGAGCTTATTCTACCAAGCAAACACAGGAATAGCTTGCAGTGTGTGGAAGCTTGGAGACTGTATCTTGTCAAGTGACTCATACATTTGAACAGTTTTTGGAATGACCAATACCAATTAGGGTGACATCAATGGAAAAATTTTTTTTAAAGAAATTAGTAAATTATTGAATTTACATCAAATACAACAACAAAAACAAACCTATAGCTTTTTTGATTTAACAAAGACAGTGATAAACTGAATATTCCACTATAAACACTTGCCATGAAAAATGCCATGTAGAGTCTTGAATCAATGAATCTTTCTTTTTTATCTGTACAAGAACCATCCCAAATGAACCGGTTCATTAGCATGCCCAAAACAGATAAATTTGCTCTAGTCAAAGACAGAGATTAACTAAATATTTTCTATAAAAATGCCTGAAGTACCATGTCAGTGATTCATTTTGAATCTGTTCATTTGCAAGAACCATCCGAATGAACTGATTTGCTAGATTCAATTCCAATGCAACGCATGAGATATAGGATGAAACGATTCACTACACTCTAAAAAATGCTGGGTTGTTTGAACCCAATTTTGGGTCAAATATGGACAAACCCAGCCATTGGGTTACATTTTTTTAATTGGATTTTTGATCCAACGTTTGGGTTTGTCCATATTTGACCCAAAATTGGGATAAAACAACCCAGCATTTTTTAGAGTGTAGAAAGGTTTCGAAAGCAATTGAGCTACTGTAATACTTCTGAAAAATACAGGTAAAGGGATTGATCACACCAAAAAAACACAATTCACTAATCATTCATTTCGTTCCAAACCTGTAGGATATGTCCTTCCGTGAAACACAAATGCTATTTTCCAGAATGTGGGTGTTAAAACAACATAAGACTCCTTTGACTTTCATTGTAATAAAAAAAAAATCTACAGAAGATAGAAAGTTATACAGGTTTAGAACAACATGACGAAATGATTCAGAATTCTCAGTTTTGGGTGACCAGAATAGTGAAATATATTAAATAATAAATAAAAACAAATGTGTAAAATCAACGAATCCCAATGAAAGCGAGGTTCTTTATGGAAGAGTAAAAGCACAGAAATGTACGAAACATCAATATAACCTTCCCTACTTAAGATTCCAGGATGTATTTTAAAATTTGAGGCGCTGGGAAAACATCAGACTAGCACCCCGTCTAGCCTTTTTGAAAACCTTTAGAGAGCCATCACTAGACGGAATGAACTCAAAGCGGTCGGAAGGAGGCGCCGTTTGGGTCGGTTTCAGGGGATGTTAACTCTTTTCTCTTTGGTCTCAACGGCAGGAAGTGCTGAAGTCAGCAGAGGTCTTCTTGTTTGAGTGAGCCTTTCAGATAAATCAATAAAGCCGCTTTCATCCTCTTTCTGATCCATTTGTCCCCTCCGTTCTCCACGCTCTGTTGATATGGAGCTATAAGAGAGGGAGACAGAGAGACGTTTCTGCTAAGCTGAAAGGCAAAGGGTGGCCTGATAGCTGCAGTGCAGGATAACCAGTGTCCAATCGGCTCTCCGCAGGTGACAGCGTCCATCATGGCTGCAGGCATGAGCGGCCATGGTATTGATGCAGGACAGGTGAGGTACGCGCCGGTGATTTGAAGAGCGGGTAGGTTCGCCGGCAATGGCAAGCGTGCTAAATGAAATACATCACATCAGTGCCTGTGCCTTAATTACACCTGTCAATCAAAAGAGCTCCAGCTTATCTGGAAACTGTCTCCTCATACCCAAAAATAGTCTGTCTAGTTTGAAGGAGACAAGCCCGGTCCCAGCTCGCCTTTCATGCCCCTCGTCATCAGATTAATATTTGGCTGGTGATGGTCACCTTATGAGACCTCAAACATCCCAGGTGTCGAAAACAGATCGGCCGATGCTACATAATTCAAAAGGTAATTGTCTTTTTATTTGGTTTCAATTTTGAGGGAAGCTACATTTCACAGATTCGGTCACACTAAAAATATTTCAGGTGACTAATGAAATATGCATCCAGAAATCAGCTACAGACCATGTGGTGTATGGTAAGTCGCTCCTTTTACTTTATGTTGGTCCCGGAGGTAAAATTCAATAATTTTAATACAATGAAATACACAGTAACAAAAAACTGTAATTTCCACAAATGCACACCTTAAAACTGTTAACAGAAACATCTGTTAATATTTAAACTAACCACAGTGCAATTCATTTTCTTTCAGTTTTAATTTAATTCATGCAAATTATATTACACTTTAATTTAGTTAAACTAAATGTGCATACTTTAATCTCATTTAGACAAGTGTGAGTGCAATTACAGAGTCCTTTTTATATCCAGCTTATTTCAAAGAATGCAAAAATATCAATATAACACACTGATCCATTAAAATTGAGTAAAAACAAAATTATGATGTGCCAAATCTCTCAATGAATCTCTTTCGGGTTAACCACTAGCTTGCAATAGAGCACATTAGCATGCTATATATATTTTTTTACTTTGTAAAATGTATGGGACCGACAAAAGGCAAGTAAAAGCCCAACTCAAAACCGTAACAGAAACTCACAAATACCAATATATATATATATATATATAATATATAGAGCACAATATAACAATTAATTTCAGCATTTAATCCCCAAACCAGTTCCATGCAAAAGCATGCTGGGAAATCCACCAACCAGTTAATGCAACAAAAATGATTCATGTAGTCCCAACATTGATTTAAGCAGCACAATTGTTTTGTGTAGTGTGAACTTGTAATGTCAACCATCGAGGCTGTATACAACCCCGATACCCTTAAATAGGGCACTATTAGTGGTTTTCGAAACCCTAGTGGACGATATTGAGTGCACTCATTCAATCCCACAATGCACCGCTATAACAAGTGTACAACCGAAATACGCTCAAAGGCTAGAGAATACCCATAATGCACTGTGAGAGTCACGACTTCCCACATCTGACCAGAAGATGGTGCCGACAGCTGAATCATCCATCCATCCACTTTCCAAACCGCTGGTCCAATGTGGGTACAGCTTAATATTATGCAGGTATCAATTACCTTTCAATTGATTTTCAAATTGATTAATAAAGGTTGATACGTATAGTTTCCATGACAGAGTTCAAGATAAATCTTTTCATCTTACTACTGGAGTTGCCAGTTTGCTAAGTTCCAAATGATCGTTAAACAGCAAGCACAAACTATGCAAAAGCGGCAGCCGTTCCGGCGTACTCAGTGTCCGAATTTACTCCCTCAAGTGAACTATATTAGTGGAATGAGGGTATAGGGGGCAATTTGAGACACAGCCCAAGACTTTGACGCACAGAACTGGCAGCAAACCAGGAAATACTCTTGCAAGTTTCAAAAGTATCATGCCAGCGTGGAATAACTTTAGTAGAGTGCGCCAAATCAACACAAACGCAAGAGGTAAAATGAGAAAACACACTCGCAAACAATAAATACATGCTAGAAAAGGCCATTTTCTCTCCCCATTAGAGATGTAGAATATTTCACTTTCCTCAGAGACAAATAGAAGAAAATACGGCATTGGGACATAAACAAAAGGAGCATTGAGTACAACTCTTTACATGACTCCCCAGCTCTCTATCTCTTTAATAAATGAGTCCCCGTAATCGTAGGAACAGGCAGAAAGCAGCATTATATGAAAATGCAACACAAGGATAACCTTAAATGGAAGTAAATCAACCACTCTGCTCTTTTCAACCTTTTTGTGGGGATATTGGCTGCTTGCTGACTCTCCTAACTTGATGCCAGAGGGGAGGAGAAATGTATGTTCAATTCTGCAGTCCGCGCATCGCTTGGCCGGGGGTGTTAACACTGTCAGGGCACATGAGGCTCCAGACTATCTGTTTCCCCATTCTGCTTCATTCTCATCAAATTGCTTGTTTTATTTATATCAAATGATACCTCACTCCCTGCGCTCGCTCGCTCGGCTGATAACGCACCCTTCTCCGTCCCCCGCGCTCGCCCCCATCCCCCGATACATCCTATGAAATGTATTGCTTGCTCATTGTAAATAAAACATAAAGCTTCCTCTGAGCTCCTCCCTTGAGCCACCTATATTTCTATTTTTGCTAAGAGCAGCAAACCTTATACAGCGCTGCTGCCACATCACTGCGAGCAAAGACTAACTATCATCTGAGATATTGAAAAGGCAACTTTAAAAGCACTATTGTCCCTGATGTAGACATCACAAAATGCAGCATTGATACAACTCTACGAGGCTCTTTTTATAAGCGTATCAATCATAGATTTCCTTGCTGTCTGTCGTAGACGTGCTCCTCTCTCATTCGTTCTTTTCACACATGGCGCTTCACTTTTGCGCTTTCGGGATTCAAAAGTCTGAGCTCACTTATAAAAATGCAGACTTTTTGTATATTACAGGCATACCAGGGAGTATATGAAGTACAACATAATATGAATTTGTCTCAGTAAATGTCATTTTGCTTTAATGACAACAGAGCTTGAGCTGTATGAACAAGTTTGTGTAAAACCTGATGATCATGTTCTCCAGCATGATTTGTGAATGATGCAAAGAGTATTTTGGAAAAGAACAAAAAAAATGTATGAAGAAATGTCAGACATTTGTTGCAAATAAATAAAACAAATAAATAAATAAAACTTTTTTTTCTCTATAATTTTATTTACACATGCATTAAAACAACTATGCTTTTGAATTTTAAGCATTTTAAGTGTCTATTATATGACTAACCTAATAACTGATTAAGTACTATTAAAAGACTACATGTATGTACTGTATGTATGCATGTATATGTATGTATATATCATAATATCATAATAATGTAATACCATATCATATCGTACGAAGAATTTGCTTAAAATTCAAATGCATTTTATTCGTTTGAGTGTGTGAATAAAACAAAACAATGGTACCCCTAAATGTCCCTCATAAAGAGACTTACAAATGTACACACACACAAGCTTGTTGTTGTTTGCCTGTTTTTGTGACAGCTTTCAGAACATGAAATCTATTAGGGAATCAAAGACAAACTATAGCATTACGATCTCGGCTCACATATGTTATATCGCCATAACAATTCCGAGCGCAACATGGATAAATGCTCTTTTTGCCTGGCAGCTGGGGAATTTGAATAGTGTGTCTTTCCAACGCGTTTCATGAAGTGCTTAAACCCACCTCGGGGTTCTGAGACGCCTCTCATCTCCAGCTGTCGGCAGCGGAGGGGTAATGTTGATTGATGGAGGGAGGGAGGGCTAGACTGATGCGCGGTGCAGTCGCAAGGCAGAGGAACGAATGGCTAACGCTAAACTTGACTCACTCCGTCATAAAGCCCATATAATTGTATCATGGACATGACACTGTCGTAATCATCCATGGCAGTTCATGTCAGCTGGTGACAAATGACAACGATTTACCAATGGGGTTAAGCCACACAGAGAACAGACACGGTCAGGGGATTATGATTTAGCATGGGGGTTCAGCAATGCAATGAGGACCCATGATTCACCAGGGTAGGACAAAGCCAGAAAGAGGACATCTTTGATTCAGTACAGTTACAAGCCAATGAGTGAACATTACTCACCAATGGGCCTAGGTTGACATCAATGAGCTTGATAAAGCGATAAAATGATTTAGAACAACAATGAACTGGGTAATTATGTGCTCTAGCCTCCAGCACCTGACATACTCTAGCATAACCTGACACGAATTTCTCTTTCCCTGTGCAACAGTCTGTATCTGCTGTATCTCAAAGCACAAAATATGTCACTAAATGTCAGTCTCACTGGAACTGTTCTATTCTAATTCATCATCGCAAATATCAATCAATGCTGTATGTATGGTTTTGGGGATGTGAGTATTTACACCCTAACCTTTGACTCCTGGCGGCTCGGTGGTGAGTAGCCAGGAGGGAGTACTTCACTCCTCAAACTAATGAGCTATTGATTTGTGTGAGATAGCCTGGAGAAACTAGGCTGTGGAAGGGAGCCGAAGATCTGGTTTATGTGTGACTGAGCGATGTATGAAATCATTCGCACACCGCAAGGAAGACGGAAAAGGAAAGTGCAAAGCCATGGGATTAAGTGACAACATTCTCATCCCATATACTCAACCCTCAAAAACTCAGTCAGAAAAAATATATATCAGAAGGTATGTTATATCAAATTCCAATGTGTTTTCCGGTGGTTTCCTGCTTTATTGTTTTTAACCTTTATTTATCCAGCTTTATACAATGCAGATTGTTTCAAAGCAGCTTTATATTAATAAACAGGAAAATTATGATTCAATGGCGCAAACATAATTAAATTCTGCTGTAAACCAGCTCGTAAAATAAGACAGTAGTAAGCGGTCACTATTTAGTTGAAATTATTCTGTTGATTCAGTTTGGTTCAATAACTGTGTAAAGTTCATCAATCAGGGGATGAGTTCAATTGAGCTATAAGGAAGCTGTGGAGAAAACAGTGAGTATGTTTACATTATGCTTAATAACCCGTTTTCCTTTATAGGTCATGAACAGATTTTTGCCCCTTACGCCCACGGTTTACTTGCATTGCCAGGTTATTGGTTTGCATGTAAACCCGGAACACATGTTGTTTCAAAAAGCTGATTTTTGTGAGTTATCAGCATACTGGTGTGCATGTAAACATGCTCAATGATGTCATGTTCCAGCTCAGTTCAGTTCTTATCCAATAGTGTCAGTGCAGTCAAATCAATAATATTGCAGAATATTGTCCCCAACTAAGCAAACCAAAAGTTTACAGTGGGAAGGAACCCAAACTCCTTCGGTGACAGATATGAAGAAGAAAAAAAAAAAAAAAAAAAAAAAAGCGCTTAGTCGAGGGGCTTTCTTCTTTAAGAAATTAAGAATTAGGCATGGAATTTTGAAAAATTCCACATTTTGTTGTAATATATTTATAAAAAAATTAATTGTAATTATTCATATAATCTACCACATTTAGTTTGAGTATGAAAACATGCTATAGGCAATTCATACTGTAAAATGAAATACTGTACATTATTCAAAACTACACACTTAAAGAAGTTTCTCTTCCTTAAATTAAAATTTCATCAGTCTAAATTCTGCTCCCTCAATTCAAATTCAAAATCAATTGACATTCCATAATTGATTTGACATTTTCAGGACATTGTAAATTAAATCCTCAATGCCTTTTTATTGTCAGGCATTCTACAAACATCAAGCCTTAGGCAGGTTTGAGAAATCTGCATCGTGTTTGAAAGGCTCCCTCACTCAGCAAGTATTGTGTCTCTTTAATTCCTCTATGCTCCTCCATACATTATTCGGCATATTGCATGTCAGCAGCAATGCACATAAAAGTTGATTTTTTTTTTTTTTTTTTTTTAGAGTTCGATGTCCAGAAATGCAACAGAAGCAAAGTTCTTTGGAAAGGCAGGCACTTTTGTTGTTTTATGGTCCAATTTTACTATCTAATGTAATAAATGAGCACATTAACTCCACCACTATATAAATAGTGCATGTGTACGTGTTAATGTGTGAGGATGCGCATGGCTTTTAGTGGCTGCTATACAGTGAGCCAAAGCATTTGCTTGTTTGTGACCAAGTTTGTGTAGTCCCCCACCCGCTCTATTGTCCCATCCCTAACACAATGTGTTGTGGTGCATCGTGTTTTTTTTTCCTCCCCATGAAAATGACTCAATGAGCGTGCCAATGTCTGGAAGTTAATACCTGATGAATTAATATTGTATAGCTTCATAACCACTATCCTGCCTGTGGGTCAAAGCAAACAGGAGAACACCCCATGATTTATTTGCTCGCAGTGTAATTTTGTGCAGACAGACATTATTGGTCCGAAAAACAAATGATAGTACGGTCAAAAAACATGGTATAAAGTGGCACTGTTACCAGAGCCGCAATGCTCATTATAGTTACCGGCATTCCCTAGGGTGTCTTTGTAGCCGTCTGCAGTGATTTACCACACAGGAAACACTGTGCATTTCTTTTAATATTTTCTTAGTTGCATTTGTTGCATGTTCTGCAGTCTTCCGCCGCTGCCAGCAGTTATTTTAGCAACGGTTTTAGAGCTTAAAAAAAGTTTCCCTATATCCATAACAGATATTGGAGCCACTGCATTAAAGATCAGAGGATAGATGTCACTTGCATTCAGTCAGTCATCTCAATGGGTGTGAATCAAAGGTTTAAGTGAATCTTAAGTGAATCCTCTCTTCTCTTGTAAAGGAGACGGCTTATCTTAGGATCTGTGTAACATAAGCTACCTTTCATCACTCTTATATCCTGTTCCTGTAAGCAGTTCTTTACACACAAATGCATCAATAAATACAAGCAGCGACCATATAATAGTGCACACCATATGCACAACCATATATTTACAGTGTAAACACTGATCTGGTCCCTGATCAGGGTTTGTGTACCATATAGCATTATAATTAAAAGCTAAAAGTGAGAAATCAAGTATGACAACTGGGGTAAAATACTAGAATTATAGTTAACTGTTATAATGAAACCAGATGCACTAGAATGGGGATAACCAGTTAAACCTTAAACATTTTCTTTCTGTCATTGATTGTATTATTCAATTACGAGGAATAAAACCTGTGCATTTGAAAGCATGCATGTCTGAGCAAACAATAAAAGCAATAAAATGATTTGTTTGTTTTAGTTTAAGAGATAATTGCTCTGTGGTTTGACTTCCTCCTCTCCATTACATTTTAATAAAATGCAATAAGAACACCTCCTTTCTGTAAAATCGCCCTCTATTGATCATCATCAAGGATACAAACAATAAATTGAATAATAAATTTTCAAAAGTGCTCCAATTGAGAAGACCTAATGATTAAAATGAAATAAACAACCCAGAGGTTTCCTGTGCACCATAAACAATGTCAGAATCCATCAGATGCATGCACATGCAAATAACCGGAAATTAAAACTCTCCACCTAAGGTGTCTTTAACGTTCTCCTCTCTTCCAGTTTCCTCTAATGTTTAGCTCTAACATTATTTACCCAGTCTCACCTGACCCTGACAGGCCAAAGAGAGTTGGAACACGAGGCCTGGCTAGTTATCACTTCAAAGCCACGTATATCCATATCATCATTTCTGTATATATCAGCAGTGTAGGCCACCAATCCCTGAGCTGTAAAGTTAGACCTGACTCTTTGAAGTTCCACCAACAGAGGCTGAAGCCATGACAGCATTCAAAGCTGACATTATTCAACAGACAGTGAGAAATTTAGCACAGAATATGCCTCCGTTTTTTTCTTCTTCTTTTTTTCAAAATGCTTTAATGCTTTTAAGCCACAATTCAAAAAAGACTGTCCACTCTAACTAAGTAACTTTACAAATTCATGTCATCTAAATACCTAATGTTTTCATCATTTATCGTTCTATCTTTATCAATATCTTTATAGTTACCGTCCTTATTGTGATGGGGCCCTTAGGGTCCGTAACCTCTAGTCAGAATGTCTGTTGAGGGAGCATCAAAATAAAGTGTTAGCAGATATTAAGCAGACAGTCTACTAATACTATAATGACAGTTAGTTTAGAGTTAGTTGCAAAGTTTTACTTATCGTTAGTATAATTTCTAAAGTGGACTCTAAATAGAGTGTTACCAAATATTTAAATTAAAACGTTATTTTAAAAATAAATAAATACCGAATTTGGGGCTACAAATAGCTATTCATATTCTTTGTTTTGTTTTTTTCAAACATTATTTTTTTATAAAACAATCTGTTATGGAACATGATTGAAGAAACAATATTTTATTGTTATGGAAGTCACAGCAATTGAAAAAGAACATTTATTTGGTTTATTGATAATAATATTTTTTTTATTTAGTTTTATAAAAATATTAGAAAAAAAATATTTCAAAATAAATTGCATTTTTTTGAATAATATTACAACAACAACAACAACAGCAATACTTATAATTTTTCCCCCAATTATTTCTAATGAAGACAAAAATAAACTAATTGGTTTAGAAGAACGAGAAGATGAGAGAGGCCTTTTCTTCAAAAAAAAACTTTTAGGATGATCAGCATTTAAACCAAAGTAGGGGTCTGGGAATTGGAACCTCAGCTGGCCCTAAACGATTCTTTAGGGGGAGTACAAAATTCCTCCGACTTGACTTTACTTGGATCTCTGCACTGCTGACTTTGCAAGCACTCTTAGATATTTAAATGCTCTTCTTTATCTCACCTTTGGAAGTGGAAATCGTGTATGTGTGTTCCGTGGAGGGCGAGGACCGAAGGAGAGGAGTTGGAAGGGTGCACCATGGCAGGCGCGTTCTGGAATGACCTTGGAAGTCACTCAGCAGCGAGTTACCCCCGGTGATAGGGCCTTCACTGAAAAGTTGGCATGGCCGCTGCCCCTGGCACAGGCAACGATCCGAGAGAGCCCAAGACTGGGCTCCTGTCCCACTGGAGCCCGATAACGATCAGATGGCAAGCTCCAGGCTGGCATTTATTTGGGATACAGTTAAGGAAAATGATGGCCGCACAATCATTGACTGTGTCACTTGATAATAGCCTGAAGCAAACAGGGTTTGGTAGACTCGCATTCCTCACAAGAGTGATTCATTTGTTCTGCTTCCATGCGGTTTACTATCTGCTGTGTATCTCACAGTCTCTCTCCCTTGGACATCCAATACCCGCCAAAAGATTTCCAATTTCACTTGGACAATGGCCTCAGAGGGCTGTAAAAGACCATTGATTTGGACCCTCCTGCAAATATTCTCCCTAAACAGTGAGAAGCATCTTTCAGGCCATTTTACATCTTAATGGATAAACCATTGAGCCCCGCTTGATTGTTTAAC
This sequence comes from Phoxinus phoxinus, assembly GCF_949152265.1. Lineage (NCBI taxonomy): Eukaryota > Metazoa > Chordata > Actinopteri > Cypriniformes > Leuciscidae > Phoxinus > Phoxinus phoxinus. The sequence goes on from NC_136896.1 coordinate 9,429,604, forward strand.
TAAGAAAGTATATCATCGAACCACAAGGACCATTTGCACAGGGGCCTTCTGGGATGCCGGGCACAAACAGTTGGACATTACAAAAGCAGAGATAAATGCTCCAACATTTCCATTGCAACAGGATCTAGCCAGCAGTAGTGGAGAGGTAGTTAGAGAAGAGCATCATTAGGGGTGGGATAGCAAGAACAATAATAATAAAAAAGTACACATGAAGATACGAGCCTTCGACATAAAGGTCAGGATGGTACCCTTCATTTGGAAATCTGTGTTCACGGTAATTAGCTTTGGCCGGGCCAATAAAGAAACTATTCAACGGAACAGATAATAATGTCACCATCTGAAAACAAACAGCAACACTCCCCCCCCCCCCCCAAAGAGCAAGCATTGTGGAAGAAAGTGCAAGACTACTTTAAATTGTCACAAACCCTGTACATCTCAGCCATACCATTAAGGCAACCTTTTGGGAAATTATCTCTGACTGCCCAGGAGCAGCAGGACAAGTGGAATATCAGTTAAGGATGGGACACCTCGATTCTAGCTGTCTTAGTTAATATTGTTCTGTAGATGGACTTTTAATTGCCTTCTCCAAAAGTCTTCCTCCTCAAGTCTTCACGTGGTACGGCTGAATCCTCTCGGCTTCCTTGCAGGGCTCAAGCTCGAGGGATTCACGCCGTTCCTGTGAACAGGATTGGACAGGGTTATTAGAAGGTAGAAGATTCGAGATTGGCCCTTGGCTTGTGTGGTAGCTATTTCAAGAGCGCTTTCCTCCACTGAGCAGTACGCCATAAGGGACTATATGAAATCACAAGCTGTTTTTTTGCACTCACCACAACAGAAATATTTCAAAGCGGGGTCTGTGAGGAGCTGCTTTGTGTGCCAGTGTTGTGGGGGCTGAATCTGGCCATATGTCAGAGCTCACTGCGAGAACAGCCTGGATCTGCTGGGGCTGGGACTCTCCGCTAGGCAATGTCTTCTCTTCCAGCTCTCTGCTCAACCCTGTGAGACCTGATGTCACCCTATGCTGCCTGCTACACAGCAGTTGGCTGTGCCCAAACACACACAGGGGAACAAACACACAGTTCCACCCACACACAAACACGGAGTGACAACAAACACACTCTATGCAAACACTCCACACTGCCGAGGTCAAACCAGCTATTTCATCATCCAGATATTGTCTGATGTAATTACTAGCATCTGTTTGAGGTGATGAAGTCTCCACAGTCCTCAGCTGTGGTCCTGACACCCTGCGTTTCTATATTGCTAATAGAGGTGGAAGAAAAACCAGTACATACAGAGTCCACCACAATAATAAATCAGTATGGTGACCATGTAGTAGTATATAATATAGTAATTCTATAATTTTCTTACATTTATATAGCACTTTACATATGGAAGGGGGAATCTTCTCAACCACCACTAATGTGCAGCATCACCTGGATGATGCGACGGCAGTCATTTTGCGCCAGAACGTCCACCACACACCAGCTTATTGGTGGAGAGGAGACAGAGTGATGAAGCCAATCAGATTATATGGGGATGATTAGGAGGCCATGATGGACAGAGGCCAATGGGTAAAATTGGCGAGGATGCCAGGGTTTAACCCCTACTCCTTTTCCGAAGGACATCCTGGGATTTTTAATGACCACAGAGAGGACTTCGGTTTAACGTCTCATCCGAAGGATGGTGCTCTTTGACAGTATAGTGTCCCTGCCACTTTACTGGGGTGTTAGGACCCACACAGACCACAGGGTGAGCGCCCCCTGCTGATCTCACTAACACCTCCTCCAGCAGCAACCTGGTTTTCCCAGGAGGTTTCACATCCAGGTACTGACAAGGCTCCACCCTGCTTAGCTTCAGTGGGCAACCAGTCTTGGGCTACAGGGTGATATAGCTGCCAAGTCAATAATCTGGTTAGTTGTGAGGCCTGTGGGTAAATGCACACTATAAAAGTAAACTCAGCTACACTAAGGTGAGAGGTGCACTTGCGTAGATTATCCTGAGACTAAACCATCACTCAAAGTTCAAGGTTTTGTTTGTCATTTTAGTTGTAATATTAACCCTGTGGAGGTGAATTTCCTCCAAAACAGCATTTAGCATTCATCTACAGACTCGGTGATGAGTGACTCTGATAAACCTGCCAGCGTTTTTGCACGTTCACCCAAGAGAAGATGTAATAGAGTGTACCGCATAGCGCGGTTGAGATGCGCGAGCGATCATCCTCACTGGACTGTTGCTGCTCTCATTCGGGAATTCTCAGTCACTATCCTCTTCGTCTGTTTTTCTATTAAACACAGTGCGGTGTTTCCTTCTCTGGTAACAAATTCTCCTGCATCCACCTCCTCCCCTTCTGTCAGAAGGCAGGGCTTAATGCTAGAGCTCCTTCCCACTGCGTTTCTGCACAATTAGCTCCACAGAAACTGGGGAACAGCAGCTGAGTTGGAGAACCAAGATGGATGATTGAAGTTGTGAAGGTGACGGCATGGCAAAAAAAGAGAAAAACAACATCAGCCATCAGCTCGCAAAGCCTGGGAGGAAGTAATAGTCCCTGTCAGCCATAAAGCCTTTCTATAGAGGTGCAGGCCACAACTCCATAAGGCTCCTCAATTTCTGCAGTTCCCTTCATAGACAGTCAGCTTAATTACCCAGCAGGCCATGCATGTGGGGGCAGAGCCATTGTTAGAGACAAAATGACATATGCACTCAGCAGCAGAAATGCGGTTGGACAGATCAGAATCATGAAGCAGGCTTTGAAATGTGCTGACTCTTCAAGACAACCCAGAGTTTCATGCCCTTTGTAGAAGTGATAAAGGTCTGGAGGGGTGAAAATTAATGGATTTTGTCCAAACGCTAGTTCAACAGGCCAATTAGTTAAATTAAGCTACAAATGTACAATTTTAGGACTAGCAGAGCAATCTGCCTCAATCCGTTCTCTTTAAAAACAAACTTTGCTCAGTAAAACATATGACAGCACCCTCACGAAACAGATCATTTAAATAGAGCTGATATTTAATATCCTCTGTGTGGCACATACTTTTCACCCTTTTGTCTAATTTAATTTAGCATTTGCAACTTTGCAATGTGATATACGTTTAAAAGTTAACTCAATCAAGCCCCTCACAATTGATATATAATTCATTACAGGTTAAATTTGTTTCATTTAATCTCAATTTGAATTTTACCTTTTTCCTATTTATGCCATTTATATTCATTTTGTTTATTGATACTGCTGGTGTGAAACATGCTGTAAATAAACAGTATCTCAGCATTGCTAACTACACAATATTTCAAATGATTATGGGGACACCAGAGAGCATTTTGGGACTACTGTATGTATAATAGCCAAAACGATAAAACGGTTCCCTTCCTTCCACCTATTTATCTTTCAAAATACGAGCTACATTTTCCTTCACATGCTTTCTGTGTAATCAAAACACAGAAAACATGAAATAATATGTTGTTTTTAATCCCACATATAACATCTCAGGCCCACTTAAACACCTCCCTCCTTGTGTTTTATAATGATGATTTCAGCATAACACAGATCGTCCTTCCTGCCCTCTCTGACACAATCGCTTCTTTTATACCTCTTTTCTCTCTCTCTCTTCTCTTCTCTCAGCCCACCATTCTGCCCATGTGCCAGCAGTGTTTAATTGCCGTGTCATAATGAAATCTAGTTTGATGAAGAACAATTCAGGCTCGGGCACCACCTAATCAAATTAACCAAGTCCTTTTTGATTTTCAATTATCTCGTTCAGTGGAACGTTTCCTCCCTGGCATGGATCGACTATGACTGGAACTTTACAAAGCTAGAACAATGCTGCCTAACTATCATGTCGGACAGTTGACATGTATCTCCCAAGACATCCTGTAGTGACCATGTGGGGTCGCTGTGTCTTTTTTAGTCTTCCTGTTGTGGTTTTCTATCATGAGTCACTCAGGACTTCCACCAACAGCTAAAAGCTAAAACAAAATGTTGCCTTCTAAATCACTATACAGAGGTATAAAGGTAAATCAAATGGTCACGTAACGATGTAGTAGATGCCTACTAAGACGCCTCAATATTAGAGGTTGACCGGTTGTTTTTTTCAATGGATGATATAATGCTGATAGTTATAATGTAGTTCAGGTATAGCAAATTAAATGTACTCTACACAAAGCGTACTTGCAGAAAATGAAAGTAAAATATTGTGTACAAACCATTTACTCAAAATGCACAACATTACAACCAAGTGGCTTGGCGTACCTCCAACAGACATTCTTCTGACTAAGTAACTTTGCAACTACATGTAAACTTATTCTACTTACCCAAGCCCTAATACCTAACCCTAACTTAACACTCTGTTAACAGTCTAATACTCTAAAGAGAGTTTGTAGTTGTTAAGTTAAGTTATTGGGGATGTAGAACATGGTCATGCAGAATCAGACATTAATATATGCTTTATAAGCTACTAATTAACAGTCAATATACTAGTAATATGCATGATAATAAGCAACTAGTTAATAGTGAGGATTGGACCCTAAACAAAAGTATTACCTTTTTTATTTTTTATTCTGTGGCGGAAACAAGCTTCCATAGATGGCGAATAAAACCCAGGGAGCTTTGCTGAGGTCTGTAGTACTGACACAAAGGGAGGAATTTGAGCTCTTCTGGACCAAAGGTGAACGTCACAGGACCAGAGAAGACTGACACTGAAGCAGCAGAGAAAGGTACTGTTGGGACTGGGTCAGGTGCAGGTGAGGACATCACAAGTGCTGGTTTATCTGAAGCCTGGAGAAGCAAAGCTTTCTTCCGTCTCCTTCCTGCTCTGTCAGGAAAGTCTATGTGCCAGGGGCAACAAGTTGTCTTGTCGAGTTGCTTTCTGCAGCCTCTGACATGCACTCGGCAGGAGTTCACTGTGGCCAACTATTGGCTGCCCTTAAGTAGGGCCTATAGTTGACGTAATCCCTCTAGCAGTGTGTATCATCCCTGCAGGGTACATCCGCTTTGATGGACTCAGTATAAAACATTTAAGGTAGCATCACCCTACGAGGTAGCTTTGAAGCTTTGAAAACTGCGGCCGCACACTGTCACAACAGTAGTTTGACACATTTCACAGTAAATTGGACATGTTTTTTAATTGCAACTTTTTATCTCACACTATCTCACCAAAAAATACTTTTTTTTCCTCGCAAATTGCAAGTTTATACTGTATCTCACAATTCAGACTTCTGGTTATTTTTTGAGCCCACACAGCAAACTTTACAGATCATTACAATGAACAGGCCTGTTATCTTTCCTCAGTAGCTGGCATAGAAAACAAAGGCATTCACATAGAGCAGTAATATAGGGCAGCAAAAATGAGTTGAGCAAGTTTTGAACCTGCAACCTCTCACATTTAAATAAAGAAACGTATACCTCTAAACCAAAACATCCCTCGTAAAGCTGAAATTGCCTCTGGTGAACCGCCTGTGTGAATTGACGCTGCTTTAATTACCTCCAAACTGATGAGACTTTCAGTCATGTATTGTACATCCAATTGTTCAACTGTATCTCAGTGCACATCATATTTCACCCTCAGCACTCCTACATCCTGCGGCCTTTTACTCCGGAGACTCCAATTATTACAGCAGGGAAATTAGTCGAGAAAAATGATCCACATTTACAGAGAATACACAAACTATCAAGAGGAAATGGAAAATTATTCACTATATTTTTTACACAGTTCTTTTCTTTTTCTTTCGCCAAACTGTAGGCTAATAGACTAAACTTTCAAACATTTTAAACATGTAGTACAAATAAAGATGATCAATATCAACAAAGTAATGATATAAAGCATAACATCATGAGTTTACTGAAGTATTAGCGACCTTTTAGAAATAAAAAATAGCTTAAATCATTCAATTTTCATCATTGTGTACCATTCACTTTCTATTTGCTGTTTTTGTTATCTGTAATTTAAAAAAAAACCTGTCAACAAACATTTTCAAGAATTATTTTGTAGCAGAGATTAAAACTGCTCAAGCAAAACACTGTTTCCACACACATACTGCGCTCCAAAACATATACGTACAGTATTTCACATGATCACGCTTGTCAAGAGAGTAGCTTTATAAACCCTTCAAGACTCTCATGTGGCTCAACACTAAATTTTACCCATGCATGAGAATGTTGGCACACGGCTTCGCCATTTCATCAAACAACTCAAACAAGGGGACTGTAAGGCGATGGAATCTCGTGAAATAAGATGGCGAGATGGTTTACAGTCCCTCTATAACTGTATGTGAATAAATCCACAAGTGTCTGCAGGGCAGGTCAGCGGTATGAGATGGGAATTCAGACTCTGCCTGTGCGAGTGTACATGTGTGTGTGTGTGTGTGTGTGTGTGTGTGTGTGTGTGTGTGTGTGTGTGTGTGTGTGTGAGTGTCAGGCAAGGCCATGACAGACGTGCACTGGTGCATTTAGCCTGGCCCAGAGTTACACTATGTCATTGAGAGCTGTCATTAGCTCATGCAGAGCACAGCTGAAAGAGAGCGAGAGCCTGGGGGTACAGATTGTAAGTGTGCGTCCCAAACTACACGTGTGTATGTGCAAAAGCCCGCGAAAAGCACAGCATATTAACACTCTTAATCTTCTTCTGCATGTCGGTGAGGGACTGTTTCACGGTTATTACTTCTGTTCTTTAGGGGGAGATCTGTGTGGTGATGAGATGTAACAGCTAAGGTAAAACATTAGCCTGTGAAGCATGCTGGAAAATGGAGGAAAGGGGAAAAAAACCTGCTATGACCTCCTGAATTTTTCAGCCAGGGTGGAAATGCATGTTACGTCAAACACTATAAAAATCCTGGTGCTTCGGAGAAAGTATTCATATGCACCATTTTGTCCCATACATCATCTCCCTGCAGACAAGATGCATTGCAAAGATGCATTGATTTCATTACACCGCTGCACTGGAACGTTCCGTACCGATTATTATTCAAAGGCTGAAAGGTGGACATCAAAAATATTTGTATTATTTTTGGGTTGTTTTTGTGGAAGTAGTGATACCGAGTTGTCTATCCTGTCTGGATTGACAATGTTCGGTTCGCCCTTTTAAGCACCTGGCAGCTGAGACGTCTTTGAAGATGTTGTTTTGCCGTTTGGTTGTACTTCACCTACCAAGTGAACACATTATGACATACAACCAGCTGGCAAGCCGTCTTAATCCGTGCTTTTGATGTTTCTCGTCAAACTTGCTCTTGTCTCTTGAAAGAGCAATTTAATTGGAATAATGTTGTGGAGTTTTACCTTTATCAGCCCATTCAAGTCACACGCACGTCTTTTGCAGGTTGGTGCGCCATTCAGGATTAAATTGGGAACGCCTTTTACAATTTTAATTGAATTAACTGAATTTGAACTGGGGTACAAAAATAGGGATGCAGAACTGGAATTCAAATCAGGATAAAATAAAATATAATTTAAATGAAATAAAATTCAAAGTTGGTAATATGTTCAACTGAATTCAACTGGAAAAGCAAAAGATGTCAAGACAAACTTTGAATGTCGGCTTGACAAAGCCTTGTCAGAGTTTTTAAAAATAATTCAGACAGATATGGATAGACAGAATGATACAGTAGATAAAACAATAGATAAAAAAATGGCAGAATGATGACAGACAGACAGACAGACAGATAGACAGACAGACAGACAGATAGACAGACAGACAGACAGACAGACAGACAGACAGACAGACAGATATATGGATAGATAGATAGACAGATAGACAGATAGATAGATAGATAGATAGATAGATAGATAGATAGATAGATAGATAGATAGATAGGCAGACAGACAGATATAGACAGCCAGACAGACAGACAGATAGATAGATAGATAGATAGATAGATAGATGGATAGATAGGCAGACAGACAGACAGATATATATATATAGATATGCAGACAGACAGATATAGACAGACAGACATACAGACATAGATAGGCAGCCAGTAGACAGACAGACAGACAGACAGACAGACAGATAGATAGATAGATAGATAGATAGATAGATAGATAGATAGATAGATAGATAGATAGATAGATAGATAGATAGGCAGACAGATATATAGATAGACAGACAGACAGACAGATATATAGATAGGCAGCCAGACAGATATACATAGATAGACAGACAGACAGACATACAGACAGACAGACAGACAGCCAGACAGACAGACAGACAGACAGACAGACAGACAGACAGACAGACAGACAGACAGACAGACAGACAGATAGATAGATAGATAGATAGATAGATAGATAGATAGATAGATAGATAGATAGGCAGACAGATATATAGATAGACAGACAGATATATAGATAGGCAGCCAGACAGATATACATAGATAGACAGACAGACAGACAGACAGACAGACAGACAGACAGATAGATAGATAGATAGATAGATAGATAGATAGATAGATAATTGTTATTCCAATTCTAATAACTTCCTGTGTGTAATTCAGATTCTTCTATTCTGATACACCCCACCCCACCCCACCCCAACTGTTCCCACATTTTCAAATGCAAGTGCTGTTTCACCACAGAGACGTGTGTGTAATTTTCTCAGGTGACCTCTAGTCCAAACCCATCCAGGATTTAGGAGAAGCGCTCCATCTCTCCCTTTACATTGATCGCCGTTGACGGCTCCTTTGCGTACCATTATCTAGCCACAATAGGAACAGAGAGGACACAATCACACCTGCCAATCAATCCAGGGTAAATATTTGTGTTTCTCTCTCCCTCTCGACAGTTCTCCATGTGCAAGGTCTATGATCTTATTATGCTCGCGACCTTTCGATGATAATGGCAGCGTCTGTGGACGCACCACAGCTTGTAGCACTATCCTCCCCGGTCTCTCGCGCGCCTGTCAGAAGACGACACGCGAGTTATGGAAGACGACACAGGACGCTTTGCTTGGCGCTCTGCAGCCACAACACAACACACAACATGCAAATAAGGTGAGGATCACAACAATGAGAAAAAGAACAAGCGAGAGTAATATAATATACAATATACACTGCAGTTCAAAAGTTTGGGGTCACTAAGGAAAATGCTTTAAATTGATCAGACGTGACAATAAAGACATTTGTATATGTTACAAAATATTTCCATTTCAAAAAGAAAAATACAAATATGAAACAGTTTTCAACATTGATAATCAAAAAATCTTGAGCAGCAAATCCTCATACTGTATTAGAATGATTTGGACCATGTGACCCTGAAGACAGGAGTAATGATGCTGAAAATTCAATTACCATAAACAAGGATTGAAGCTTTCCAAAAAAGCAGCCCATATGACTTAAACGCTACTTAAACATTTTATTAACGTGACAAACCGAAAGAAATGTAAGTGTGAAATAACATGAAGGAGAGTAAATGACAGCGTTTTTATTTTTAGGTGAACTAGCGCTTTAAAACTGGGAATATGGCCTGATCAATAAAAAGCTAACAGTGTTTTTAGAGAGTTAACAGGCTTCTGGATCCGACTGATAATCAAAGAATTATAGAAGTTATTAAAGACAAGACAGGTGAGGTGACTGGCCGGACTCCACCAGATTGAGCCAGATAACGCTGGGTGAGCATTTGGCAGGACCGGCGTTCCTCTATCCAGATATTTCCATTCTCATATCCGTGTCTATCTTTACTGGCTTTTCACCGCTATGAGTCAGCTGTGCTTTGAAACCGAAAACAGGAGAACGGGGGGAAAAATCGAAAAGGCAAGAGTGGGAGGAGAGCGGCCTCCTTAAAGCGCAGTGTTTTATGTGAACATAAACTTACATCTCCAAGTTGCCCAACAGCACATACGAGAACATCATCAATCAAAAGGCAAGACTCCCGCAGATCAACACCAATATGAAAGCAATCAAATCTGATCATGGTAGCAGAAGAGATGAGAAAACGAACAGCATAATGTGTAATGCCACTGAAATGCTTTGCAAAAAAAAAAAAAAAAAAAAAACCGAGGCCCGTGATCTGAACCAATACGGCATCTGTAAGCACCGGGAAACATTAGAGACACAATTCTGGTTCAATCCTACCCCCTGGAGGTGTCTTGCACGTCTCACTCCGACTAGATTGGAAAAAGAGGCGCTCTCACCGATCTAAAAAGCCTTTTAATTTCCACTCTCACCCTGCTCCTCATTAGGGACAACATGATTTGGAGTATATTGTATAATTAAGGTGTAACCCTGAAATGAACTGATCTGCTTTTCCTGTGGCGCTGATGAAAGTTTTAATTAAGTGTCAAACAGTTATTGAGGAACATTTGGGCACTCATACTGAGTGTGTTTATCTGATTCATTTGGCTGCACCGCTGCCGTTTGGAGACGCTTATGAAAGCTCACACACATGCGGTTCGTTTTCCCCTCTATTAAATCTCCCACAAAGACGAGTTTTTACACTTTGAAGGTAATTCTACAAGACTACATACATCATTTTAAACGGGTTCAAAGTGCTGCACGAGCAAGACGGCAAACTGATAGCACAGCTTTTTTAACTTTTTTTTAAGCTTGAGATATCAGCGAAGGTGCAACATCAGATTGTATTACGAGAATAACCATAGCTGAGACACGGGAGAGAACCAAATAGGACTCCCATCTATTTTAAAACCGAGAGAGCCAGAAATTTCCCGACACAAAGGGGATTAGCCGACAAAAGGCCTCGTCGTGTTCTCTCTCTCTGTCATTCTCTCTGTTGTCTCCATCTCTCTTTCTCTTTCCATCCACAGCAGGAACCCGGAGCATCGCCTCATCAGAGAGACGCTAATGAGTTTAATTAATAATGGAAATAAATGCAGCCGCCACGGTAACTCCGGAGAGCTAAGCTGGCGTTCTCTCGGCTCGGCAGCTGCGGAAACGTTCATGCCGAGATAAGCGCCGCGACCCTGAGAGAAACCGAGACCTGGACAGAACAGAGCCGAGATTTACTTTGTGATCACTTCATAATACGAAACGTTTCATGCAAATTAGTGTTTTTGGCACGAGGTCGCTATATTTCTCTCTTAGACTCATTTTGGAGGGAATCATTGACTTTTCAAGTGTGTTTTTCCAAGTAAACATTCTGTGTAAGCAATGGCATTTTAATAATTACAGGCTCCTCTGGACAGCAGCAGGTGCACTAATGACACACTTAATGACAGTCTGTCTTCACTCAACCAGGATGTCTTTATTTACACAGAATGTATAAAGGATTCATGCTTGTGTTTGTAGCATGTTCCTGAGTTAAATCAGGATTTTTTCAACATTTTCTAGAAATTGTATTACAGCACTGCACTTTCTGAGATGCTAATTTCTGGATTAACAAAGTTAGCTACTATATATACCTGTCTATTTATTGATCTATCTATCTGTAGAGAGAGATACATTGAATGCAAGATTGTAAAACCGAGACATATTGAAAGAGCAAAAGAACGCTTTCTGTCTGAAGGCTAATAGATAGAACAATAGAAGGATAGATAGATAGATAGATAGATAGATAGATAGATAGATAGATAGATAGATAGATAGATAGATAGATAGATAGATAGATAGATAGATAGATAGATAGATAGATAGATAGATAGATAGATGGATGTATGGCACAGACTTGCCAATGAAAAATTGATTTTGCTAAAGAACAAATATAGACTGCTGGTGCCATCTGGTGGCTGAAGCCGGGAAACAAAGTGATTGAATTTTGCCTTTTAGTGGCCGTTTAAAACCAAACAAAGCACAATGACTCAAAACATGTACCAAAAATCCGCATACAATTATAATAATGTACTTAAGATTTTAAAGTTTAAATAAATTAATCGAATGTGAATCATTAAAGTGAAAATTTGCCAGTAAAATATTTTAGAGTCTGTTTTAAGATCAAAGCGTTACATCAAAGCCTTATCTGTCATTAGCGGTTACTTATCAGTGATCTATTGTTTTGTGTTGTCTATTTGCTGTCATCTGTTACCAACTCTGGTCTATATTAACAAGCCCCACCAGGCCAGAGCATTGCTATTTCCCTTTATCTGAATGATTCTTTCAGCAAAGAACATAATAATAAATAACGAACAAAGTATAACATTATTAAATCAAATACGAAGACATTCTCAAATCACATTTATCAATTTAACGTTCAAAGTTATTCTGATAATATTAGATTTTTTTATTTTATTATAATAATGCAAAAAAAAAAAAAACATGGACCCGAACAAGGAAGCATAACCTGTGTTTTTTAACGAAAGCACAAATGTTTATGTTTTAAACTGTAACACACCTCAGTGTCCACCGGATGTCTCTATCACAAAGGAAGTGAGCACACGCTCCCTGATGTGAGTCACTCATCGCCGTTTACACCATTTGTAAGTGTGTGTCCATGCTGTTGTTTGGTTCCCTGTGTCTCAGAGCTCAACTAGTCAGACGGACCCAGAGCGAAGCGAATTCTAATTGAGTGTGACTCTAATTAAAATAAGGGATCGACTAATGCTATCAACTAATATTTGTATTCTATCAGTCAGCACACTGTGGATGATTTACTCAGCTTTATATAAACACAGCCAACAAATTAACTTCCAGTCTAGATATCTTAATCTGCAGATTTTGTAGATCTTTATATCCTGGTCTGCGTGTCTATATGAAAGAAAAAAGGCTTGATGAGGGTAAAGAAAACTTCTACATATTTTAGAACATAGTAAGGTGACCAGACTTCTGAAAAAAAAATATAAAAATAATGTTATTTTTCTATGAACAATTCAACAAGTCTGTCATACTCCTAATTACTTATAGTCCTCCATACACACTTATGAAGTGTGTAAAGTACGTAACTGACAGCACACTTGTTCTTCTTAAAACTAATGATTATCGACTGGTGATGACATCAGCACATCTGTAAACCATTCCAAGGACTCTGGACTCTACTGAATGAAACAACAACAATATAAAAAACATACCTGCACATCATCTATATAATGCATGGATCTAAAGAGAGATAAAATAATAACTTGCAATTGAAAAAATCCGGTCCTCAATTACTCGTCCTCATGTCATGCTAAACGTGTATGACCTTATCAAGCTCCAGTGAATTGAGACTGAAGCTGAAGCAAAACTCAAATTTATCAGAAAAGAAGTCCATACAACATATGCACTGTTCCAAATGTTCAAATAATAGCTTTAGATAGTTATTCATTGATAATATTCCCCTTCAATAAGGTGTTAACTGCTGCAACTGAATCATTTAGACAATCAGAACGGCTTTGTGAACTGATCTATTGAAAAGATTCATTAAAAAAAATCAAAGTAGAACGAATATGAAGATTGTGTGAATAATGACTTTGGTCAATATTTGGTCAAAATATTGGTCCGTTCCTCACATAAAGCTATAATAAAGCATCAGAAGACTTGGAAAAAAGCAATATATTTGAAGCATTATAAGGACCAGAATGGTCAGAATGCTTTTTAAAAAGCATTCTCATTTTGAGTTCCATAAAAGAAAGAAAGTCACATGGGGTTTGCAACAGCATGAGGGTGAGTAAACGATGACAGATCCCTTGGGAAAATGATAAATCTCTTCAATCTTTCTCAATTACCGAAGCATACAAATTAATTAAATAGTTGTGCTTTGAGACTTAATGTTGTTGTCTTTTTCACTTGTCTTTCCTTTCCAGTTCCCCGGCATTTCGGTACACTCTTTAACCTCACCCCTGCTCAGTCACCATCCGCTAAAATGTTCTCCTGGCTTTTTTTCTCTCCGTCTTCCTGCTTGCTCCTGTTGCTCTCTCCCTCACTCTCTGACTACTCAGTTGCACTGTCTAAAAGTAATTATATGTGTTTAATAACTTCGAGGGCTATAAAACCTCTTGTTAGAGGAGCAAGGAGGTCTAGTTTAATGATGACCATAAAAAAGGGAGAGAGAGATAGACAGAGACGGAGAGAAAAAGAGAGAGAGCAGGAAGGAGGGGAGGCAGGGTACAGGTGTGAAATGAAAGAAGCGTTCCGCTGCCCTTTCTATTACCACCTTTCAGTTGCCCCAGTTGTTAAAAATCCATCCGGGGAATTAGTGGGTGCTGTCTCGTCCCAGATTTATGGGTCGGAGGGTAAAAAGGGGGAAAGGGAGAAACGGATCGGGGTTGAACTTTCTCATTCGTCTCCCTGTAATTGCTGCCTTCATTTAGGGGGCGACAGAACACGCCATAGGCCCCCACTTCAGCTCCACATCCAACTGCTCCTGGCTCTCTTATCCCAAAGAGCTTTCGAAAAGAAGCCCTCTCTCGGGTTATTATTGCTTATTCTGTAGAGGACTATCGAAATGGGGGGGAATCAGCCGCAGACAACAAGGGGGCTTTTGTCAGAGTTATTTAAGTGTGGGAAATCTCAGGCGGATGGGCTGGCAGCGGTGAAATAAGCCCAGCAGCTGCGGGAGATGAAATAACAGAATGGATGTTGAGAGGGATGAGAGCGTGCTCAAAGCCAGCCGAGTCAGGCGCAGAACCTCGGGGCCGCCACGCACTGGCGACCGGATCCTGTTTGGAACTCACGGTGATCCAGGGATGTTCTATTTCTGCACCGTAAAACCGTACGGTCACCAATCCCGCTATCGCACGCGAGCAAGCTCTGGCAGCGTGTCTGCATGCAGATACGTCACAGCAGGGTTTTGCGCTGTTCAGAATTGAACTGAGAATGCCTTTTATAGCCCAGCTCAATTCCTGAATTTGAATCGCATTTGAATCAAGGAAGCAAACAGAATGCAGAAATACAATTTGTTGAAGATGACTGAACTTAAATTGTAGAAGAAAAGAAAAATCAGATTTTCTTTTATTAATAACTGCAAGGTGGGGGTGGAAAGGAGAACTTAGATTAGACCGACAAACAGACAGAGAGACATACAGTACAGTACATATTTACAGTACATGAGAGTTAGAATGATAGATGGAACGATAGACGGACAGACAGACAGACAGACAGATAGATAGAATGACAGAACGATAGACGACAGACAGACAGACAGACAGACAGACAGACAGATTAACAGAATGATAGATAGTATGAAAAAACGATAGATAGACAGATGGATAGATAGAATGACAGAACGATAAATAGAATGACAGAACAATAGACGACAGACAGACAGACAGACAGACAGACAGACAGAACGATAGACAGACAGTCAGACAGACAGATTAATAGAATGATAGATAGTATGAAAAAACGACAGACAGATAGATAGAATGACAGAACGATAAATAGAATGACAGAACGATAGACGACAGACAGACAGAACGATAGAACGATAGATAGATGGATGGATGGATGGATGGATAGATAGATGGAAAGATAGATAGATAGATAGATAGATAGATAGATAGATAGATAGATAGATAGATAGATAGATAGATAGATAGATAGATAGATAGATAGATAGATAGATAGATAGATAGATAGATAGATAGATAGATAGATAGATAGATAGATAGATAGATAGATAGATAGATGGATGGATGGATGGATGGATGGATGGATGGATGGATGGATGGATGGATAGATAGATGGAAAGATAGATAGATAGATATAGATAGATAGATAGATGGAAAGATAGATAGATAGATAGATAGATAGATAGATAGATAGATAGATAGATAGATAGATAGATAGATAGATAGATAGATAGATAGATAGATAGATCTGAAGTGTCTCTGGTACAAAGGCTATTGTGTCATCATGAACCCTGTCTGGTTTGTGCCCTGCTGGCCGAGAGGAGGACATTCCTAGACCATCAGGATGAATATTATAACCGGGGCTGAGGTAAAGCTCTGGCCCGGCCACATCCGCTGGCACCGACCAAGTTAAGCCCTTCCGGCTCCAAGTCCGTTGGCTGCTTGCCCGGCCCATGGAAAGAAAGTCTGACCAGCCCACCCTTCCCGCATCAGCTTTGTAAACCAGCCTCCTTGAGCTGGCATGGGCTGTGGTACAGGGCCATATGTCCGCTAGCGCGAGAGTGTCTCCTTACATCTGCTCCTACCACAACCCCCTGCCAGGGGCCGGCCGACCTGGACCGCTCTCGCTTTCTCCCTCACCAGTCTGCTTTTCCGTTCCTTATTTACATAAATACGCGTTTTATCTGCTCGCTGCTTTTATATAATCACCAACCTGACGGAGAAAACATAAAAATCCCCTTTAACACATAAACAAACATGTAGATTCAAAGTACCACGGAAACCTATGCAAATGCACAAATGTTTTAGCATTAGCATGCGCACAGACACGCTGTAGCTCAGAGCAAGGTAAACACAGAGAAACTGCACATAAATCTACCCGCTAATACAATATAATGCTCAAAGAGAACAACAAAGAGCCATCTGAAAGCACCAAACAGGTTTCTCTCGTTGGTTAAAATGATTGTGGTCAGCCTTGACAAGCCCTATCACTTTCACAGCCTAGTCAGAGATTTGCTCTCCTGTGGGAAGCAAATGTGCTTTGATTATCTGTCACAGCTTCCATGTTCTCCTTATCAGCCGGATTACGCACAAACCCAAATGCCTTAATCCTTCATATCAAGATGGTGCCACAAAGGTAATGTAGCAAACCTAATCAAGACTTTATTAGGATAATATCATTAACACAAAAGGATAATTACATAGTCTTCTGTGCATAGATTGCAAAGGCCTTTGATATTCAGTCTCTTTAATTGAGAGTGTCTTAAGGAGAGCACGATAGCTGGCTGCGTGATCCTTATTGGTGTTAATGCCCAGTCAGACTCCATTTGTTTCTTCATTATATGATGTTTCCAGTAAAGTCTGTTGAGCACAAAGAAGGGTAAAAAGCCATTCTCGAGTCTCGGCGGAGAGGAGGGCTGGATTATCGAGTGGTAATGTAACACAAAATGAAGTTCGGGATGCTGCAAGCAGTTGCAAAGCAAAACTGCTTGTGATAAAACGATTCTTATTTATTTTTTGTTCTCAGGCCTGCCTGGCTCGTACATTGATATTCTCGATGTACTAGAGCAATCAAAAGTGGCTGCTGTGGTTGCTGTGGTATTTGTGCTAAAAGTATCAAGGGACTTGTCGTGGTAGAGAGTCAAATATCAAGTAATCCATACACACAGATTCTAATGGCATCACATTTTCCGTTTATTATTGGTGTTTGACGGTGGTGGAAAGGAAACATTACCTCCGCATCGATTTCAGCCGATTTACAACAAACCCAGGGTGAAAACAGAAGCAGAATGTCCATTCAAATGCAAACCTCTCATATTTTTGAGCCAAGTGAATTTTGATGGCAACTTCTTAAAAAACAAAACAAATCATATTTGACAATTACGTTTGTATAGGCAAAACATATCTCATTTTGGTAATAATTGGGTAATAATAAAATATTTAAATATGTATTAAACAATACATCTAACTTTATTAAAATATAAATATTTTCCAAATAATAATAATTATAATCATTATTATTAAATATGTATTATATGTAATAAATAATTATATATTTGACAGAGCAATACATACATTTGAAATAATAATACTAATCATCATCATCAATAATAATCATAATTATTATTATTAGTAGTAATAGTCTTTTTTGTATATTGTTTTTATTTAAATGTGCAGAATCATATGACCGTATATTAGGTTAAGATTTAAAACTTAGTCCTCCAATAAAATAGTTTGTGGGTTGGGTTTCCATTTTTTATGGGGAACATTCAATAAACATAATGTTTTTTATACTGTACAAACTGTATATTTTATCCCCCTACACTAACCCTCATGAAAATGTCCCCACAAGGTAACAATTTACCGCTATTAATATACTTGTGGGGACATTTGGTCCCCATAACATTGGGAATATCTCTCTCTCACACACACACACACACACACACACACACGAGCTGTGAGTGCCTGCTCTCTAGATCAAAGACATTTAACTCTGCACTCCCTGTCAGCCAAGGGTCAGCATTGTATCATCTTTCCTGGCTCAGCCACACAAAGGTTGTGCGGTGACTTCTATTTGATTTCTATTTGAAGAAAATATTAGATTTTCCAATCTGAGCTAAATCCCTCCCTTGGGCTCAGAGATAGGACAGGAACACCTTAAAGTTGGCCAGATAATCAGTCGCATAGCTAAAAGTTCTTAAGCACTTTTTTCCCTGACATCCACGAGCACATTGTGAGAGAAACTCAACTGGGCGGAAAAGTAGATTTCTGCCAAAGTCGTCACAGGAAATAAGCGATTCAGACCTCACTGGGTTTTTTTCCCTTCTTTCTTTCTTTTTTCGGTTGCTCACTAATTTAAGACAATTCAAGATGATTAGACAATTTTCCCAGAAGGAACGAAGAAGGATGAAAAACTCAAGTGGTTCATTATAAAGTCTGTCAGCATCTTTAATATAATCTGTCTACATTGTCTTTAGTGCATTTCAGGTTGATCTCATTCTTGGTTGTAGGTTGTTAAAAAGTGTTTTTAGTTTAATCTGCCATGTCTTATCTCATCTAGGCGAGCAAGAACTGCCACTTGTGCACAATGTCAAGGTACTGTACTGACAGCATCGAAAACAAAGCTTTTTAGGTATGTGACCTTGGTGATATACAAAGTTAGCAAATTTAGGTTACACTTTATTTGAAGGTGTCTCTGTTACAGAGTAATTAATTATTAATATTAAGTAACCACATGCACTTACTATAGGGTTAGGATTAGGGTTCGGTTTGGTTTAGGATTAGTTAAATGTAAGTATGCATAATTTATAGTTATAGTAACTACATGTAACATATGTAACAATGACACAGTAGAATAAAGTGTTACCTAAATTTATTTATAAACGAAATGCAGAAGAGATTTATTAAACGTGAAGCCATTTGTATGCGTGCATTATCAAAAAAGTGTTCACATTTTAGATGCAGTCAATATGCTGATATTTTACATTGCATTGTCTGGCCAAACATACAAAACAACGTTTACTACAAACTGTTTACATTTACTCAAAAAAATAATCCTTTACTAGCAAATGCTAATAAGATTACATTGTGCACAGTCCATAAAGTCGGACGTTTACACCTGCTGCTCACTTCAGAAGAGTGTGTGGTTGTGTGTTTCTGCCAATTACCTATGGTAATTGTCACATCCGTGTCGGATTCTTCTCAACACCACACAAGCGAGTCTGCAATTTCTCGCCCAAATATTTGCGCAGATTTCATCTGATCTGGAATCATTTGGGAATAAGGATTACTCTAGACCACTGTCTCCCACGCTTTTCTCCACCTCCACTCTTTGTTCTCCCCTCCGCTGCGTTTGCTCATACACCTCTGTCTTCCTAATGAGGCAGATTAGCCTGTTTTAGATCCCAGTCAGAAACACACTAATGGCTTCCTTCATTTCAACACAGAAGGACAGGAAAACAACCTGAGAGCGAGAACATATGCCGACCTGACCCATGCTTCACCTCATTGTCAGGCTGTACAATTTAACAAATACTTTTAAGAAGGTATTCGCTGATAATGCATTCACGCAACATTTCGAGCTGTCAAAGATTGGGGGATCTACAGTAGATAAGTTTACTGCGGGATCGCGGTGCCAGCTGATGTCACGCCTTTGTGCTTCCGTGCCGCAATGTGTCAAAGAGAGGTAGGACAGAAATAATGAAGGGAAACCATTCTTAGGAGTGAATAAAAAAAGGCCTTCTGGGATATGATGAGAAGTGAATCTAAGGTGCAGAGGTGGAAGGATCGGATCTTTTTCGAATTGCCAGCTAGGGAAAAAGGGAAGGAGGAAGGAAGAGTGCAAGTGAGAATGTGAAAAATAGCCTGTCATTATTCATCATATGTAATGATGGCTTAATTATCTTCTAAACCCCCCCCACACACCCCCACCCTCCAAAAAATCTATTTGACAACAGGTGTAAATGAATTCTTCATTGTTTTAGAGAATAATTGGTGCAAGCTTGCTGGAGGAAGGCTGGAGATGTAATTAAATCCAAAAGCGAGCTGAATAAATGAAGTGGGGAGTTGGGGTGCGCACGCATGACAGATATTAATGTCCTCCAATGAAATGTGGCGATGCCAGTAATAACCCATTCACAGCCATGAAGAGCTTCTAGCCAGAGACTTTCAGGGGAAGAGATGCATGCTGGGTGGTGGTCAGATAGAACTAGAAAAATCACAAAAATATTTGAAATTTGTCAAATTGAATTTGATGTGAAAATGTTTTTTTGTCATGACAACTCTGAATGATTGGCATGGTAATGGGTATGGTAATGTTAGTGTATTTGGTCTTGGCGGAATAGATCTGCCACACCGCTGTAGAGCAAGAACCGAGACTTGCTACTGCCAATACATTCACAGACATTGCTGTGAGCATGTACAGTGAGACATATTGATATGAAACATATATAAAAATAACCCCCGTAGCGGATCTATACAGGTGGAGCTGGGGAAGGTGGAGGGTTTCTGAAAGCTCGCTGCAGACTGCTTACAGCAACACTACCAGTATTTGAATGTTGAGCCGCATGCTCATTGGCCGCTGATGCAACAGCAACCAATCAGCTGCGCTATGTAGATGGCAATGCGATCGCTACCATATGAGTTAAGGACCTATCAGTTTTTCATAGTTTTGAAATTGAAAGCAGATTTCCAGTTCTAAACCTTTTAGATCAAATTAGCGTTATTATAATACACATTCAGATTATAACATTACAACTTTCAGAGGATTAATAATTAGCTGTTTAAAACGACAGATCATATGCAAATCAAAACATTACAAAAGCAATTACTTTTGTTAAATGTCAGTCTAGACTAAACTAAAGTCTAGACAGTCTAGTCTAACTAAAATGCACAAAATTCTCATTTAAAACTATAAATGCACGGAAATTCCCTGTTGTTAAATGTCACATCTAAAATTCAAAATTACAGTATTCAAACAATATTTTTTTCTAGCTTCTTACTCAAATAGGTCTAAACAGGTTTCAAAATTGAACCTACTCCTGATATTTACTCTGATGATTATAAGTGCCGATGAGCACATTGCATCCTGAGATATATTTGCTTCAGAGGTGTTTTAAGGTCAGTGGTCCGCCTTGGTTTTGGAGTGATTTGACTAGGCAATGTCGCAGGACAGGACCAGAGGGCAAAATACGGGCCAAGCAATTTGCACAGTAGTAACACACTTGGCATTGCCCTAAAACGCTATATGTGCCTAAAATACTTGTATTTTGCAATGCCGCCTGGCAAGACTGCTGGAATCATTGCACCATGTATCATCAGCTTCACTGTCTCGACATTTGGCCGACAAGCGATAACAGTGTGTGCCACCAGACAAGCATGTTTGTGCTGTGTCTAATGTTGGCTGTTTGTGTTTGGATAAGGCCTGATTCAGAGAGATGGAGTTTACATGTCAAACACAATCCCAGTCTTGAGGGACCGAGACGGGCGTGGGCTTACTTCAAAGACAGAGCGCAGGGCAGGGGTATGAGGGGCTGACACATGAAGCCCTGCCGATATTCGTGTGTTCCAATATAACATAAACACTCTAATGGTGTAATCAACAGACAGGAAACAACCTTGTTGGATATCTGAGGCCTTGATAATGAAATACATAAATGCAACATCTAGTATTCTTTACAATGCCTTGTTCTTTTCCACGTCTTCCTTCATTTTCCCTTTGATGTCAGTGCATGTTTTTTGGGGTTGAAAACAAAATGCAGGGTACCAAATGAATAATGGAAATGCAAAGGCCACCTTTTAATCTCAGCAGGCCTTCGGTGCTATTCTTCAAAGCCCTACCCACACCCACACCCACACACACAAACACACACACGCCGTCGCTGCCGTTAGGCAATCGTTCTTATATGAAGTGCAAAGCCGTGCTAGATGGCCGAAGGTGTTACGTCATGGTGGTAAGTCAGATAATGACCTTGTAAACACCCATGTCTGATACACTAGTCATTATCACAGACAAAGAAAAGATCAAAGTCAAACACAGTGTTCAAACAATGTACTGTTGTTCTGTCTTTTTTGTTTAAAAAAAAAAATGCAATTTGCATGAGTTACAATACAATCAGAGTTACTAATACAAAATATAGGGGAGACTGGGCTAGTTATAACTGAAAACTTCTGTATTTTCAAGTTTTTGAAACATCCCTTAAAGTCTTATCTAAAAAAAAAAAAGCTATTGAACATTTCCATCATTATTGCCTGGAAAAAAAATGCAGCACATGCACATATGTTTAACCTTTTGTGACAATATGCCCCAATAGCAGGGCACTATTGTGGCATGTTGTCATACTCCATGATGTAAGTTGTTATGAGCTGTTGATAAATAATAATAATAAAAAAAAATTTAAAGTAATGTTTTGCAAATATTTATGTAATTAATTGTGATGCTTGGACAACATCCCCATATGACAACTAGCCCCAGTCTTTTCTAAATGCGAAAAAAACTAATAGCTGTCCAGGTGTGTGTATGTGTATGTGTATGTGAATGTGAATGTGTGTGTGTGTGTGTGTGTGTGTGTGTGTGTGTGTGTGTGTGTGTGTGTGTGTGTGTGTGTGTGTGTGTGTGTGTGTGTGTGTGTGTGTGTGTGTGAGAGAGAGAGAGAGAGAGAGAGATGTGGGGGAGAGAAGCACAATCTGTTAAAATCACACTTATCAACAAATCAAGGATAATCCCTTCAAACTGAGAGAGCCAAATTACTGCATTCTGGCAATCATTCAGTTTACTAATTACAAGCGAGACAATCTCCTGTTCTCTCTCACCTGCTCTGTTTGCAAAAAATATTATGCTGGATGACAGAGGTATGACAGACAATTCAGCTGATAAGAGAGCTCATTTAAGCCTGTGTTTGTTTAAAGTATAATATTCAAATGTTTCTTAATCACGTCTCCGCTATATCTTTAGCCTGACTTTGATGCAGATCCATGGATTCAGATTCCGCAGGGCTTAGACAGGGCCAACAATTCTCTGGCGAGATCCGTGTGATAAATCTGGGTGGCATCTACTGAGGAGGGGACACTTTGTTATTCAAGACAATTTGCAACCACTGATATTCAGCTGTTGATTTAATTCAACTCTGACTCGGGTTCCTGTACTTGTGTAAGGTTTCACATAATATTCGTTTTACATTTATATTGAGCAAACTTTTAAGTTTAACTTTCAAGTCATTTTTTTTAAACAGGATAAAATAAATGTCTTATTTTTTAGCTTCTCTACATAATAATTAATATGCATTTATAATATCGTATTATATACTTTAAAATCAGTTGTATGTTCTCCTGTAATCTGTTAAAATGCTTTACAATACGCTTATATTCATATATTCTACACTTTAAAGTTGTATAATAGAGATTAAAAATACTTTCATTTTTCTATAAATTATATAAAAATTACAAATCAATTTGCCCTGCACAAGAAAATAAACTAAATCAATTCAAAATTAATTAAATAATAATAATAATTTTAACAATCAGCCCTTAAGGTTTACCATACTGTATGTATTTTATATAATGCTGTCAGAAAAATCTACTGTATCATGGATCATAAAACATTTAAAAAATAATAAAAATATCATAGATTATATAAAGCTGTAATTATGAATAAATATTGTAATGTAAAATGTGTTTACAGTTATTTATGAAATGCTATAATGCATAATGTCTATTATAAGAAATTCCAAATATTTTTATGAAACATTTAGCTTTGTAATTCAACACATAATCTTAAATGATCAGACACATTATAAAAAAAATACATATACAGGCACTATTCCCTCATGTTTCCTCATAAATAGAGATATATATCTCTACGTGCTATGATATTTGTTATGTATTAACACATATTTGGATGAGCGGAAGTGTTTTCAGCCACTGCACTTTCTGCCTTGTAGTGTCTTAATATAGGATATAAGCTCAGATGGTCCGGTCATGTAATAAGAAGCTCAAATTCGTTGCAAAAGGCTAAATGAAGCAGCACAATCCAGGCCACAAAACTTTTACAATAAATGAGAACATAAAAGCCCCCCTCTTTCTCAATTGCCTGGGCAGTGGCACTGGAATAATATATGACTTTCATAATACAACCGTGGAGGCCCATGCAAATAAGTGTGAAACTGCAATATAATCATTTATGTAAATGACACAGAGCTCGGCTTTAGCTTCATTATTCCCCACACCCTCTGATGAAAGGGTAAACGGGGGTAGAGAGAAATGGAAAAGAGCGAGAAAAGTTCCTGTTTTCAAGAAAGGAGGGGGAAATCAATAGCATGAAACTGTGCTAAAAAGAGAAAGCCTTTGATATCACGTTAAAAATGAATTTCCTTTGTCCTGCCTCGAAACTCAGGTCTACAGTAGTTTAATGATTTATCCAGGAGGATTAAAGTGGAGAACACAACCCGACTCTACACGGAAGGTTAGAGAGAAGATAAGCTTCAGATATAGTAAATTAACAAATTGAGAAAAAACAGTATGCGAGAGCTCAGAGTTCTCTTTAGGTGGCTTGGTCAATTCAATGCGGGTCAAACAAAGTTTTGTGCATAACCATCGTTGCTATTTCTATTTGTTCATTTGGCACAACGTGATCAAAACCACCCGTTTGCATTTAAGCTGTTCATATTTGACCAGAACAACCTTACATCATTTGGATTTAATGCACTACACTCATTTCGTCCAGAATGAGGTGATATTTTGCGATCAAATAAAATGACTTCCCCAAATGTCTTAAAAATTAACTTTAAATGTGTTCCGATTTGAATTGTTGAACTTTGCCAATTGTTGAACTTTGCATCTATGAATAAAACAAAGTAATGCAGTGGTATATCACCTTACAAAGACATATTGTTAAAATAAACGCCAAATGGTCTCGTACTCTACACTCAATCAATTAAAATACCCTGCTTCTTTTCCTGACTATAAATAATTATGCAATTACCAGCTGCCTTCTGTCAGTGAATGCTGTTTGCTAAAATGCAGAAGGTATAGTTCTGCTGGATACAAGCCTAATCTACATCAAAACAGCCATAAACGTAAATGAATTACCTGGATTTACTATACATGCATTTGTTTAAAATCTCCATTGCTGATTTGGTGCACAAGAAACGTTTCAATGTTAAAAACGGTTGTGCTGCTTAATATTATTATTAATATAAAAACAGCGAGACCAGCACCAACAATTTGTCCTCTTTTGAACTCTGATATACAGTATCTCCTATTGTGTTGTGTGGACTGCAAGAGTTTATGTACAGCTGCTATACAAATGAACAATGAGACCAGATATGGATGATATGCCACTGGTTCTCCCTACAAAAAAAATGGGTTCATCTCCCGTTTATTCATTAAAGAAAAAAAAAATCCACCTAAACCATACAAACAATTCTGATTTAGCAGAAAATCTATTAATTTCACAAAATAGCAGCAATAATTAGAGACACAATATAGATTCACATCTAGTGTTGCTAATTACAGCCAACCTTGATGAAACGGATTTGACAAAAACCTCCAGCTGGGTTTGTTGGTTCATCAATAACCAAGACCCAGGCTTGCCACATCCGCTCATATTCATAAATATGAGTCAACCCCCTGTAAAACGCTCCAGCTATTTATTCATCTATTATTGCAGAAATATGTCCATGTTTAAATTGGCTGTAATAATTCAAGATGCCCCGTCTGTTATCTAAAACCCCGATTTGAGTCTTTGTAGCAGTTGGAATCTGAGACACAATGAGGCCATGCTGTGGTTCTGTAGGAGCAGCAGGGAAGTCAGGGTATGCACCAGGAAAACAGCTGGCATGCCTCACTGCCCCAGGCCCAGACTGCCTGGTCAACCCGCAGCAGAATGCCCAGAAAGCACCCACCTGTCCGGCCTCGGGCCAGCCATCTGTGCATGAAGCCCCCTCAGCTCCTGGATGCTCAGACCACCGCTAGCTCTCAAAGGGACAGGCTGGCTTCCTCACTGTGGCTTCTGGTGTCTAGTGACTGGATCAGAGGAAAGAGGAATCTGGCTAACTGGAGAGAGCGAGGAAACACTCAGCACAAGAAACCATCAGATACTGCTTAGTGTTCATAGTGTCTCCAGACCAGCATTCCCCTCGTGAAACACAGAATTCGCCAAGAACAACCCTACAAATGTTAATTCACATAATCTCCCTTTTGTTTAGAATCTGATTATATTTACACAGGGAACCTTCTAACTTGGTACATGACAAAATTTTGAATTTGAATTGTAAAAAATAATAACAGGTCCCAAAATACACAATTAATAATATTGAACAGACATGTTTGTGGTTATTCTTGACTGATTCATAAAAAAATAAAAATGGAGTCATTTGTTTGTGATTCGGACTATACTTGTTGTGCTGTATGTTTTTTATCCATAGATCTACCGGAAGTTCAGTCGGAGCTTGTTTCCACCGCTTGAACATGCTGAATTGGTGTAAGAATGTCTGAGAAAGTGACGTGCTGTAATCTGGAGTGGCCTGAAGAGTTATTTGCTTGTGAATCAGACTATGGGGCTGTCTGGATAGACATCTGAATATATAGCAGTTAAAATGCTCTTCACCATCATTTGACCTTCATTATATTCATTATTTCTGCCATGATCAACTGAAAATGTACACAAATGTTTTTTTTTAAATGCAATTATGTTTACAGGCCTGCATTCCACAGGCTATAAAACTGTGACATTCAACTTTTTGAGAACAAGCCGCAAACTATGACAAGTCTAAAATGATGCGGGTTTGTGCTGAAAAGAATCACAACGCTCATGATGCTATTTCATGGTTAAGCTGAATTGCAGGTGGCTAGTGAATAAGATACCTATTCTCCTGCAGAAATAACCTGTCCTAAAGCGCTGAAATGAATCAAAGTCAAATTGTGAAAAATTGAGGAGAAGCTTCGCCAACAGAAAAGTCTCAGGCAAAGGTCGAAGAGCGAGAAGAAAATGTAAGAAAAGAGAAAGATGAGAGATGTTAAGAGTTTGTGAGCATGGCAATGCAGCGAGGCTAAATCATGTAATGATGGTGTGAAGCTGTAACTTCGCAGGCCAGAGGAGCGAGCCTCAGCATGGAAAAGCAAACTAGCGCATTAACATGCACAATGCCCAAGGCTATGTCTTCTACTCTTTCATGCTTGTGAGGAGAAACCCTAGACGGCGTTGTCTTCATCCCTCCTTCTGTGTGGAAGGGAGGGTTCGCCTCTGGTCCTGTGGGCCGCGGGGAAGGGTCCACTGCAGCCCCCTAAATCCAGCAACGGCCAGCAGATCACACCTCTGATCGACATAGTGCATATGAAGTGGGGATTTCCTGGGAAAGAAGCGTGAACCGAGAGAGGTCGGAATGTTCTCTCATAGCAAGCTCTTAAGCAAATTGTCATGTGTATAGCCCTGCCCTGAATGCCAATGTAGAACTGCTACACACATTTTTCAGGAACAAAAACTGGCTTATATTTTAGGGATGCAGATTTGATCAGTATCATATTGTATCTTATTGGTATCATTTGGATTACATTCATTCTATATAGAACATACTTTTGTAACGGTCGTGAAGTAAGTTCAAATTTAAATGTAGTACAGAGTAACTGATTTCAGACGCACCGAATCTCTGCTTGTACATATTTGCTTCTTTAGCCCCACCCACAGATTCACGCATGTCATGTAGTAGTAAATATGAGAGACGCAAAAACAGGATTACTTCGGCAACAAAACAATAGAAATACCTGAGATCTGAGGATTACAAGACGTTTTGCAAAAAAACGGTCTTTGCCTCCCTTGTGATCCTAACATTAAGAAAGCGTGGATGAACTTGACTTTTAACAAAGTTCCAGTAAGACACTGTTAATTTGTTCGCTTAATTTTACAGCGGATTCCTTTTTAAACAAGACACAGTTTGGCGCAGGCTTTTCAGAAAGACTGAAATGAAAAGATAATGCAGTGCCGACTATATTGGATCCGACAGTAACGTCGCAACACTCAAGTGTGAGAAACAACGTTTTTACCATGTGTCACTATTGCTTTGTCTGTTACAGATAGATTGATATGTACTGAGTATTTACACTGTAGCGCCGCAGTCAGACTGTGAATAGTTGTAATTTGCTGTTCTTTCCTTTGCTTCAGCATTTAGTGGGTTAATGCGGTGAACTATCGGATACAGAAGAAAGCACATAGAGAACGCTGCTTTAGTTACTGTTTTGATCAAAGCCATTCGCTGCAATCCTGAATAAAAGCTTCAGTGTACGACATCTTCTGTTTTGTCATCAGTATGACATTACAACACGTTTTATTTTATGTAAAGTCTGTGTGAACCGGAAGTTGCAAGCGGCTTTTCTCCAGTGTTGTGACGTATTTCCAAGTGAAACGGAATATTGAACAGAGGACAGGGTTTTACTTTAGCGCTCCTCCTCTCCATCTCTCGCTCATAGCAGACTAACGGTGTGAAGGGAGTGGTTAAGCGTTTTCAACCCAAGCCGTCAAACCTACGTCATCAGAAAAGGAACGCCATTCCAGACAGGGAGTCACTTTTCAGACTTTGATTAAAGATTACCACGGCAAACAATGTTTTTCTGTGTATTAACTTGCCCAGATGAATTGTTCACCACAAGACTAGTAATATACGCTAACAAAGTAAATAGGGTCAATTTTGATTTTGACTTTAAAACCCGACACTGCAAATGACAATATAGATATTTTCACTTTATCGAATATGATGAACGGTGAATAGCCTATAAGAACGACAGTGCGACAAACGATGGTTCATACATTCATATTTTCGTTTACACAAAACACTGTAAGTTATTCTTTGTCAACTATAACGGTCAACTCCGTGCTTAAAACTTTATTTGCCACAACCAAAACATATAAAGCATACGTAATGCGCATACATGTTTCACATTTAACAAGATATTTTTCAATATGGACAGAAAGAATTCCACACGTGTAATAACGGGTAGGGTAAAAATTACTTCTACATTATGTTTTTTGATGTACATAAAATATGATTACTTAATACCACTAATAAATGTATTTTAAAATCTCAAAAGGAATATCATACTGTACATTTATTAAAGTAAATTAAAACTAATAAATGTAATATATTAATGTATAAGACTAAAATATATTATTACACAAAACAAAAAAATCTGAAATATATAACATGCAATGAGAAACATTGTTTTGATCATTGTTACTGCAATCATCTATTCATTCTTGAATCATTAGTTGTCAATATGTCAGACACAAGACGGGTCTCTAAATTGATGTACGAAGCTAAAAAAAATAATACAAAACACAAGCTCAAAGGTTAGAGCGGAATGCAAAAGTACTATCATACTTTCTTTTCTCTTGTTTTTTGCTGTTGTTTTCTGTTATTTACTTCTTTATCCTTTGTGGAATCAAAGGAGTACCAGCCATCATATATCAGTTGTGTCTGGGTCTGTGAAGTGGGGAGATTTGAATCCCATCACACCTTCACGCTCTCCTCATCTCCAACCTCATTCCTCCTGGAGTCGGAGACACGGGGAGAAGAGCAGGAAGGAGAGTTCTGAGGAGCGTCTGAACATCAATGTAGAGCCACAGTAAAAGAGGGAGAGCGGTTGTAGGTGTCTAGTAGTGTAGGTGTCTCTGTGTGTGAGGATGTGGGAGTGTGTGTAGGCTGGCTGCTGAGAATCATGGGAAGATGTGGCGGAAAATAGGAGAGCACAAGGGAAGGTGGTTATCAGAAGAGCTGCAATGTCCTCCACACAGGACGAACACTCCCACTCATTTCAATGAGTCGTCTTCAGAGGGGTGTGCGCCTGAGAAAGTCTACAGAAAAGAGTCAGGGGCGGATTCACACATTCACTTTAACCAGACGCTGCTATTGCACTATGCTGTATGTATTTAAATTAAGTCAATGTCATTCTTTCAGTGCAAAAAAAAGAAAGAAAAGAAAAAGACTCCAAAAATGTAAGTCATTTTACAATATTTGCGATTTTTAGTCATCAAATAAATTATAATTCATCAAAAGACATATTTTAATTAAATTAATTTAATTTTTAATTTAATTTAATTAAAATTTTAAAATAATTTATTTGGTCCTCATCAGTCCTGAGTATGGGCATGTGGCAGCAAACATAAATAAAGTGACTAAAACCAATATTAAAGATCACAAATGGTTAAAATAATCCAATAATAGTAATTATTATTATTATTAATAAAATTCATAAATAAATGATTACATAAGTAAATACATAAATAGATAATGTATTTATTATGAAATCTTAAAAAAAAAAAAAATAGTCCTAACATTTATAGTCAATTTTTATACATTTGATAGTCAACAGAACATGTGCCAATCATTGGTTGGCACAACCAGAATTACAGTAACATAATTTAGGAACTTTGTTCGTTTGTTGTCAATTGCATCTAGCTGGATTATTTTACCATTTGTTTCACAAGAGATATTCAAAAAAAGGAACGAAAACTGTGCCTGGACTCTACCCGTCAATACTAGTACTGCCCCATTCAAAGAGTTCTAATTTCACTTTCACAGTTTTCTCTTATGATAAAAAGCTATGTATCTTGAGGAGTACTATATGAGCAACAGTTCTGCACTAGCGAGGTAATGAGAGCCACGGGCACTTCGACCCAGCTAAATGCGAAGTTCATAAAAGATGAAAAAGACAAGTTTCTGTTACAATAGCAAAATATTTTTTGAATTTTGTAAGCTTCACTGAAAGGGCACAACAAGAAAGAATGCTTCCCAACATTCCCTGGCTACCTCATTAAGTCTTACTTTCCAGGCAGTTTCACCCTCACCTCCACTCAACGCACGACCAAAATGGGACGAGCCCTCCCTTTGAAGGGACCAGAAAGTGTTTCAAATACAAGCCAGTTTTAAAGGGAGATAATAAGGGCAAATGAATCTTGTCCAACTTTCATTTTGGCCCAAAAACAGCCTGTTTTGTCTCCCAATGTCATGTCCTTTTTGCTTACAGCTCTGTTAGCTGGCCGGACACAGAAGGCCAGACATTACCAGTTGGTGCTAATGACGAGGCCTGTTGTAGCACTGTTAATCAAGTGTTTTATCGGCATTCAAAGTCAATTGCATCCAATTAGATTCAGTTCCAGCCATGCCCTGAACGTGAGCCATATTCACACATCACGGCTGAATTCATGACTCATGTGTGGAATTGAGATTGGGTTTCCCCCCTTTGCATCTACCAAAAGGGCAAATACAATTCACTGCACAGCGCTGGCAGAAGCACCACCCTCTCTAGGCAACGCTTCACTATGCTAATGAGACTAAGCCAGGGATGCTAGTGTTGACGCTGCAGGATATGTTAGCAAACACTTAAACCTTCAAGTTAAAACACCACACTCAATCAAAAAGTCCATTTTAAATGTCAGTTGGGAAACAGAAGAGAGAAACAACAAAGTATTTTGAATTTCCTTTAACAGCATAACATGCTCGGCCCAATTTCATGGGAGTTTCAGTAGGTCATAACTTCAATGAATAATAGTTGAGCTCTTATATTGTTTGAATGGAGACGGATATTACACATGCAGTACAGCCCTAAAGCCATAATCATGCATGTGCAGGTATGAACGTAGAGTCGATGCAATATAAAGAGTGCACGAAAAGAGGCGAATAACATGATTTGTAAAAAGATAGATCTAAATTGAGCTAGTCAACTTCTGTATTGTTTTGGAAGGATTTAATCATTAGCTTGTTTCTGTTTCAACAAAGGGCTATGAAGTGCAAACTGCATGATATGCTGATTAAATACTAAAATTAATCAATACACGCTAAGAAAAGCTCCTAAATGAAGAGACTTCAACTTTACAAAAAGTATATTGTAAAATATATTGCTTATTTTCAAATTAATGAATATAAAGAAAACCACTGGTCTACAGTCAACATCAATAAATGTTTTAAGTTTTTCAAAGTGTTTTGAGTTTGTCGATACCAGTACGCTGTATATGTCTGTTTGTGGGAAAAATAATTTACAAAATAGTCTGTCTCTCTCTCTCTCTCTCTCTCTCTCTCTCTCTCTCTCTCTCTCTCTCTCTCTCTCTCTCTCTCTCTCTCTCTCTCTCTCTCTCTCTCTCTCTCTCTCTCTCTCTCTCGTTAAAGCAAATCTCTAATCAGCCAATCACATGGCAAAAAACACAATACACTTAGGCATGTAGACATGGTCAAGGCATTCTTCTGAAGTTCAAACTGAGCATTAGAATGGGGAAGAAAAGTAATTTAAGTGACTTTGAAAGTGAAGGATTGGGCTGATCTACTGGGATTTTCTTGCACAACCATCTCTGGAGTTTGCAGAGAATGGTCTGAAAAAGAGAAAATATCCAGTGAGCGGCAGTTCTGCCTTCTTGGTGCCAGAGGTCAGAGAATGGCCAGACTGGTTTGAGCTGATAGAATGGCAACAGTAACTAAAAATAACCACTTGTTACAACCGAGGTATGGAGAAGAGCATCTCTCAACGCACAACACGTTGAAACTTGAAGATGGGCTACAGCAGCAGAAGACACTGGGTGGCACTCCTGTCACCTAAGAACAGGAAACTGTGGCTACAATTTGCACAGGCTCATCAAAATTGGACAATTGAAGATTGTCTGATGAATCTCGATTTCTGCTGCGACATTCAGATGGTAGGGTTAGAATTTGGAGTAAACATGAAATCATGGATCCATCCTGCCTTGTATCAACGGATCAGGATGGTGGTGGTGTGTAGGTATTTTCTTGGCACACTTTGGGCCCCTTAGTACCAATTGAGCATGGAGCAATTGAGAATAAACACCACAGTCTACCTGAGTATAGTTGCTGTCAATGTCCATCTCTTTATGTATTAAAGAGTATAATGACATCTCTCACATTTACTGAAAATATTGACTGCAGTAGCTCTCTGGTGTTATTTTATTCTGAATACCCCCCTTTACCATCCTTTAAAAAGTTAAAGTCTGTTACATTAAGTATCATCCCTCCGTCTAGTCAATGGCATAGGTGAAATTGGTAATGTTCTCTAGAGCAGCAAGGGCACTGCCCCTGTACCAAATACATCTCTGCTACACATTTACATCTACTGAAAACCAGATGCTATTTTAATTGGTCCATTAAATTAGTCAGACAAGATTTGAACTTGTGAACCATCGCAAGAAACATTCCTCTGAGCCACAACATCTCACATTCAGGTAAGGGGCTGAGCCCCCTAAGGCTAGAAATCCTAGAATCGCCCCCGGCCATAAGCCATCAGAAGCGAGCGAGGGACCGAGTTTTAGTCTCGCAGAAGGTTCAGTCGAGCACCCAGCAGGAGATCTGCACCCACAGCAGGACTCTGAGCAAAATGTGAAATTTCAGACAGAATTACAGCTGCCTCCAACACGGTGTACGGGGCAATTCAGCACAGCTCATCTGGGAGAGGAGCAATTATCCTACAGGGAAGGGCTGAATCTTTTTCCCAGCCTCCATTCACACCATGCCCTGAGGAATTCCCGTAGCCTGCCTTCACACCAACACCAGAGCCGCTGGATCTCACTGAAAAGCAACAGGAGCTTTTGTTGTGGCGGATTCAGATTTGATGCACGCATCTCTTTTTAAGACACGGTGTCAAATGATTTACTGGAGTCAGCTCAAAAGGGGAAATGAGTGCTCGCGAGTCTCTGGTGTATAACCAGCTCCTGTTTAGACTCCAGCAAACTTCACAAACATGATAAAGCCCACTCTTTAAATGGTACGGCACCGTATCTCAGCACACTCTTAAAATAGAATACATGCTGTTGGCAAAAAGAGCCATATGGAGAAGGAAAGAGAAAGAAGGAGAGGGACAAGAAAGAATGAGAGGTGAATGGGAGAGGAAATGTTTATAGCTCAGAGGTTACTCTTTCATAATTATGGAGATTTCTCATTTATCAGATGTTTGTTCTCCTTAGAAGAAATGTCACACAGTGAGCGTTCAATGGATTGTACTGTTGTTTAACAACATACCGATTGTTAAACTAATGAAACATCTTACCAAACAAACTCTCAGAAGACAAAAGGGGAGAGTTCATGAAATGTCTCCTAAAATATCTAATGAGAATACAAGACACAAATGATAAATGTTGACATGCAAAAAAAAAAAAAAAAACTGTAACAATTAAAGTGAATAATTTGGCCTTGGAAGTATTTTATAAGAAATGTTAGAGGTCAAAATGAGATCTGACTTTTTGATGGCAAACTTGTATCTTGGCAAATCTGAGCGTAGTTTTCTTCTGAAACTCTAGAAGAGACACATGTGAGATTACCGGGTTTTTTTCCATTTCTCAGGAAACTTCATGGAGGTCTCAGCTATGTTTCACAGAAGTATAAACTTTTCCTCAGATGTTTTTCCTAAAATGCCTAAGCAGGAATAAAAACAGATTTAAATGAGAAAATTGTCATAAATCAATGTGGATAATTTATTCCTGAAAGAATTCTATAAAAAAATGTTCTGGTCATTTTCTTCTGAAATTAGTGGAGATGTGTGTGAGAAAAAGTCTCCAGTTGCTTTCCATTTAATCTCATTACTGCCTAAGAGAAACAATTAAGATCTCATCTGTGATTTTTCTTTTCTGTAGGAGGAGAGGAGAGAAGGGAAAGGTGAAGAGAAGAATCGAGAGATGAAGAGAGGACATGATAATATAGTCATGCTGAGATGTGTTCCAGCAAAGCCAGCATAAGTCAAACTCCACCGAGCGACTCGGCAGCGAGTTCAATTACAAGTTGGTGCTGAAGGTCAGATATTGTAGTTCAAGTGATACAATGTGCAAAGATGGATGGGCCTGCTGATAATATTTAACTAAGTAATCTCACAGTACAGTGAAAGCTTGTTTAAAGAGCTCATATCCTTGGAAACCCTTGGCTCAGCGAGGCCTCTTATTATAGACCATCGGCGCGGGTGTCCCTCAAACATTAACTGCCGTTACTTATGCAGTCTGCAGAGTCTCTGACAAATATCCCACCAAAATGAAAGGATGTACTCATACTGAGATGAAACAAGCTGGTAAAGATGAGGAGGGGTTGGCCACTGCTGTAAGAGTTGTAGAGAACCCTTTGTTGTATAAGTGCCTCATTTAAAAGTTTCCCCTATTTTAAAGTGAAAAAGACCTTCCCTCCGTACTAAGAAAAAAAAAGAGTAGGAAATGAAGTGCAAGGCGTGACAGACACACGGCTGAGCTGCTTTACAAGTTACTCGCAGCTCCGCTTGATGAAAAAACACAGCCCATGAAATGACACAAAAGGTATGCCGCCGTCGAAACCCTCTTTCATGCAGCGAATAGAGAGAGAAAGAGAGCTGCCGTAGAGTGATCAGTGCCTCGCTGTGAATAGTCTACTGTCATCAGCCTGCCTGCGCTGAGGAAAAAGATCTGTCAGCTCTTATCAACGCACAATCACAAAGAGACATTAAAATACAGCATCTGAACTACTTCAGCTTTTTACACCACTCTGTGTTTCTCTACACAATCAAGCACATTTCCCACATCACACGTATATGGCCTTTATGCTATTGTGAAGAAACCGAACTGAATGAGTCGGGGCTTTTATTCACGTGGCACACGCAAATTTCCCTGACTACTTGATATAATGGAATATGAAGTACAACTCATTACTCATACTGTTCCGAATCGTTTTTGGGCAGAGAATAAGGATAGCATTGAAATTTGACATATCTCAATTTGTAATTTCATAAAAAAAAGTAGCTTGTTTAGTTCTTACCAGGAAATTTTGGTTGCATTTCGGCTAGATACAATGCTCGAAGTGGAAAACAATCAGTGGCAGTACTCCTCTTGCTGGATATTTATTTCATTTTTATGCAAATATACAAAAATACGCCATACATATGTTACTATATAAACAATATTTTATTCAAAGAGAACATCTCTCAGTATTCATCATTCACTGCTTTGTCTGCTTAGCTAATCGTTTGGAGTTCGACAACTCAAATTTAATGCTGAAAGGCAAAATCTAGGCTTGTAAGACTAACAGTCTTTGTTTAGAAAGAGCAACAGGATCAAAATACTTTGAACAGAATAGTGCAGAATTGCAGATTGGTGACTCCCGGCCAACTTTGAGCAAAGTTTAGTTCTTGCCAATTGTTTAGTTCTTACCAACCAATTTGTTTTTATTAGTTTGACTTTAGACTGATGCCACATCGCTTTAAACTCTTCAAAGTACAGCAAGAGCACAAGTAACTGTGCCTTACAACTTGTCATAACGCACAGCATGCAACATACGAGATATATTGTAAACCCACTTGAATGCAATGAGGTCCATCCACCCTTCCACGAAGACATAAAACACATCAATCTCTCCACCGCTCAGCTGACTAATATTCGTCCCACCACAAAGTTCTAGAGCAGAACAGACTTCCGTCCCTGAAGCAACAACAAAAACTTTACAGAAAAGATCACAACATCAAAAGCCCACACACTCTGACTAAGAAACGCCCAGGTATATTCTATCAAAGGGAATTGTTGCCAAAATCCTCTTCAGTTAAGAGACGGAGAGGACTGTTTCACATCAAAGGCTG
Source organism: Phoxinus phoxinus (assembly GCF_949152265.1). Taxonomy (NCBI): domain Eukaryota; kingdom Metazoa; phylum Chordata; class Actinopteri; order Cypriniformes; family Leuciscidae; genus Phoxinus; species Phoxinus phoxinus. The sequence continues at coordinate 9,466,089 of NC_136896.1, forward strand.
CAGTTTCTGCACTCTTTAATTCTGCAGGGCAAGACGCAATTTTATTTGTATTTAAAGTTTAGGGGAACAAAAAAAAGTTGATGCAATTGACAGATATCTTAAAAAATGTTGATAATCCAGTGTTATCATGGGGCTTTTAATACAGTATACAGTTACCCAGTTACAGAGGCGAACAGCTGCCAATAGTGTGGTGCAGGGATGACGTCAAAACCCAGAAGACTAATTCTCCACTGGTGCCCTCAATATTTTAGGGGTTTTAAAATGTTTTTTTTTTTTTTTTTCTCAATTTATGAATAAAATAAGGCCTGAGGTAAACTTAACTTGACGATACATTAACCTTTTGTTCTACAATGTAAACTGAACACATTAATGTCCCAAACGTTCTTATGTAGTAAATTATTAGAAACATATATGTTTTAAAAAAACACCATAACTGCTTCAAAATTCACGTTTTCGGAATGAGTGTAATTTATGCTGTAGAACAAAACGTCAAATATCATCAAGTTATGTTTACCATAGGCTTTGTTTTACTCATGAATTGAAAAACCACATTATAAAACCCCTTAGGAAAATCTCGAGGGAACCAGGGGTGAATTAGTCTTCGGGGTTTTGACGTCATCCTCTATAGTTCTGAAGGTGGTTGTCGCATTGATGATGCATTTTTATGGCAGTTCAGACCAAAAATAAAAAAGGGACAAATAAACAAACATAAGTTTGGATCATGCAATCAAACCAAGAGTGAAAACAGCCTTAAATAAGGGCAAATATCACCGCTGTGATCCATTAAGATTGACTGAGTGCCAGAGAAAGGTGCACACTACAAAACAACTTTAATAGCAACTAAACCAGTTGAGTGAATATTTGCAACAGAAATCATGAGTGAATTTTGGCCACATGCTCTAGCTAGTGATCTGTGCAGGCGTCGCCGTGTGTCCTTGCTGTATAGAGTCATTCAGTGAAATAAGAGATAGAGTCACTCTCATTTTATGGAGGCTATTTTATAATAAAGTCATATGGTTGGACATTGTGATCCTTTCAAATTGGCCCATCTGGAGTGTCTCGCTGCCAGCCAGAGGTCATACTATTACATTTAGCCACTGGTTTTACTATATCTGATATTGCACCTCATCTGTCTGTGAGGGTTGAAAGATGTGATTCCTTCCTGAGAAATCTTTTCATTATCATGACATTTCTCCCCTCGGTTTAAATAAATGCATGAATATAACGGCAGAGCTTTGGTTTTTAAAGTGAATTCTACTTCGTACTCCTTTTAGAACTAAAAAGACCTTTCTATGCAGACCTGTTTGTGGTTTGCATTACATATAAAGTTCAAATCACATTATTCATCCAACAGTATTATAAGTAGTACATTATTTTCTTCAATGAAATTTGTCCTCAATGCCATTAAACACATTCCACAAATACATATATAGTTTTTTTTTTTTTTTTTATTAAATTAATACTTTTATTCAGCATGGAGGTATTTAATTAACTAAAAGTGACAGTAAAGACTTAAGTAAACCACTGTTACAAAAATGATGTTCTTTTGAAATGTCTATTCATCAAATAATCCTGTAAAGAAGTTTCCAAGCAGTCACTGTTTCCAAAATATTACGCCGTTTTCAACATTGATAATAATAAGAAATGTTTCTTGAGCAGCAAATCAGCATATTAGACTGATTTCTGATGGATCATGTGACACTGAAGACTGGAGTAATGACAGGAAAAAAAATGAATTTTAAAATATTTTAAAAAATTTAACATTTTGGACCATAAAAGACCTATTTTAATTTATAATAATATTTTCCACTCTATTATTTGATGCAGCCTCTGTGAGCATAAAAAAAATCCTACTGACTCCAAACTTTGGAATACACACACACACACACACACACACACACACACACACACACACACACACACACACACACACACACACACACACACACACACACACACACACACACACACACACACACACACACACACACACCTGAAATATAAAAAGCTTTAAAACCAAAGAATAAAAATGAAGGAACATCAGTGGTACTTTAAATTTATTTTGAAAGCACTTGCTTTACTCTCATTTTATTATTTTTACCACCATTGTCTAGAAAACGGCTTTTAAAAAGGAGTTAAGGAATGTCCCGATGATTTTTATATTGGTCTCAGAGATGAAAAGGAAGAATTCCCTTTTCATGAGCCATATTATGCACTAGCCTTGATCTTGAATTTGGCGTAGCACACCTTTGCCTCACGCAAATACTGAAGCAGAGTGCCTACAAACCCATAAGTAGTTACATATTTAAAGCGACCTCTGTTTCAAGGTTACAGCTTGGAAGGTAGAAAAAAGGGAAAATAAAAAGCAATTTCACATTTAATATTTGGTCTGTTGTGCTTATGAGTTTGAAAATGTGTGTGTGTGATGTCTATAGAAACATGCAACATCCCCTTTCGGAGACAGGATCCCTCAGGGTCCTCTGACGGAGCGCACACATTGAGTTAAAAGACTTGGAGGTGGGGGGATTTCAAAGCCTCCCCTGCAGACATGCTCCAGCTTTGTGCATTTTAATGGTGAGATATTCAAATCTCCTAGTCTGCCATCCCTCACCCTCATTTCTCCATCAGTCCATGCAGGGCACTTCTGTCTGCAGCTAATGGGATGCCATGTACGCAAGGAGAGGGCTTATTTGGGGAGGTCTCTGCCTCCTTGAGGTTAAAGGACCTTGAAATGTGCTTTCTTTTCATTCTTTTTTTTCCTTAACTGAATGAACTTGGATAATTAAATGGAATAAAATACATTAAAATAATGTAATAATGGTAAGAGGAAAATTGGAGAGGTTCACTAGTCATTCCCCACAGCTGTGCAGGCTATTAACAGCAGTATCAAGGCGTTCTTGCGTGAAACCTTGAAGCTGCTTGCAATAAGAGTTAACAACACTCCCACTGTAAGTCCCCTGCAATGTCTTTGGTAAACAAGGAAATTAAAAATATGCAGCATTATTAGATGATATTTCCTCACTGCCACTTGGTGTATGAGCAGAACCAGAGCAGACTCTGTGATTTGTTTGCCTAATATTGGAATTCACAGAAGTGTTAACTAAGTAAAAGTGCATTTGGGCGTTAATTTGTTTTCGGTGTCCAGACGTCTCTGGTGATTTGCGGCCTTGAATGCTTCATGGCTGTTTGTTAAAACCACCATGCAATCAAATTCAAATACAGTGCTGAACAACATCCAATCATTTGTATATTATACGGTTTCCTAAATCTTCCTAAGGACAATTTTATGATTGGTCTATGTACTACAACCACTTCTGATTTAAGTCGTCATGGATTTTATACAATGTAAAAAATAAAAAATGTATCACAAAATAAGGCAGAAAATACTGTATATTTTATAGTTTCTATACTGTAATAAAAATGTCAATTAGCACTGCATTGTTCATATATTTTATATGAAAATACCCCGATATATGGCTTGAAAACGCACACAAAACCATATATTGTCGCAATCATGTGTTTATTGTCTTCATGATTCATTAGTCAAAACGTTTCTAGTCAAAAATAGCTGGATGACTTTGTCTATATAAGGGATTACCTGGAAGGAATGTCATAAATTATTACTTTTATGAGTCTGTTTTGAACTTTCTGGTCCAAAGGTGACAAAACATTGACGCAACTAGAAAAAGTTATATCTCACAATACATTTGAAAAATGTTTTTCACAATTGTTGATTTTTTTAAAAAGGACAATCACTCTGACGTCTTATTTCAATCAGATAACCTTCAATCCAATTCATGTAGACCAAGCCAAAGTTGTGGGCCTCCTTCACAACTGCTAAATGACAAATGAAGGGCTCCGGAGCCTCCCTTTAGTATAATTAGGGACCATTTGAAATGGGCTGGGGTATACATTGACCTTCTACTAAAGGGGTAAAAAAACAGGAGGTATAATCTAATAGTTGCAAATTGTTGATGCATATATTAAACATAATAGCGCTGGCTGTTCGCCCTGCACTGTTTCCCATGTGGAAATGCCCTGACTGGGCTACAGATCAATGGATGGACAATTCACATGGCATCTGTTTGATCAAGGTTTCCACACCAAAGATCTGGCATCGTAATTGCATCGGGTCGGGCCACTGCGGAATGTGGCTTCGAAATCAAAACGAGCCACTGGGTTTCAGAGTCACGGAGGATAAGAGCTACACGTTCTGTGCTGAAGGACATCGCAAATTATTTTACATTACCATGATAATAAAGAGAAAGGCTTCCAGTTGCTACCATTAAGGCAAGCAACAAATATATCATCCCGTTCCCTGCGTTCTAAAGAGCGGGCATGATGTCCTGGCCCTAAATTGACCCTCACTTCTCCCGTATCAGAACATGCATAAATACCTGGGGCAGCAGAAACGAGGAAAGCTATTAATCAACGGACACGGGGGCTCAGATCTGGAACGGCTTTAAATCCAATAGGAGATTCCTTTCAGATGTTTAAAGCCCAACGGTTTAATATCCCCGCCATCCCCAAGTGGGTAATTGTTTCGCCGCCGCAGACAGAGAAACTGTCGATCAAGTCTCGCTTGACCTTGTTTCTGTGTCTGTACTGACCTCCGGAAATGTAAAGCAAAGATCATATCACATAAAAAGCAATACTCCCACAAACGGGCCCCAAGCTGCAAATTGATTCTGCTGCCATGGAATTCACTCCCATCTCAGAGAAGCAGAGGAAGGGGGGCATTAAGAAGGGGTCTCCTTCCGCCGCATTCATCCTTTTTTTGCAGATATCTGTCCTGCGCGTCAGCTCGCAGATTTTAATCGTTATGAAAAGGCACTCTGCATATGCTGCCGGAGCTCGTGCCGGTGACAGATAGCAGAGGGACAAATAAGCCGGCGACTCCGGCTGCCGGTGTTTAACACATTTCCTCTGTCGTGGCGCTGATAGCAGGTTCAATTGTCTGCGGTAATGGGCCGAAGGGAGCGAGAGCCGCCGTGGCGACATTGCCCGGAGCGGGCCATGGAGATTGTCTCAGGAGACCGCGCCCCCCTTTGTCCCGACGAGAAGCCAGCAGACGAGATGGTTATCCCCGCACTGTCCGAAAGCCACCGTTGTCTATTAAATCCCCTAAATTGAATTTAAAAGAGTCTCAGATTACGTTAGAAAGTCTGCAGATGTCCTTGCAATGGACCAGGGACCAGTGACCCATAGCCTAATTAAAATTCAAGCTGAAAAAAAGTTGTACTTTGATCAAATCAAACTTTAATTAGCTCAGATAACCCCAAGCTACCTCCAAAACATTACCAACTGGAGGAATCGAGGACATTCTTTCAGAAAATTCATCATCCACAGGAGATGCGCTAGAGTATGCACAAAGGAGAATATTTCGGCACAATTAGAATCAGCTTTAGAAACAAGCACCAATAACGGCCATTTTCCACACAAATCAGCATAAGGTGACTAACCTTTGGTACATTATCATTGTCCGCCCCTTTTGCACAGACCAATGTCAAAGGTCCTGCTAGCCAGAGGTATTGGCAAAATCAAATTCCCCCAACCTTCTGGATCACTCGAGTTGGTGCTAAATAATTGATGTGACCATTGAGACCGGTGGCAGTGGCGGTTGCAGTGATTTGATTTCAGAGCCAGTCTGAATGGGTTCAAGATCTTTACAGACACCCCATGGAGGGCCAGTGAGAAATGTCAATCGCACCTCATCTATGGACGGGGGGCTTCTCTGCTACACAGAGAGAGCTGCAATCTCCAGGCAATCTGCAGCAAGTTCACCATCCACATTTAATGAGACACACACACACACACACACACACACACACACACACACACACACACAGCTGAAGTGGTAGAACAAAGAGGCACTCAGTTGTCGCTCTGACAAGTGTCAACTTCACTGCAACAGTGGCACGTAAGAGGATTTCCTTGATAATATGAAAGTAAAGAGAGTAAATGACAAAACGGGGATATTATCGTCTAATTGACTGCTATATTTGCGTTACATATTTGCATGATTGTGAAGACAAAGTCTATGCAAATTGTTATGGTGGTTACTGATTTGATGTGTAGCCACAGAAATCTAGAAAAAAAACAACTATTGCAGCTTTAGTCAGTTCATTACTAAAAGTGTGTGCAATATGTGCTGAATATGTGCTACATTTTCAAATTTCTTGTTGTTATGTTATTCTCTATGTCAGTGCGCACGGTTTCTGAACTCCCTGAAACGCCTAGATTGAACCCTTAAGTTTTCTTCCAGGAACGAACATGTCACAATATTTCTCATTTAAATAATTCCCAGCCAAGGGATAGGCAAAAAAAAAGGGGCGAGGCCTGGTTGAGTTAGTTAGTAGTGTGTTGAAACTTGCGGTTATGCTAAGGGACGTGACATTTCCCAAACACCCTCGAAGTGGTTGACCAATCACAACACACTGGTCCAACCAACCAATCAGATCACATTGCACTTTTCGTAAAGAGGGGCTTCATAGAGACAGGAACTAAACAGAGCGTTACTGATAGACTGGTAAAGTGCTGATTTTTTTTTTTTTCATATTCAAGCATTAAAACCTATTCTAGTAGACCCCAAAAACAACACATTGTACAAAGACATAGGTCCTCTTTGAAAAGTTTCATATATTAAATAAATGAAATGTGCATTTAATCATAATGAGCAAAGAGCAAAAACTGTCCGGGTTAAATGTCTTTTCATCTGTTGTGTTGCGAAAGGCCCAATCTATTTTGTATCCCATCACATATGTTGAGAATGTCATACAAATTTATAAATCTAATGAAATGGAACAGACATGTTGTCTTGCAGATTTATTTCATGTTACTTTATGAAACTTCCATATGTTCTGCTGTGCATCTGACAAACTAGAATTGTCACGCTTGCACGGTTCATTTTTCGGTCGGCGTGATGAGTAACGTCACCCTTGTAATTCTTTTCAGGTATTCAGTCAAATTCTGCACCAGCAGACAAGCCGTTCGCAAACACCTGGGATTTGAGCATTCTGACTGGCGGAGGCTAACTTAATCATCTATAATTGGTGGAGTGGTTCTCATTTATAGTGACTGACAGCATCGATCCGTCTCAAAGGTAAGCCATCAGGCCTAATAAATAAAGGAAAAGAAACAAGTAGTCACATTCCAAATGAGCAGAAAAACGGCAACATGACACAATGTAAAAATGAGACCCGCATCATATCTTATTGAGGAGCGAGTCTAATCCCCAGAAAGAGAGAGGCTAGATATCGATGTGCATGATATTAAATTTAAAAATCTTGGGACCTTAAATAATTTAAGCGTGAAAGATCACAGAGTATTTGATCTAGTCTCTGTATCAAAACTACATTACACAGGGCAAAAACTGTGACAGAGCCTCAAAAAGAGAACTTTACACTGTCTCACAGCAGAAATGTCACAACATGAGGGTTTTCGAGATGCTAGAGGGGTGCTACTGGTGCATGGATTCGCTCTCTAAAGATTTCAGTGAGGCATGTGCTTAGACTGCTCGCACATATGGCAGAATACACACGGATAGGATATCGCATGTAGCTCTGAGAGAAAATCAACCATTTGTTATGATCACATTGTGTGAAAGCTATAGCAAGAAAATCTGCATCTATTGTCAAAGCTGCGGCCTTGAGGTTTGCATGCATTACAGTTGTGCTGTATACAAACGATACGTTTCATCAGTAGCCCGAGGCTGTTTATTTGTTGCCTGAGGTATCGATACCGAGGTAACAGAGCTTGTATCACATCAAAGCCAAACTAAAACAAAAATGCATACATGTTGTTTGTCAGTGACTTGAGTTTGAATTCACTTGCAACATGTCCTGTCCTCTCTCAAGCATAGTGTAAATAAAGAGTAGTGCAAAGGCAAGTATAAAAATTTGTTTTAGTCTTTGTCAAGAAAAGAAAAAAACTCTTAGAGGAGATCAAAGGCGTCAAAATGCTGCAACTCAACCAACTGTACATCTGGTTCATTTGACAATAATAAAAAATTCAACCTCATAGCCAACAGCAGAAATTCGATTTGAAACAGCCCGTGATATTCAGCTAGGCTTCAGTGTGCTTTTTACACACGAAAAGCTTGGATGCATTCTGTCTGATTCCACAGTTCTCAGAAAAGCTCTAGGCAAAATACATGACCAGAGTAGGTTACTAGTTTGTTTCACGATTAAACCTCTGCGATGCTATCACCGAGCCTTGGGGATCTTTTAGCGAAGGACTGCCTCCGGAAACAATGTTTTGTCTGTACAGATTAACCAGAGGAACATCTCTCGTCCAAATTCTCCTTGAAAGCCCTGTGACTCTCGAGGAGACAATTCCACCTTTCCAGTCCTCTTCCTCCCTCTGTGTCATCGGGCCTGAGCTTTGGACCAGAGTGTGTTCCTTCCCCTTCAATAAACTACGTTTCAATGGCCATCCAAGTCATGCGCAAGAGCCCGGCTCTGAGCAATGACTAACAAATTTGTTGAGGAGTAAGTAATGTTAGGTTTGCTGACATTGGCAAGTATTGCCACACCCTCAGGCTGCAGAGAAAAGCAAAAGATAAATTATAAGCCTCACAAATATATCTTTGTTTTTTTTATTGTATGCATTGAATCAATAGCGCTATTCAAAGGTTTATTATGATACAAGACACTTTCCTTTTTCTAAGGGATAACAGCAGTCTGCTTGAGGTTAGATAGTCTTATCCTTACTCAGCACTTCCAGTCAAACTTTCTTTTGTTGGGTTCTGTGATGTTAGGCGTAATATCTTCTCGAACAGCTCAATTTCTGTTTAGCAAAGAGGTAACACTTTACAAAGAGCTATGTGTAAAAATGTGTTAATGCAATGGCATTTATTATACTGGATAAGTGTTAATTTCTACATATACTAATGAATGTTTCAAATTCCAGTTATCTTATATTATTATGAACATGAATTAACAAAGAATAATAGCATACTTATAAATTAACGTTAACCTAGATTAATAAATGCTGTGCATCTGGTTCATTTGACAATAATAATAAAAAAATCAACCTCACAGCAAACAGCACATATTCGATTTGAAACAGCCCGTGATGCACTTTGTCTGATTCCACAGTGCTCAGAAAAGTGTTGTTCATTATTAGTCCATGATACCTAATGCATTAGCTAATGTTAACCAATTGAACCTTTGTGTGAAGCTGTCTTCGCATTCATTATACGTTACTGTTGACAAAGATTAATGAGTCCATGATTTTATAATGTTGCAAAGACAACTATATGAAACACCCTGCATAAAGAATTTCACCTCAATTCTTCATGCATATTTACACCGATCCGTCACAGCGTTTCCCTTGCTTTCAGCCTGTGTCACTGAATTGACATTAATTCGCCACCTCGTGTGTTTATCACCTGCAGGCCTTGTCTAAAAAGTGCTGTCCTAAATTGCCAGTTAGCAGATAAAGGTATTTTGTCATGGGGCAGGATTTGTAATTTCAAGGTATACTAAATTATAAAAATATTAAAGTATGTGAACATTTCAAACAGAAAAAAAACACAGCATGTGTATAAATGTGAACGCCTCAAGCTTTGCTCTGTAATAGAATCTTGGACTTTTCCTACATAAATTGAAGGATATAATTCAAATGAGCTGAAGCATTTTAAGGTCAAAGGAATATTAAATTCATGCAGCACTGACATAAATTGTCTGACAGGAAAAAAAGAAACTATAGCTTTCTACCTGCATGTACTCAAATGCAAAGCAACACTCACAAAGGCCAAAAGGAAAGGTGTGACTGTCCATGTCAACTAACATGAAAAGATGAATGGCTTTTATATGAAATTAGGTTTAGCCTCTTTAAGCACCTTTTCATCCGTGTTCAATGTTTCCACATTGACACAACTTTTAAAGCCCCAGTCCAAAGATGTGTCAATCTCACAGAGCTCAACTCTCAAAACTCTGACGATCACACGTGAATCCTGCTCTCTCCTTCTCATTCCATCTCCATTTTTGCCTTTCTTTCCTCTCATGCATCACACATTCGACTGTCCCCCTCCAAAACAGATAAGTGCAGAACGCGGAAAAAGCAAACCACGACCACGGAAATTCTCTACACGGTGCCGATCAGTAAAATTAGCATGACAATACTCACTGTGGGGAGAAGGGGGCAGTCGGAGCGTGGCAAGTCACTGTCCGATGAACCTGCACGGGTGGAAGAGAGGGAGAGAGGGAGAGAAAGAGAGAACAGTCAGCTGTGAAAGCACAGTTAAGAGAAAGGGAGGGGTGACGAAGAGCCGGCACATACAGAAAAACACAAAAAGAATCTGAAACACAGAGGAGAACGAGGATGAAGCCGAAGCGGTAGGAGAGAAATGGGGAGGCAGCAGAGGGAGGGGAACATGTGATGAGAATAAAAAGACACGTGGGAAGATGCTGTACTTTTAAAAGTTCGACAAACGAACAGGAGAGTTTTCTTTCTGTTATTCAGTCATGTGACACCACTGGGTGAACTAGATACCTTATTTAACCTTGCAGTTTAAGCATAATTGTTTACAGTAGCAACAGAACCGGGCAAATAATGAGCTTCATTGTGATTTGCATTGCAATACAACATGTTTTTGCAGTTTTAATGATTTCCGGGAATGCATTAATGAAATCATTTACCCAGAAATTTAAATTGCAGCACTGTTACTCACCCTCATGCGATTTGAAATATGTACGCTGTTATACTTTTTGTGAAACGCAAGAAATAACTTTTCAAAGAATCTTCACATAGATAGACATTCCATTCAACGACATGTTCACGGTTACTACAGGAAAATGGCAAAAAAGCGCACCATAAAAGTCATCCGCATGATTTGTGAAGTCTTCTGAAGCTGTACACTAGCGTAGTGTGTGACAAACAGACCAAAATTGAAGTCAATATTAACTTAATCAGACTTTTCACCTCGGCTGCAGTCCTCAAATCATCTGTGATGAAGGTTGAACGTCATATGAACCACTTTCATGGTGCTTTTATAGTCCGTTTTGTATGTTCCATGGAAGAAAATAACAGCATAGTTAGTTTCGGAACAACATGAGGTTGAGTAAATGACTGAATTTTCATTTTTGGGGGAAAATATTCCCTTGAGGGTTTTTTTACAGGCTTTGTCTCGAATATGTAAGTATGTGTTTCGACATTTCTATCAGATCACTTTATCTCTGAACTGCCTTTGATAGAGAACTGATGATCAACAATACACTGCACTGTGAAGCAACTCTCTCCTTTTGGTATCTCTGTTGCTGCCCAATGTCTCATTCTCTCTTTCTTTCCATTATACTCTCTCAGGGTTGTTTTACCTGCAGAGACAGTGTCACCGAGAAAAGAAAAAAAAAAGGATTCGGATTAGCAATCACCTATATAAATATAAAACGGATGAATATCACAAAATATGAGATTGAATATTGAATTAGCCACCTACTTTCTAAAGTAACAGTGTCTAAAAGGTATATGATCACATTTGACCATTGTTCTGAGAATATTTGTGGGCAAAATTCAGTAGTTTCAATAGGAATGCACACAATCTGAAATTGCTTTTGTGAGAGGCGAAAGATTCCCACACTGACCAACATAAAGCTGCTCGGTTTAAAAGTAACTTCTGTGTGAGCTGTGCTTCATTTTTCGCTATAGTATTGACAATGTACAATGTATTAGCAATGACACCAGAGAATAAAAAGTTTCAGATGAAGATGTATATCTCCCATTGTGTTCTCAGAGAAACACTGAAGAAATAGACACATGTGAGAAGCCATGTCACGGTCACTGACAAACCTGCCTATTACGTCCGCAAGCAGTCCACAGATCAGCATAAAATGGAATAAACTGGTTAATATGACTAATTACAAAGTTAACAACGTCACAACTTTGCTCAAAACGAACTTAAAATAATGACCTGTGAGTAAGCTGATTTTAAGATTGTTAATTTAAAAATACATCTCACTATAATGTTCACAGACTATTTGATGACAAGTGATTTGAACGAACGTTGCAAATAATAAGTCCAAAAACAGTTAGTGGTGACAAACAAAAAGGATGCTTTTTTGCTGTATATTATAATTAACATTAAAAATGCATACAAGCGTGTTAACATAAACACACTAAAACATAATATTTGTTGTCAATTGGTAAATGCTGATCCGTATGCCTTAAACCATAAAATCTGTGTAAAGATCAAAGGGAACTGGAACATGAATTTACATCCGACTAAAAAAAAAAAACGCAAAAGTGACTTTGCCTCCATTTCAGGAGTCCACAATGCAACACTGTTCTATCTGCTTCTCAGATGTGTGTGTCTCTCTCTCTCTCCTTCTCTCCTCGAGTGACAAAAGCAAGACCCCATTCCTAATCTGACCCCAAAACAGCAACGAAATCCCCCAGGCCTTATCATCCTCTGCCTGGGCTCTGTTCTCGCTCTTCTTTCATATCCCCTGCCTCTCTTTCTTTCTTTCATTCTCTCCCTCTCTCTCTCCGTCACTCTCCATTGCATCCTCTCTCCCCAGTATAACCTCTTCCTCTGTCTGCTTCTCTCTGTAAACGGCTTTCAGCCGAGCAGAGATTACCTAGACCATGCTCTTCAGAGCAGCTTCAAAAAGGGTGCTCTGGGCTGCCAGCCTGGATAACACCCCCCCTCCTCCTTCCACCCGGGTGGAGAGAGGGGAAAGTCACAGGGAGATTGGCTTGGAAAATGTTTGCAGAATAAAAAAAAGAAAAGAAAAAAAAATACAGCGGATGCAGAGGATGTCACACACTTGCTACGCTCACACACAAGGTTTGGGAGTGACGAACATATTTACTAGCACGTGCGACTCCTGAATCAACAGATAAAAGCTGCTTGAAAACGGTTTAAGTGAATGCATAGTCAAGCTTAATTAATCGAATGTTTTTAAAGAAATTAAATCAAAAAATGTTTTACAATTTTAAATCAAATCCACAGCAGCTTTGGCAGCTTTGGCGCGTACTTTCGGTTGTTATGCAGCGTCATCATTTTTTCGCGTTCTCATTGGTTTGCTTTCATACGGGGGATTTCATGCGCGGGAAGCTGTCCGCGAATCGCTCATGCTAAAGCATCCATTTGCATTATTTCAACGTGTATATATATTTTTGCTGCATCAGAGGGATTCATAAGTGCTGCTATTTAAAGCACGTTGAACTTTGCCGGCTTGCCAGTCTTACTTAGTTTTGACATGCACATGCTGAGGTGATGATTTGCTATTAGAAACAATTCCAAAACACTTTTGACCCGCACTGCAGTTTGACACCTCAGTGCATTAACATGATGCATGCTTGATTTATTTGCTGTGAAAAGCATCATATGGGATTCATGAAGAATGCACAAATTGTGAAAATGCTTTGATAATTGCACCTATGCAATTGCGTGGGGGGAAAATGGGTATTTCCATAACATGATTATTATTATTAGATACAATTGCTTTTAATATTCGAGTACTAGTAGACTGTTAGGTTAGGGGTAGGTGTTGATAAGTTGACATGCAGTTGCAAATAATACTTATAGTCAGTATAATGTCTGTTGGAGGATCAGCAGACAGTCTAATACTATAATGACTGGTAGTTCACATGAATTTGACAAGTTACTTATATTTAATAGAATGTCTACAGTGGACTAATAGAATTTTCTTGTAAAACAAGAATGTATATACCATGAGAGCTTGACATTAACAACCGCCAACCCGCCAAATGTGCGTGGATTTCAGCTGTGGTGTGTAACGCAGCCACTCCTACTAGCCACTTTAGTGGGTTGAATTTTATAATATACATTTTCCAATTGTAGTCTTTTAAAAAGGCATCTAATAAACTAGGTGCAATCTAGTGTTATAGAAAATATAGATTTTCCGATACATAGCAAAACTGAACTATCTGAAACTCTTCCGGAGGATAGCCTGCCCTACACAATACCAGCTGCACGTTCTCGCTCTCAAATCTCTCCGACAGCGAATGACACACAAACTCGCGTCCTTTTACTCAATCGTTTTATTTGCACCTGATGGATATTGTTGGTGTTACAGGGCTTGAATTTCGAGGGATTGCATATATTGAGCATAATTTTACTCATTCCTGCAGATTTTGTGCTCACACCCCAAGTGCGCGCACATAAAGACAAGTATATTGGCTATACAAAACAGTGTAATGGGTCCGTGCCTCAGATCTTAAAGTGACAGCAGTCTAATATACTGGCTATCGAATTATAAGATAATATTAAAAATATCTATATGGCAGTTTTTCCCTATGGTGTCGAAGTCAAAATTGTGGCCAGTGAAAATGTTAAGTGGCTAGTAACTTTGGAAAACCACTAGCCACAGTGGCTGGTGGGCAAAAACGTTAAAGGATTAGTTCACTTTCAAATAAAAAATTCCTGATAATTTACTCACCCTCATGTCATCCAAGATGTCCATGTCATTCTTTCTTCAGTCGAAAATTAATTTAAGTTTTTTGAGGAAAACATTTCAGGATTTTTCTCCATATAATGGACTTCCATGGCAACCAACGGTTTGAAGGTTCAAATGTCAGTCTCAATGCAGCTTCAAAGGCTCGACACGATCCCAGCCGAGAAATAAGGGTCTTATCCAGCTAAACGATTGGTTATAATTGTTTTTTATTATTATTATATACATTTTAACCCAAATGCCCGTCATGTACCATCTCTGTGTCATCACGTTGGAAAGGTCACGCGTCACGCCATCTGTCTAAGTTCTTTGTCTGTGTACTCCGGTTCAAAAAGGCAGGGAAGGGTGAAAAACTAATTTTCTCCTCCAACTTCAAATTCGTGTGACATCTTTGTTTTAATTCATTATTATTTAATTTTTTTTGCGACCTTTCCAATGTGATGACGTAATGCGTAGCACATATCAGAGATGGTACAAGACATGCATTTGTGGTTAAAAAGTATATAACTGTTTTTTTGTTTTTTTAGAAATGACCGATCGTTTCGCTAGATAAGACCAGCTGCATTGAGACTGACATTTGAACCTTCTTTGAACATTTGAATGGTTGGGTTGCCATTGAAGGCCATTACATGAAGAAAAAAAACTTAATTTATTTTCGACTGAAGAAAGAAAGACATGGAAATCTTGGATGACATGGGGGTGAGTAAATTATCAGGAAATTTGTATTTGAAAGTGAACTAATCCTTAATGTCAAGCCCTGTATATATGTAAACCCAATGTAAACCTCACTGGACACCACGTACATTTGTATTAGAACACACCAACTGAACACGTTAAATTGACATTCCCCCAGAAAAAAAATGCTTTATTTATGCACTACACTTTTTGGAGGCCCAAACCACAGTTCAGAAAGTCTAATCCCTTTATATTCTTTGATGTGAAATCTTTGATGTGCATCCCTCCCTGTGTAAACCCAATGCCTATTTCTCTGTCACCATGTCCAGCCTGTCTCTGTGTTATGTGAGACACACTCTCTGCCCTCTTGCTCCCCGAGAATGTCCAATTAGAGGAAGGTCGGATCCGGTAGCCATGTGTGAGGCAGCCACTTATTCTGTTACCGTTGGCCGATCCGTCACGCTCCTCTCCAGCTTTCTTTATTTTATTCTTCCTCCCAAAGGGCAGTGGCTAACTCTATCACCGGGACAAATGACCCATCAGTGGCACCATTCATCAGCTTCCTTAGAATCACTCGCTCCGGCCGCAGTCCCACCCTTCCACCCCCCTCTGAAACAGAGCTGCCGCTCCCACCGGCTTCCCCACCGAATCTTACGTTGTGTGTGTGTTTGCACGTACGTGGGTGTGAAATCAAAAATCAAAGAATGCGCCTTTGTGCGTGCAGCGCTCGGCTAAACTGCATTATAAATCTCCCCCACATGTGCAAAATAAACACACACGCCATCCAAAATAGAACCACCTCCTTTACCAAACATATATACATAAGCTTTTGTCAAAGCCCTTTGTCTGGTTTTATTTGCTTGTCAGTGTTGTTTTCTTGTTTTATCTCCCTCGGCAGCTATTCTGACGCCCACACCGTCCCAACACCTCCACCCGGGGTGGGAATCTTTACATAAGTGATGAGGAGGAGAGCAAATGAAATGACTGTAATTTGGTCAGGGGCAGCATGTACGTCCTGCCTAATAGAGGGGGCCGTCTTTCCCATTGCTCTGAGACGAGCTAGGTGGGTGCGTTCTTATTAATTAAGACAGTCTCATTACCGCGAGTCCAGGCGCTTCATGAGTGAGGGAAATCTGAATTGAAAAGTCAAGCAAACTGAAAAGGAAAAGACAGCTAAGACATGACAGATGGTCTTTCATCACACAAGGATTTATCGAGAAAAAATAATAAAATCGAAATAAATAAATAATGAGCTTATGGAGAGCAGAACTAGCACATTTTCTCCCTCCTCTCCTTAATTCTGGGCAATTAAAATATTTTTTTTCCCCTTCAATAGCACAAAAAGCATATGGGGACATTACTCATTTGGTGCTGTTTTGCCAGTATAGTTTCCATGGCAACCTTAGAGCAAGAAACATGACTCTCTGTGCTGGTAGATACAGAGTCACTGGTGTAGCCTGTGGTACTCGAGACGTGAACTTTGACACTTTCCACCCTCGTTTTAGCAATGAATCTTGTTGCTGTTCAAAATATCAGACCTGTCTTCCCTGGGAAGCATCATACAAAACATGAAAACCCAATACCACCAAAATGAAATGTGGTATTATTTTTGTGAATAATCGTGAGCGGCAATTCGGCTTAACCATCATGCATATTTAATTTTTAATATGAAACATCATTCAATATCTCGAACGTACGATCGTGTTCTGTGTTTGCGCCAAAGGCTGATTCTAGACTTACGTCATGCAGAAAAAAATATAGAAGAAAACCACGTGCTAAAGATACATGCATATGACAAAACATGTGAAACTCAATATCTACTGTTTTCAAAGTGATCTATTGATACAGAAGGATATATTTAAGAGATATGCTTTTTTTCATGTGCTGAGAGCAAACAAGAGTCAGTGAGAAAATAATCAAATATAAGAGAATGTTAAATCGACACATACTGTTCAACTCTTCTCTTTATCCAAAGAGGAGAGTAAGAAGGGCTTACAGCCATAAAGACACAACTGTTTTCTCATAGGCCTGAAGCATCAGTAGGCATAAAGAGGCATGTGTTTTGTAACAGCATGTGTGAATACAGAATGGCGGTTTACACATACTAGAATTCTAAAACTGTGAATGAAATCAAGTCAAAAACAAGTCCAAGCCGCATTTCAATCAAAATCCAAAAGAAAAAAAAAGAAAAGAAACAAGAATTGTTTCTAGGATTTTTTTTTTTTCATTAGGAATTTTTTTTGTGACAGCTAAACGTGTGTGTGTGTGTATGTGTGTGTGTGTGTGTGTATGTGTGTGTGTGTGTGTGCGCGCGTGTGTGTGCGTGCATGCGTGCGTGCGTGCGTGCGTATCTATGCAGAGTATATATATAAATATATATATATATATATATATATATTAGTGCTGTCCAGCGATTAAATACAATTTTGTATCTAATAAATGACACTATGTGGCAATTAATTAATCGAATTAATCGCAAATGAATCACACATCAAATTTGGCAATTAACCCCAAAAGATAATTTAAAGTCATTATTGTGTTCAATAAGAAAGCCATCAAATGGACATTACATTATATTTACATATTTATTTCAACATAGAATTTATTACACAAACTTCTAGGCTACAACGGCCATAAATAGTTGACCAAAGGGACTTTTACACAAAAACACAATTTTACGAGATCCAAATCGTACCAATCAAAAAGCGTTAAACCTGTGAAAATGTAGTCAAGTTTCTCCGGGGTTTTTTTTTTAGCACATTGTATAAGCACTATCAAGCTAATCATTATCAATCAGCTTGCCAGCTCTGCATTCTCAAGCCTTAAGAGTGATTAAAAAAGCCAATTCCAGCTATGCCACACCTGATTTGTTCAAATATCACTCTGACAAGATTAGCAAATGCCGTTTGTGCTCCCTCACTACTTAGAAGTTTTAAAAAAGTCACAGAAGGGCCAATATGTGATGGAACTCTTATTCAAATTAAACTTTTCTTGTCATTGGGTGTTTATTTGCTTTCGTTCCTTTTGGCTCACTCTGGCATTAGGACAATCCATCCCTCCGGTTTCACCCTTCCAAAAACAACAGCTAAAACAGAGAGAACCAAAGAATATGCAAGCATTCACATTGGACCATAGGTAAAGGAATGTACTTATCAGGCAGTGCCAGGCAGGATTAGAGGAAGGTGTTGAGGGGTACGGACCCCCTGGGCTGGCCTACACATATGGGGTCGGCAACTTGGATCAATCCACAAGGCGGCGCGCCACCTTGCGCCATTCATCTTTATTTAACAGCAAGCTTTGCATTTTAAGAGGATACACGATGACCTCTACACCATAAGCTGACATTTGGGGAAAACACGTCAATACCGAAGCACGTCAATTTATGGTTTTGTCCATGCGTCTACTCTACTCCCTGATGGTTTGACATGCTAAAGCGGCGAGCTGGATATGTGTTCATGAAAGATGATGTGGCCGGTTCTGCATCATGCCCATGGCACAAGATCCCATGCGCTCGGGTCACTGGAGTTATCCACAATCGCATTTATATTCCGAAAACACTACAGCTTTTGTAAAAGTCTGCTTACAGCTAGCGAGGGCATAGCAAAAGTTCAAATCCAGCTCAGAGGAGAACATTTGCTTAGATGAGCTCTTTCAAATTCATCGTGACCCCACAGAGGACAATTAATTTAACTAAATTCCTCGTATCACCCGTTATTTCAATATAAGCACAAGGTCACTCATGTTTAGCCAGCCCGAGCTCTATTCATGACTTCCAAAGCTGCAGTGGTAGAGAATAAAAACACTATTTAAGGTTTTGATTCAAATTGAAAAGCGCTCACCTCCATAGCCAAAATCCAATCCAATTGCAATTGTGTTGGGTAAATAAGGATGGATTGTTTGTCTCTTAGGTGAGTGTGCGGTGAGGATCTTCTGTTTAAATGTAAAGTGACAGATGTCCCATTCCCGGTGCTAGAGGACTATGGCTCACTCTAATGAGCCAATGGAGAAAAGACCCAGAATGAAGAGCAGATTCCAAAGGTTGAGCTGAAGGACAAGGCACCCGCCGCTCAAACGCTCAGCTATACGAGGGTCCTCTTCAATTCAGGCAAATCATATGTAGATGTATACACTTTTACTCCCATTCAATTTAATCAAAATTGTGTCCAAAACATTCTCTGGTTGCTTTTCCACCCAACTATGTGCACACAACAAATTGATTTAAGTCATCCTCTTACACTGCCGTATTCAACAGTGGAAATACATGCATCATAGGAGGATTCTGTCATTGTTGTCGTCACAAATGTCACTCATCAAATCAATTTTTTAATTGTTTTTTGACAATAGGTGGAAATGACATTTACAAATAAGTTATTTATTATGTCTTTTCTATCCTAAATATGCACACTATAATGATATTTTTACAGTTTTCAACTAATTTGATAAAAAATTGACTGGAATTTAAAAAAAAAATTTAATCAAATG
This sequence comes from Phoxinus phoxinus, assembly GCF_949152265.1. Lineage (NCBI taxonomy): Eukaryota > Metazoa > Chordata > Actinopteri > Cypriniformes > Leuciscidae > Phoxinus > Phoxinus phoxinus. Next base: position 9,485,666 of record NC_136896.1, read on the forward strand.
TATATAGTATAATAAATATTTAACAATACAGTTTAAAAAAAATATATATATACATTTAAACAATAAATATTCAAATGTTTTATGATTATTTTAACATTTGTTTAGATTATTATGAGCTTTAAAATGATTTAAGATTGAAAATGTTGGGGAAAGGGTAAAATAATCAAATCTGCTTAAAGGAATTAGAAAAGTTGCTGAAACAAATCAAGTTTCCAGACAGATATTCATATGACCTACATATAACAGAACAGGAAATCTGTTAAAATCTGCTATTTTAAACCAGAAATCAACTCTTGGGATATAAAAGTGCCCATAGCTTCAGAAACACCCCTTTACAGAAATACTGCTGCACTAACAGCTCCCTACAAACCAGCGTTATTCTGTTTTTTTGGGGGTTTTTTTTTTCATTCTTCAAGTTATCATCACATCATTTCTGTTCTTGGGAGAAATCCAGCTAAGACGGTTTCAGTTGGCCTGTCTGGGAAACTTTATCTCCACCTCAAGCTGCAATTATCATCACACCACCAAAATCGCAGCTATTTTTTTCCATCTTGCGGCGAGACTGCCTACTCTAAATCAATAAACTCCTGTATTTCTATGCAATATCTCATTTTCGCTAACGTGTAATCATATTTCATGTGCCTACAGAGAAACAGCAACACATAAGAAATTCTAAACTCCACCATCCCATTAAACGCAGTGTCATATTAAGAAATAATTGCACTTCTTGTCATGCTCACAATGGCAGATTAATGGGCGGAACAACCAGGAATCATGGTCTTCCTACCCGTTATGCCTAACAGGCGAAGCTTCTGGCACCTTAACAGCACACTGGCACCTTTAACAGAGACGTGGGACTGAGGCAGGGTGGATAGAGAGGGCTAATGATCTGTCCCCATGTCAATATCTCTGGGTGCCAACCTGCCTCCCCTTGGGCAAGAGCCTGGACATCAAACCTGCAGCTGACGCACCACTTTTTCCTGGGAAGCCTCTTCTGTGCCTCGCATCAATACATTGAACTTTTTTTTTCCCATCCAAACTGTGGCCCTGCTGTCTGCAGCTTGATGAAACGCTTCTCGGCTTATTTTGAGCACCTTTCTGAAATCCATCAATTGCTTTGTTTCAATGCAACTGCTTACAGGAATAGTTTATCCAAAAATTTAGCTACGTTCAAAATCTTTCTTTCTTGTGTGGAAAACCGAAAGGAGATATTTTGAATAATGTACTGGTTGTTTTCTTGAGTCAGTGAGTTGAATTTGAGAACTGGATCAGTCTGAGATCGTTTTTTGTGAACTGGGTCAAATGTTTCACTGAAAAATATGACTCGAATTTGTTACTTCAGTAAACTCTCATCAATGTGTCAAGTTGAGCAATTGTGAAAAAGAAAAATTATTTCAATGGTGGCCTGCACAAAGATAAAATATTGCAATAAATTAATTAATCACATGGGAGGGTCATTATAGTTAACTAAAACTATAAAAAAAATAAAAAAAAAATAAAGTTCCTTGAAAGAAAATAACCGTAAACTGAAAGAAAAGAAAATGTAATGAAAAATGTATTTTATTAACGTAATAATTATAATAAATAATTTTATTTCACTTAATTCCTTAAACTTAATTAGGTTTTTCAAAATATTTTGAATTAGTTTTTATTTCGAATTTTCCAACTACACGGAATTATAGAATTATTTTTTACACACACACACACACACACACACACACACACACACACACACACACACACACACACACACACACACACACACACACACACACACACACACACACACACACACACACAAAAAATAAAAATATATAATTCTATAATTCCATGTAGTTGGAAAGTTTAGAACAAAACAAATATATATATAAATAAAAAATATATAATTCTGTTTTTAATAATTTTTTGCTGGAAATTTATTTCATCCAAAAAATTTAATTCTCACCATACCTTTATGTTAATCACTGTTGAGTTTAACAACACATTTGAAAAATAGAGGGTTTCAGTGTGAACTAACCCATTTTTAGCTTTTGCCGGATATTGAGAGCTGTCCATTTTTTTTCCCCTAGTGCCAGATGTCAAACTGCCTGCAAACATTTTGTTCTGTATCCTCTCCTGCCAGCACATGAGCAGTGGACACTCTGAATCCCTGGAGTCCAGAGGAGTCCCTGACTATGACTAATTAAATGAGTTATGTGCCCGTGTGCCGGAGTGTCTCAGACAGCCAGCGCTGGCCACGCGCTTTAGAGGGGGAATCAGCCTCCCGTGCCCACAGGGTGTGCACGCGGGCCATCGATCCTGCTACGCCATTAGATACAAAGATGTCAAGGTAGATTACTCTCATAGTGCTGCCGTTTGCAGGTCAAGTGTTTTGCTGGTCAACAATAATCAGAGAGACAGCAGGCGGCTAGATGATTGGGCTCTGTCTGGCTGATATATAACAGTGGCGCTGAAGCTTAGGTGATGGAACAGAAGAGTGAATTAGAATGGAGAGGCAGCCCGACCCCAGGCAGGTTAATGACATACGTGGTGCCAAAGAGCTAAATGATTTTGTGCTGAAAACGGGATTATGTCTCAGACATAAGACAGAACGGATGCGATGCAGGGCACAGCGCTCAAATGTAACTCACCAGCAAACAGGCTCTCTCTCTCTCTTTCGCGCTGTCTCTTGCTCTATCTCTCTCTCTCGAGCAGGAATCAGTCACTTATATTTTACTTTCCCCTCTGCAGGTCACAGCCTCCTTCATCACCCTGTCCAAATAATGCAACAATAACACAGCTCATTCATCTTCCAAACTGGAGAGAGTCACGACTCACAGTTCGATTGGATTTTTACTTCCATCTCCTTCGTTTGCACATTTTTAAATGGCTAGATGCAACTTTCTTTAATGTTTACATTTTAGTGTTTTCCAAAAAAATGGTATCTCATTTACAACCACTGCTCAATAGTAGTGCTTTACAATAACAAACCAGAAATGTGTTGATTTTAAAGATACATTCACATTCAGCACACAATTCCTTTGGACACTGCAATGAAAATGTCAAAATTTTAAAATATAATCCTCCACAAGAGTAAAAAACGCCATACTTGCAATTCATCTAAAAAAGGATTGCAAGCAGAGATACTAGCAATCTTCTTTTATTATTCAAGACCAAAAATAAATAAAGTGCCTGGTGCAGTTAAAAACACACAAATGTTATAATCAAGCCTCTGTCTTCACATCCTTCTGATATATATATATATATATATATATATATATATATATATATATATATATATATATATATATATATACAGTATATATGATATAATGATACAATTACGAAACGTATGCGTGATAAAAGTGTATACTGTACACTTCCATTCAAAAGTTGAATGTCAGTAGTTTAATGTTTTTTTTAAGTCTCTGATGCTCACCAACGCTCCATTAATTTGATAAATACAGTAACAACAGTAATATTTTGAAATATTATTGTCATTTAAATGAAAACTGTTAATGTTAAAAACACTTAATGTTTAAAACGGTGCTGCTTAATATTTCTGTGGAAACTTTAATACGTTTTTTTCCAGGATGAAATGTGTATTATTTTGATAAATATTATATATATATATATATATATATATATATATATATATATATATATATATATAAAATACCATAAAATCAAATATAAAATCCAGGTGAGCATATGTATACACTATGTATACAGTCATGTACAAAAAAAAAAAGGACACCCTTTTGAATTTTATGGTTTTATGTATCAGGACATATAATGAAGGATCATCTGGTCTTTAGCAGGTCTTAAAATAAAGTGAATACAACCTCAGATGAACAATAACAAATTAACAACAACCATAAAGCCAAAATGGAGAAGCCATGTGTGACAAACTACGTACACATTCTGATTAAATTGCTTGAATCATCTTTAGCAGCAATAACTTGAAGTAATCATTTTCTGTATGACTTTATTACTCCTTGAATTCGTTCTGGAGGAATTTTGGCCCACTCTTTGTTGCTTCATTTCTTTGAGCTTTATGGGCATTTGTTTATGAACAGCTCTCTTAAGATCCCCAGAAATTCAATCAGGTTGAGGTCTGGGCCATTGCAACATCTTGAATATTTTCTTTTTCAGCCATTCTGTTATAAATTTGATGGTGTTCTTGGGATCATTGTCCTGTTTCATGACCCAATTTCAGCCAACCTTTAGCTATCAAACATTTAACTCTATACTTTGGTATACAGAGGAGTTCATAGTCGACTCAAAGACTGCAATAAGCCCAGGTCCTGTGGTTGCAATACAAGCCCAAATCATCACCCCACCACCACAGTGCTTGACCGTTGGTATGACGTATTGCATGGCGCTGTGCATTATGCCAGAACCTCTCCACAATATGGTCTCGTCTGTCCAAAGGGCATTGTTCCAGAAGTCTAATGGTTTGTTCAGATGCAACTTTGCAAACCTAAGCCGTGCTGTGCCGTGTTCTTTTTAGAGAGAAGAAGCTTTCTCCTGGAAACCCTTCCAAACTTGCCATGCTTGTTCAGTCTTTTTCTAATTTTACGGTCATGAACTTTAACATGTTAACTGAGGCCTGTAGAGTCTGAGGTGTAGCTTTTGCGTTTTTTGCAGTTTTTCTGCGCAGTGCACTGTCTGACCTTGGGGTGAATTTGTTGGAACGACCACTCCTGGGAAGATTGACAATTGGCAAATGTTTACGACGTGAGAATAATCTTCCTTACTGTAAAATTCCGGACTTCAAATTGTTTGGACATTGCTGTATAACCCTTCCCAGATTGATGGCAGCAACAATTGCTTCTCTTTTCTCCTTGGCATTATGTTAACACACACCTAAATTATCCATATCAGCGAACTGCCTAAACTTCTGCTTTTATAGAGGCGGTCAAGCTTGCTGGTGATCAGTTAGTCGAAGGCATTTGATTAGTAGTGCCTGACTGCCACTTACCCTCCTAATTCCTGGAAGCAGTAAGGGTGAACTTAGTTTCTCAACCATGGCTTCTCCATTTGGTCCTAGTTTTTGTTAGATAAATAATGACATAGTGTAGTCACGTGTTATTGTTCAACTGAAGTTGCATTTACCTAATTGTAACCAATGACCAGATGATTTTTTTATTATGCCCTGACACGTGAAACCATTTAATTCAATAGGGTGTCCTTTCTTTTTCACATGACCGTATATAAATCTTTAAGTGATTTATTTTTACAATAAAAAAGATAAATGGTTTATTGCTTACTTGTACCTGCGTTGGGCACAAAAAAAAAAAAAAAAAAAAAACCTAGGGTTTAATCGCATAACCTTTCCCATTTTGCATGTCTCTTTTAACATGGGCGGTACAGCACTGGACTGTTGTTTGGTAATTCCAGGATGACAACAATCTCATATCACCTGATTTAATGTCTGAGGGCGAAAGCTGGGGAGGAGGATGAAAAAGTGATAAAGCATGTGAAACAGCAGGAATGAGAGTGCAGGTTGTGGACCGAGCTGAACGTGGGTGGCTATAAGTTCTCATGCTCTGACAACCTCTGGGACAAGCTTTTTATTTGGTGGCAGAAGCTGGGGGATGAAGAAGCGAGGACGCGTGCATGTGAGTGACGACGCTGATGGGAAAGCAGTGAAGGACATGTCAGGTGGCATGTAGAAACATGGGGCCCGACTTAAAAAGCCTGAGAGCATAAGCCATTGTTTTTATCAATGCCATTTAAAGTCCACCCACATAGCTGAGTCTCACTAATCTATCTAGTCTTGGTAAAGTTATTAAATTTGGCAAAGAACACCCGCATACAGATGGCCGTTTAGTGGCGTTTCGTTATTTTGCTGGATTCACGTGACAATATTTACAAACCGCTTTCAAAGCGCATTCCTAGTACGACGAGAAGAAAAAGATCTCAGATCTTATATCAGAGAGGGAACGTTTCACAAACAAACTCCTCGAAGCTGCATTAGATCACGGTGGACTGTAACAGTATACCATTGATGTTTACATCGCAGATATGGCGCATATGTCAGTTAGTATGCTAATCTATGACAAGGTCTCGCTTATTCAAACATCTCAGCATGAGATTGTGAGTTTATATCGAACAGGCGATTAATAGCACCTCGCTCATGCCAGGCAGATCCTTCTGTTTGGCCTTCCTCCAGAGCGTGGGGGATTCAAACAAGCAGCATCTAAAGGACAGAATTCTGTTTCTGGCACAAGGCTACAGCTTCCCACTGCCTACTGGAAGTATCTGTCTCAGTAATAATTCTTTAATTTGGCATTTGACAGAAACGCCTCAAATATTTTTTTTAAGGAGGTTCATGAATTTAATGATGCAACTATGAAGAAAGACCTTGGTGGGTATTTAGACTTGTAAATCTGTAGGCCTATTTACAGAGCAGGTGGATTTAAAGTTACTTCCTGCAAGGTGTCAGTGTTGTGGACCTGTGCTAATTCTGTCCTAAGGCATGCAGTTGTCGGCTTAAAGGAATTCTGTTGCCAATTATGAAATTTTCTGTCATCATTTACTCACCCTCATGTTGTTCCAAACCTGTATGCTGATATTTTTATGCTGCTTTTTCCCATACAACGCTAATTAATAGAGTTAATAAAAAAGTTATACAAGTACAGTACACACACAATCCTTATGCAAGGGTGAGTGGTGAGTAAATAATGATGAAATTTCTTTTTAAATATATTTAGGTGAACTATTTGTTACAAGCAAGGATTTATACAGGAGTATTGCCATGATTTTACGTGGGCACATGAGCATTTTGTAAATAAATAAATATGGAGAGAAGAAAACAAAGAAAATAAGTTGAAAATGGATGAAAGAAAACAGCTTAAGCTGGCCGAGAAGCCCAGCAGGGAGTTGTTTTGATCTCATCTGGTCTAGAAATATTTCATGTCAGGTCACATAGTAATTAGAACGATTTTTTAACATGTTGCATTGGCAATTTTGTGAGAGCCGATATTTTTATCAGCCCCACTCATTAAGCTAAATGCGTTGTCTGAGATTGCGAGGGAGAAAAAAAAAGAAGCGGTTTCATTGAAAAATGAGGGGAAAAATTACAGAGGATAATATTTCTGTGGCTGGGTATTACTGTGGCCATTATGGTGGAAAGTGCATTATTTAGAAAAGAGCAGTTGGCAGCAATGACAGAGAGAAAGAACAAATGAACCCTGTGCTTGAAGTCACACTGAGAGAGAGAGAGAGAGAGAGAGAGGGAAAAAAATACAACAACAAAAAGCCATTCACAGTTTTGATTTGCTTTCCCTGACAGCTGCAATAGTGGGAATGCGAAACGACTGTGTCGGCTAACTTGTTTTATGTTCATAAAGTCCAGGCGGTTCTCCTGTTTCATTGTTTAAGAGGCACAGGACAGCAAAGGAGACTTGGCCTCTCCGAGTAAATAATGCTGTAATCGCAGGAAGGGTGCTCACTGATTTACAACTTATTGAATCTCAGAGAAAATCACTTTAACCAGTAGTGTTTTTTTCCCCAATGGCTTGGTTCTTGCTGTTTTTTTCTGTGGGGTAATAGCGTAATTTTATGTTAGAGCAAAGGTTTTGATATTCCAATGTTATCACTGAGCTGCTTCTAAGCAGAGCGGAAGAGAAAGCCAGTCGAAGAGGCTGACTGTGAGCATTATCGCTAATGCATTAATGAGGGGTCATGTCAAATTGTCATAGCAGAATAGCTGGTGTGGGCCTCAATACTCCTCACAGCTGTGTATTATATCATTAGGTCAAACGAAAGGTGTGCCAGTATTATGGCCCTCTTCGAAACGGCTCTGAAATCTCATTCAAGTCTTAGTTCAGAATCATAAATGGCACATCATTGCTGTCGAACACCATTGGTTCAAATGTGAAATGGAAGATGACATTTGAGAAATAGGGGAAATAATGTGAAATGTCAGTCTGTTCCTCACAAAATTATCATATAGGTTTCATAAGACTTGGATTAGTTATATTAACTACTTTTATGGGACATATGGTGGTTGTCACTATGAACTGATGTTGAAACAGATAAAACTTCTTCTATTAAAAAGATACATCTTCAGACCCCTGCGTTGGTCCAGCTGACTTTGAACTCAAGAAAAGGTTTGATATGAACGGCACCTAAGGAATTAGTCCCACTGGGGTCTGTAGACCCTAAACTCAGCCTAATTATGTGATCCTTAATTGGATAGTTCACTTTTTTTTTTTCTGTCATCATTTAATCAAATGTCATTCAAAACCTGTATGATTTTCTTCTGTGGTAACACAAAAGAAGACATTTTGAATAATGTTTTGACTGCTTTTGACTTTACAATAAAGATTAAATGGGGTCCAAAACAAAACAAGCCATACAGGTACGGAACAACATGTGGATAAGTAATTGACAATTTTCATATTTGGGTGAACTATCCCTTAAAAAACCACCAGAGAACTCATTCAGGCAACGCTCAAACTATTAAATGTACACAGTTTTGGATATCCCTATGAACAGTCATTGTCATTGTATGGAGAACAAAAATTCTCCTTTTGTGTCCCACGGAAGAGCATACAGACTAAAACAGCATGAAGATTAGTACATAATGACAGAATTTTCACTTTCAGGTGAAAATTTCCTTTAACAGTATAGGCAGGAAGCAGAGATGCCATGCATACCATGCAGAGGAGTCTCGACTGAGCAGAGGCAGAATTGAAATGGGTGTTTGTTGGGTTTCCCACACTGGTGATTACTCATGGAGAAGCTCTTGTCAGAGGTAATGATCCTCACCCCGGTGGCTGCGGTGGGAGTAGAGCAGCATGGGGCTCAGAGGCAGGAAAGCAGAGGCCAGTGGGAGTAAAACCCAGAGGGCCATGTGCGAATCAGCTTGGCTATTGTAGCACCCTCCATCTAATTCATCCTTCCTCTGTGGGAGAGAGACCTGTCAGGCATGCAGGGTTGATGTTGCATTCTCCCTCTGTTAGCACCTCCTACTCGGCTTGCCTATGGAGCAGCGGCGATGCGTAGAGACGGAGATTTCGGAATTTATACAGAGGAGCGTGTTGAGCGTTTGTGTGTGGATACTGAACAGTGGACAAGGTGGAGAGTGGGCAGCCTGGCAGGGAGTCTTGAAAAAAAAAATGGTAGGTAGCAAAGGAAACATGGATGAGAGCGAGAGGAATCGAGCATGTGATAGTGGCAGCAAAGTGGGTCAGGTTGGCTTAGTTTGATTACTGCAGTGGGTGGCTGGAGGCAGCCCTACAAAAGCAACTGTACCGAGCACGTCGCTTCCCAGGATTCTCATACACCCTACCCCCCTCCCTCCCCCTGCTGAGGTGTAGCTAAAGAATCCGGTTATGTGGAGTGCTTCAAAGCCGGGCACACTGACGCACACTCACCAGCTATAGAGCCTGACTGAGAAAGAGCGATTATGTCATCTCTGATCAGTCATTCACACACAGATTCACCTGTGAACTTTGAACCCTGCTGATGTATAACACAAGCATTGATAATTCCTGCTGATACCAACAAGCCGATAATTGTTATCAAGCAATATTAACATTATATACTACCTACTACTTTATCTGAATAAATAAAATAAAGACACTTAAAACTAAATTAAATGGTTAATGAAATGAAAGTGAATTTAGGCATGACAACATTAAAACGCAAAGTATGAAAAATGGATATTCATTTTGAGGTTTGCTTAAGATAACATCCAACAGTGTCATTAAAGTGTTAGTGTTTATAAAGATTAACAATGGAAATGAGCAAGAACAATTAAATATTATCATTGGCATATAGCCTACAGCTAATAAAATAAATATCTAAAAATCACAGAAAAGGCTAATATTCTATACAATTTTGTCTAAATAATAAATAAATAAACTAAAATCAATAGTTTAACATTTTCTCAAGATAATTTATTCATCACAATCTTATAATGTACAATATGAAAAATGGATATTGATTTCGACTGATAAAAAATTAATATATATATATATATATATATATATATATGCTATGATATGATATAGGACCAATATATTGTGCATCCCTAAACACAAGGAAAATTAATCTATCAGTTACCAGGTGTTTTATAAAAACCCAAAATACACATGGAAGCGTTATTTGCCAGACCATACGCCTTGCCATAGACAGAGAAAAATGACAGAGCCAAAGCAGGAATATTAGCGGGGGAACCACAGTGTAATCTGATTGCTGTGCTGCTGAAAGAAAGCACATTGTGAAATGCTACTGACAACAGCAGAGTCTAAACACAGTAAAGAGTATTGCCTTCAATTCAGTAGAAATGATTCTCACTCTTTAAATCTTTCATTTTTGGACCGGAAGATCTTATTAATCTGAATGAACCCAGCCAAATGGTAAAAACCAACGAGATGGTGAAGGTATGAAAGCCTCACTCTGCTTAGTAAACATCTGAGATTGCTTCATGCGATGCTCTCCATCACATCAACCCACCAAACAGCTATTGTTGTGGTAAATCTTCCAGGAACTGCCAGGAATCCATCCACCGCTCCATTCCACAACTAGTTGAAGGGTAAAGAATTACACTGGCTTTGCTGAAAAAGGTTGGCTGGATTTAGGCAAGGTTGGGAAAGGGGTCATTGCTATAGAGGCTGGAGGTTCTCGGCTTCTCACTGAATGATTGGAACGATTAGTACTGTAGGCGAGGTGGGTCGGTTGCCTTTTGAGGAATGACCATCTAACGCACCTATTGATGTGTCACAATGATTGAGTACGAGAGTAGGAGGCCCGTAATGGCTTCATCAGACTGCCCTGGTGCATGCCACAATCTCATTCCCCTGCAAACAGCTCTGGCTTCCCAATCACTCCGTAAAAACGACCAAATTAAACAAAGTTGTCGGTCAACTTAACTTCAGCTTTTTATTCTCTCCCTCCCCTCTCTTCCATTATCCTCCTTCCCGTCTGTTGCTCTCTTGTTCCAACCCTTTTATACTTTTCCTTCAAGGCCACCCCACTCAGTCGACTCTTTCATGTCTTAACAAGCCAATTAAGGAGCTTGATTTAGTTCATGCTCTGCTCCCCCCCTCCCCCCTTCTCTTTCCTTTTCAGCGCTTGGCCCATTTTCAGCTCAGCTCCACAAATTCAACATGGTAGCGCCTACCTCGACTTTTTTAATTTCATCAAGCTAGCCCACTGTCATCCTGCTGAGTGCAAACAGCCATGTGATTGTTGGAATCAACCTCATCCAATTGCATTGCCAGTTGAAACTCAGGTAAAAAGAATTACGCCCATTGGTATTCAATGCTTGGATCTGCACTGCAATTGAACAGCGCAAAAGCAGAATAACAAGCTGGAGCCAGAACTCCAACTCTAAATGAATAGCAATGGGGAACAGCTTACCGGTAGGCTACTAGCAGACATGTCAAAATGAGAATCTGGACTTTTCTCCTTGTAGTACAATGTTTCTACATGAGAAATTTGGACATATGATTATAAAAATATATATGTGACTAAACAGTTTTAGATTTACTAATCTAATTTTGGGAAAAAAATAATTAAAGCTATGGAAAAAAGTCGTAAAAGTCATAAAATTGCAATCAATATTATTCAACCCACTGAAACTTTTTTTTAAATGAAAAAAATTCAACAAAGGCATCAGTAAACTATTTTAGAAAATGTATTTATACATTTGAGTGATTCTGAGAATGTGAATTAAATAAAAAAATGGGGGAAAAAATCTAAGCGTGTATGCACGTGAGGTCACCGTTGGCTGAAGTCACTGCGCTCGCGCTCACTGAGTAGAAAAACAAGTTTTCAGCGTGAATGCATAAAAGCTTTGAGATTGACTGTAAATAGATTTGACAAGAAATCTGAGGTACATTTTAACAGACTGCCGAAAGCTACAGAAAAGCGAAGCAAATGGATCGCTGCAACTCAAAGAAACAACTGGAATCCAGTCAGCGACACTCCATAAAACATTCTTCCAGAACTCCACAGGTCTATCTAAATAAATGTTAGCATATTCAAGTTGGCCTTTTACGTTCTTCTTGGTCAAGAGTGGCATTCGGCAAGATGTCCCAACATGAAGGCCATGCTTGTCTAGTGTTCTTCTTATGCTTTGCATTAAAATGTTTTTTGCTCCTTTAATCATGTCATCTTGCAAGTATTTGGCAGTAAATTTAGGGGTTTTCTCAGTTGCTCTGATCAAACATTTTATTCCCCTTAATGATATTGTTCTGTTTCTTCCACACCCTCAAACGTTTTCTGGTACAATCAATTTTAAACGTATGAATAAGGATGCCAGCTGTGTCTCTGGGAACCTAGGATCTTTTTGTAGCCATAGACTTTCTAATGTCATTAAACAATTTGTTCTCTATAGCTTTTGTCCGAGCTCAGACTCAGAAATGTAAATATATTTTACATTATATTTAACATTTATAAACATTTTCACTTTGAATTTGCCACTAAACTGGCATAGATGCAAAAAACTATAGAAAAGTTTAAATCATTACAATCTCCGGGGGGTTGAATTATTTTAATTGCAGCTGGTGTGTGTGTGTGTGTGTGTGTGTGTGTGTGTGTGTGTGTGTGTGTGTGTGTGTGTGTGTACAGCACACTAATAAAATACAACTAACAATATAATGTAATATTTAGGTACAAACTCCAGTCATTGCATCATTTATTCAGTCTCATGACATACTTCCTGGATACTTAGTGACAAAAAAATTCCTGCTGAAAAACAGTTGGTTTTGTTCAAATATTAATCCTGACTAACACATACACACACCTCAAAAATATAAGAAATGGATTCTCTAAACAGTTGCAAAACTTTTGTGCACAATAATTCAGAAGAAAAACCTGCATCTTCACTAAGCCGCTGCAATTCAGTTTAACATAGCACAATGTTGCATTATATATTGTGCCTTATTAACAAAACTCAACTCTATTTGCAATGGTGCAATAACCATTGTGATATAAATGCAAAAATGCAAAAATGTCTCTTATGTCTGCAAGTCTCTTATGCTCACCAAGGCTGCATTTATTTGATAAAAAATATTTAGATATTTCATTGTAAAATAACTTTTCTACATTTTAAAATGTAATTTATTCCAGTGATGAAGTTCAATATTGAAGTTGAGATATTAATGTTGAAAACGCTGCTTAATGTTTCTGTGGAAACCTTTTTTTCCCGGATTCTTTGATAAACAGAAAGCAAAAAAAAACAGCATTTATTTGAAAAAGAACTCATTGTCTACAGTATATATCCAGGCTTGTGTGTATATGGGAACACGTATGGCAGGCTCAAATCATGCTTAGTTCATATCTTATTTTATTTTTTTTACATTACTGTACATCATAGCCTATCAAACACTAGACCTTAACCCCCGTCTCTTTTCCGCCCAGCTGTTGTAGCCTTTCAGTTTAGCTCTGAATGAACACAGTATTTCATGGCTGAGCTGGTGCCAATTTGAAACAATCTATAATGATTTATGTTTTTTCAAAGCATAAATTCATAATAATGACTTCCATTAGCAGGTTTCAAGTCTATGTATGGTCTCTGCTCTTTGTCATTTGTAGCAGCTCGATTTAACATTGCGTAGTACATTCACTGCCCATAATGAGCAATCAAAGATATACATATGGTCTGAATAATTCATATCAATATTTATTAGTCCCCTGCCAGAAAGTACAATTAACCAACTCATGATTTAGCATCAGTCCGAGTTCCGTGAACCAAGCTATGTGGCAAGCTAAAACTGTAATGAAGAGGGTTACAAGGTTGATCTTCCCATCAACACTTTTTTTTTTTTTTGATTGGGAGGGAAAGGTATCGCAATCGCTATAGGTTGATTCATTTAACACAACTCAATTTACTGACAAAAAAAGTCAGTGAGAACTTCGCTATTTCCATCTGACCTAAAACTACTCACAGATATAAAAATATCAGCTGCCAAGAAAAGAAAAAGAGAGAGAGGGAGAACAAGAAGGGAATAATTGCTTCAACTTTCAACTCATTATCTCAGTATACACAATTAGAGAATGAAGCCGTAACTTAATTAATCTTCCTTTAAAGTGCAAGCCTTCCAGAATATGAGCAAGAGTTTTTCATGACAGATTTCTCTCCAATTACATGATATTATCAGAATTTGAGGTAAATGCACAGCCCTAGTGTTCTGGTCAGAGCTTTTCTATCTCCAATTAAAAGTACGTCTCACTGCCCTGTGCAGTGATACATGACGCTAACCTTTTCCTAGCTCCAAGCTAATTAAGGACAATTTTCCCTTCTACATTAACTAGCGCACACTCTGCACTTCACACCAATCCAACTGGATTCTCCGTTTTGATCTTTCGCCATATTTAGCTCCAGGGTGTCCTTTTCCAGGATCTACCTGGATCCTGAATGCATTCTGTCACCCAGCAGCCTGAGGGTGAACTTCTTTTTGGATGAGTCTGCAATTAGGTTACCTTGACCAACTTAATTTCCGCAGAGGCCTCGAAGTCATGATCCATCTTGATGACTTTATTTATTTATTTTGTAACATTGCAATTTCAATTATCTAAATGATGAATCTAGACGGCAAGATCAAGGCCTTCTGGGTAAAACATAACCTACAGAAGGATAAGTCACTCCCATTAACAGCAGCATGTTGGCTGCTAATGTAAAATTGCACAAATGAAGCACAAATATGCAGTTAAAGGGTTGTATGGTGCTCAAAACTGTGCATTTAGTGTAAAAGAAATGCTTTGATTTGTGCATTTAGTGTAAAAGAAATGCATTGATTGGTACTTGCATTTGAATATTAGATATTTATGAAAAAATTAAATGTATTAAAAGTGTTAAATGTAGAGCAGATTAATATATATATTTATACACACACACACACACAGAGAGAGTATAAGATGCAGAAACAAGCAATATCATATGTAAAATAACACGATCACCAACATTAAACAGCATTTAGAATCAAAACTGCCTAATGTACTGAACAAAATGTCGACCCATCGGTGTTGACTCGATCTACTCCATTTATATTTTGATCATCGTTCTGAATCCAATCCAGACGTAGTCTTTGACAGAAACTTGATTTTCTCAGTTTTTTTGCTCAAAATGTTGCTTTTTTATGAACTTACCCATAAAATGTATTACAAAAATATTGTAATAAAAGAATGCATGAAGCTAGAATAAAACTTTGTTGTTTTTGTTGTTGTTTAAAAGCAGAGGGTCTGTTCTTTCTTTTGGTATAGGCTATTGCATGTTCAGATATTCATACAACAAAACATTCTGGGGGCCATGAAATATTTGCGAAAATGATTCAAAAAAGTTGGCGGTGGCTGGCAACTCTTTTTTTTTTTTTAACGCTTGCCGGGAAAGAGTTCAAAATGGCTAAAGACTCAGCAGCTCGGGTTGAGTTCGGCAGGTCATTTCACCAGCTTGAAACAGTCAAGGTAAAGGTCGGTGAAAGTGATTTTGTGTCTCTTTGGGATGGCACCCCAAGCCACCGTTCACAAGCTTCTGGAGGGCACATAGGTCTGCTGAAGTAGTGAGTTTAAGTATAGGGGGTGCAGAGCCAGTGGTTGTTTTGCAGGCAAACATAAGTGATTTGAATTCGATGCGAGCGGCAATTGGCAACCAGTGCAATTTTATGAAGGGAGGTGTGACGTGCGCTCTCTTCGGCTCATTAAAGAACACTCTAGCTGCAGTGTTCAGGATCAATTGAAGAGGTTTGACAGTGCATGCTGGAAGGCCTGCCAAGAGAGCATTACAATACTCCACTCTGGATAGAACAAGAGCTTGGACGAGGAGTTGTGTAGCATGCTATAGTCGATTTATTTGTAAAATTAGGATAATATACATATTTTCAATTATTGTTAATCTGGAAAAATGTGTGGTGTTTAAGCAGCATATTTTTTTTCACAGTTGGTGACACCTCGTACTGCAGGGGAAAGATCACAGAGGTCTGTATCTTTGCTAATTAGTCCCTGTGCAACATACAGTATATGGAGAAGAAAAAACAGATTGACAGAGAGAAATTTAGAGATCATGAAGGGTTGTGAGCCACTGGAGGGGGCACGACTATAATGAGATCCTCACATAGTGACAGGGCCACTGACTGGAAGAAACCATATGCAAATAGCCTCTTTTAGCAAAGTGCGCCCTGTGAAACGTAGCTTTACAACACGATTTTAGCTTGTGCTCAATCTGAAATGTACGATTCCCCCAGGTGCAAACAAACAACAAATAAACATCTGATGATCAAAACGGGAGAATCGCTCTTGCGGCACAGGAGAAATATGCTTTGACAATGACTAATGTTGACAAAATAGCTTTTAGCAGAGGCAATATGGAAATAACACAGTGTAGCGGCAGCGAGTTGGAATGAGGTGATGGTGGGGCAAGCGGTCAAACCGTGAATCCAGTCACAGTCTAATAGTGAAATATGGCTGGGTCAACCACCCTCATATACTGTGGCCAATCTTCCATAACCCTACACCTTCTGAAACCTTTTGAAGGAGGCCTGTCGCTCTTTTCAAAGCCTGGCTAGCTGCTCCTCTCAAGCGGCAAATGTGAACGTCAAATCGGATTAGCGGGAACACTCCACCTGAACGCAAACCGCAGCCCTGTCCACTCCCATCACCTCTGTTGTCTTCCCGTGTGACAGCTATTTCATTGTGTTGTTTGTATGATTGGGTGGGAATTGTTTTAACCTCGTGGCCAGAGTGCCACTCCTACAGTTGGGATCAACACTCTTGTCACAACTCTTCACATCAGAATTCCCTGTGGGTTAAGGTTCGGTTCACCTATGATCTAAAGGCTGAGTTAAGTATACTTTCATAGTACACTGAAAAATAAAAGTAAAAAAAAACAAATATATATATATTTCAACATGTTACAAATAATCTATTTGATTTTTCTCAAATTGAGTTTGAAAAAATCAAATTTCTACAGTTAATTTAAACTTATCTTTTTTTACATGATTTCTTACATGATTAAATCTCAAATAGTATTATTTTTGTCTTTTTTATCTTATATATTTGTATTATTACTACAAATATAAGTACAAATGAACATATATATTAAGCAATTTCTTCATCTTCAGAATGTGTGATTTTACTGTGTGAAATCTGGCAATGAATTACTGTTTGAAAAAAAAAACATTTTGTCAATTGAAATTAGACTGAAATATAATAAAATATCAATAATAAAAGGCTAAACATAAAAAAAAAAATTAAAAAAAATGTTGCCTTACTAAAATGACTAAAATAAAGCTTTTAAAATTATAATGAAAATTACAAACGCACATAAAATGACTAAAACTTAAACTAAAATTCAAACAAAAAAATGAAACGTAATTTCAACACCTTGTCAGTAAATATTGATGCAAATAATTATGATCAATACAGTTAATTAATTGGCATATAATGTATTACATTTGATCCAAATTGTATTTTTCTCAAATGTATTATATTAACAAGTTGAAATAATTTTGACATTTGTTTTGCTCCAAAACTGTTAAATATGTGAGCGAAGAGTTGCCGCAGTCTCTCCGTACCGTTACCAGAGCCAAGTAAGACACAGTAAATCTTGTGTAAAAGGTCCATAAAAATTCAGAGACGAGATCTGAATTCAAATTTGAAATGTAATCACCCAGCGAGAACTACAGCAGAACACGAAGATCCAGAGTCTCCACAGGCACCCTCCAGGCACACGAAGAAAAGTGCGCACATTGTGATGGAGTCTCTGTGTTCCTGGCAGGAAATGCCTCCTATGATGCCCCTAACTTCTGCCATCAAACTTGGCGTAGAGGGAAAAAAAATCCAGCAACCTAGCATTATTTATAACTGAGGTGGCATTCAAACATCAATCAGATCTCAGTCTCCCTATCAGAGCTGCTTTAGAATTGGCAGCGGATCAAAAATGTAATGATAATGAGGCCATTTGTTTCTATCATAGGTCCAAATTGAGAAATAAGGCAAATAGTCTATTAGTCATGGCATGAGGAACCATATCATTTATACTTGACATTAACTTTTTTGCTCACCAGCCACAGTGGCAACTGGTTTTCTGTCCCTCCATAGACAGCTACGCAACTGCACTTTGATGCTTCAAAAAGTTCATAAAGAGATTGAAAAGCTAATCCATATGAATTGAGCGGTTTATTTTCTGAAGATCGCTTTATATGATGAAAATATTGAATTTAGGCTTTCATTCACGTATAAACATTCATCAACTCACACATCAGTTGAGTTAAATAAAAGCTCGAACATGCTCTCTTGACATGCAAGAACCAATGAGGTTCATTCTCATGTGTTATGCATCACGTTTGAGCTTCTGCAAGAACCAATGCGGTTCATTCTTGTGTTACGCATCACGTTTGAGCTTCTGCAAGAACCAATGCGGTTCATTCTTGTGTTACGCATCACGTTTGGGCTTCTGCAAGAACCAATGCGGTTCATTCTTGTGTTACGCATCACGTTTGGGCTTCTGCAATGAGATTTGTTCTTACGTGTCAAACAGATTCGGTTGAGCTTCTATTTATGTTCGCTGATCAATGTTTAATATGTGAATAAAAGCCTAAATTAAATCTGTTCGTCATATAAAGCGATCCAAGTCACTTCAGAAAATTTGGACTAAACCGCTTAATACATATGGATTACTTTAACGATCTCTTTATTAACTTTTTGAAGCGTTACAATGGTAGTTGCGTAGCTGTCTATGGAGGGACGGAAATCTCAGGTTTCATCAAAAAGATCTTCATCCGTGTTCCGAAGATGAATGAAAATCTTTAAATGACATCTAATTAATGTCATCATTTTCATTTTTGGGTGAGCTATCCCTTTAAGAGATAGATTAAATAAACTGGCGAACAGAGTGTTTTAAGAGACTTCATTAGACTATAAAGTCCACAGGGTCAAAAGTGTCCGTATAGTTAAAGAAACCTCCGTAGACATTATTAAAACCGAACAGTGGTGGTATCAGAGAGACATGCAGGGCAGAGAACTGAGTAAAGACAGCACAGAACAGGTTGTTAATTACTCGCAAGCATCTCAGATCTGAGAAATTACAGGTCGGGAGCAGCCAACGTGATTATTATCATCATCAAAACTCAAGGCAAGAAAACGTATGCACAGCTGAATTCCCCTTCCAGAAAAGTAACCCACACATGCACTCGTTCCACCTCGATCAGAGCGAGCAGTTCTCCTCGTTCCCCCTATACAGAGCGGATGGCTTATAAAGTCCTTGCTCTTTTCATCCTTTTTTTAAATTACTTCTTGTCAGAGAGGAAGCCTGCTAAATAGTTTTACCTGATCGGCCGTGCTCAGCTTGATCAAGCTACTCGGATAATTCTGTTCAAAGTAGTTTAAAAGTTAGTCTTGTGCTGGAGGGGGAAAGACAAGAGATGAGATGTGTAAGTGGGCACAAAAGCGATTGCGGTCGGAAACAGAGTGTGCCTGATCTCCTCACATAACACGAGGTACTGTATTACGCTCATTATGCCTACAGAGGGACCGCCGAATCAAATCGAGTACGCCTATTGTGTAAACAGATCTCTTTTTATATCTCCTCCGACTCTCTACGATACCCTCGTGTACTCCAGAATAGAAACCCTTAAAGAAAAGTCACCCTTAAGCCAAGTTCTATTAAAGAACTGGTTGTTCTGAGGTGGAGAGATGAGAAAGTCGCCCGCAGCGGTAAATCTGACGCTCTGCCTCATTCACCTACAGTTAGTTTTTGTTTCTGACAGTTATCGTCCATTAGTTTTCTGTTTGAAAGGTGTGCCGTGCTGGATTCCTTTGGTCGCTGTCTCAGAGACGTTCTGATCACAGACTTCTGGCTCTAATTAAATAACTGTAAATCATGATCCGGGCAGATTTTAAGGCGAGTGTCGGAAAGATTACACCTCCATAATAAAGATTAATCATGCATAACGCCGAGCCTCAACTCAAATCTGTGGACCAAGATGGAAAGGGAGTGAAAAACAGCCCGAGTCCTACATCAGCCCATCACAAGCCATTGCACATAATCAATCTCCTACTCGATGTATCACATATGCATATAATAGAGTCTAATTCATAGATTCTCTGATTTTCACAGTATTTTGATGTGTCAAAAGTAGGCGCTTTACACTGCAAGTGCGCAGAATAAAGTGGCTAAATAAAAACATAACTGATAAAATCCGAATCCATATTTGTTCTACTCGTGAATGTGCTAATAAGTATTAAGGCAGATTTCATGATTTTCAGTGGATACATGCTTAACCCTTTCACACGTAAGTTTAAAATATTCTAACTGACTCCCCCGCGTGAGTTTTTCAAGGCGACCGTTATTTAGAACCTGTCACTTTATCGTTTCCATGGTGACGCGTCATTGCTTGTCACGTGACACAGCGCAAACACAACACAGCGCTGAATGAATGATGATCTGCTTTTATGCAATTTTCTCTTTTTGATTCAAAATATTCAAAAATATGTTAGATATAGCATGAAACACAGATATTCCGATTGTCAAATATGTGCATGTGGATGTGTTTGGTTGTTTAAACACTTTTATAACGATCGCGTTAGTTGAGCTGTATGCGCGATGGGCGGCGCCATGTTAGTTTGTGCTGGATTTACAACACGTCAATTCCTCCACTTCTCACGAAATACATGAAAGTAAGTGGCAGGTTAACTGGGAGAAGAATAGGGTAAAATGTAAAGCTACTTACACATTGTGTATCTGATATGAATAAAACATGTCGTCTTATTATGATGGAAAGGATTATTATTGGCACTTCCATAGACATCTATGTGTATTTTACAAACTCAAATTCATTGGTTTGCTAGTACTTATGTGATTTTAAATGCCTGAAACCTAAAATAAACATTATGTGGTTGAAAACACTGAATAGTTGTGATATATGACAAGCGCGAGCACGTCCATCTCTGGCTCAGAGCCAGCCAACGCGCGAAAGCACATTTGAATTTAGCAGTTGATCACGTGATGCGCTGACCGTTCTAATCACACCGGTGTGATCGTACGCTCCAGGGACCAGCCAAGACTGATCACACGGGTGTGATCGTACGTGCGAAAGGGTTAAAGGGATAGTTCACCCATAGGTGAATATTCTGTTATCATTTACTCACCTTCATATCGTTCCAACCTATATGACATTTTTCTCTTCATGTGGAACACAAGAGAAGATATTTTGAAGAATGTTGGTATAGCTAAACAATTTCCGTTCCCATTGACTTCCATTGTATGGACAAAAAATACAATGGACTGACAGAATTAAAAACATTTTGATGGACTATCCCTTTGAGGAGCAGTCTTATGATACTTCTATGGCACTTTTGTGTAAATTACGAGCAATACGGCAAGACTGACTTCATTTTGGGTGAACTACCCCATTGAATCTTAGCAATATTTACTATATAAATTGCATAAAACTTTTGTTTTTGACAGCTAACCCTTCGGGAAATTTCATCCTAAGGCCATTGCATCCCGTGTGTTGATCACATATCACATCTTACTGAATCCTTTCTTTCACCGGTTATGATTTGGCCTCCTCTCCCTCTCTCCCTCTCTCCCTCTCTCCCTCTCTCTCTCCCTCTCTCTCTCTCTCTCCCCCTCTCTCTCTCTCTCTCCCCCTCTCTCTCTCTCTCTCTCTCCCCCCCTCTCTCTCCCCCCTCTCTCTCTCTCTCTCTCTCTCTCTCTCTCTCTCTCTCTCTCTCACAGGGCCTCTCAGAGAGGTCAACGCCTTACCCCTTCCCCGTAGCCTGCTCTCTAATTAATCACTCATTAGACTAATCATCATTGGTGCAGTGCTTCACTAGTGGCTCTGGGAAGCCTTACTGGCGGCAGAGACAGCTTGGAAGAAGTAGGGGAGGAGAGAGAGAGAGAACACACTCCCATGGCCCGGCTCATTGCCATGCATGCTAAGCAGTTTTGCGAGCAATCACCAAGAGTAACAGTGAGGGGCCGCAGCTCCAAGTGGGGATACAACTTAAGATATTTTTCTCCACTCTTGTGCGCTGGTGTTTTGTAGTGACATCAGAGCATTTTTCCTGAAGCATTTTGCCGCCTTCATCTAGTTTCTTAAGCAACTGTAGAAGCTAAAATCTTCGAAACTCCAATACGCACAATGCATTTTCAAAAGCAACATTCTCTCTACATGCATTCACGGCTGTTGCTACTATGTAGGAAGAACAAAATTAGCGTAGGCTAAAAAATGTGTGGGGGGGAAAAAAAAGCATGAGATTTGCTAAATGAATGGATGGCATGTCAACTGGAGTCCATCCATGTATGATTGCATTTTGAAAAGTTGTGAGAAAACTAATTAAAAACAACTACCAAATATTAAGTAACTGTTATCCTGGCACAGTTAGCCTAAATATTTATAATACCATGTTTTTAGTTATTGTATAAAATGAAACGCACACAAAGTGTGGGTTTACCTAAATTTAAAGATTAATAGAATAGCCAGTGAACAGTGCACAAGTTTAATAATCGTACAAAGTTAGAGGGAATGCGGTTCAGGAATATTTATAATAGTTATAATAATGAAGAGACGGCAATAAACAGAGTTATTTACATTTATTATTAATAATAAATATAGGGCAGTCTAAAAACTATATAAATATAAAAATAATTATAAATCTAAAATATGTAATAATTAACACTGTTCTGTTAGTTCAGCCTTTTGTAAAAAACTAAATCAAAAATAATAGACACTGTAATACACAAAAAGCATTTGTCAGTTTCAAAAATATTTTTTATTATTATTTAAAAATTATACTTTAAATGTAATATTTAATAAGCACTGCTTTATGAATGATAATAATGAAGGTTGCAATATAAAATCATTAGTAGTAAACCAATTACACTGAATATCTTTCCTTTATGTATTCCAATCACACTGGATATAGCTTTTAAACCCCCCTTTTTATTCCTTTTTCATTTTGGCTAAGTCAAGTGGAGGAGTGCAGGCCATAAAAGTCACCCCATCAGGGACAGTGGCTTTGAGAAGACTATTTGTCGCCTTCCGAGAGCCCCAAGGAAATAGAGTTCGGATTAAAAGGGTTTGCGTTTATAGAGTTTTAGTGTGGCTTCCTTTGTCTGATGCCTGGTCACCTTTACTGTCACCGTGAACCCTTAAAATGAATCTGCACTGTAAAGAATAACACGTACATGGCCATATCTCTGCAATCGGTTACAATGAATCTCGGTTGTCATATCACCTTCCCAGTATCACAGCGGGGAGGAACACTAGAGTGAAGAGCTGCAATAGCATGACTGAGAAACCTTGTTAGCAGCTTGTTTTGTTTTTCTGCTGCCGTTCTTCGTACACATGCACACACTGAGAAACCCCAAATGATGTATATGAGCAATATGCTCTCTGAATCACCTGACTAGCTCTCCTGACCAGTGATTTCACTGTTTAACAAATGCCACCAGCTTGAACAAAAACCGTAAAGACGAAGAAGCAGAAAGCCAATAACTTAAAGGGCAGGTCTGAAAGGTGCTAAGCACTCGAGACTGAAAACAGAATGATCCCAGCCTGAATCCCTCTCAGCCAGGGTTCAAACAAAGTCCTTAAAGTAAACCAAATGTGAAACTTGGTTCAATCTAAGCACGGGGGTTGGAGAGAGAGAGAGAAAAAAATACTTGTTTGTGAGTTAAAAAGTCCAGATTTGAATACAATGCTTGGGTAGGTGTGATATTATCCCATTGAACCCGCTTCAAATGTAGTACATAAGCCTGAGAAGTGTCGGATGTGATTGAGTCTGAAAAGCAATGGGAAGACAGGAAAGCATCAAGGAGCAGTTGCTCATGTTTCATCGTCAGTCTGTGATTATTAAATCACTCTACAGCTCTCCAAATTCTCAAAAGAAACATGTTGGTAAACCAACTAAAACCAAGATGGGTTTCATTAAAATAAAAATAAAAACATATCGTGTTAGTCAGTCTTGCAACTGTTAATTCATAGGTTAAAGTATTAGACTGTGAAAGACCATGTGCTTTAACGGTGAGTAAAACAAGTCATTTTCTTTTCTGTACTGGTTGAAGTTCTCACTTATTTATCACTTGAAAGTTGCTTATATAAATAAACAGTGAGTTTGCATGGAGAGTATAGTCTAAACACTAATTTAATCTGCTAATTAGGACTACTCCTTTTTTTTAATAGCCCAGGCTCATTAGAAAAATGTAACCTGTGGCAACATTTTTGCAAAACGCAAAATACATTGCGCCATGCACGTTTCGTGACAGTTTCAAAGTGAAACTTTGTGAATTGCCGTTCTGAATTTAAATGTCTGGTGAGTGGCGCAAAAAGCTTAATGCTCCATTTTAAAGGGGTGGTATAATGCCCTTTTCACAAGATGTAAAATAATTATTTGATGTCCCCAGAGTGTGTATGTGAAGTTTTAGCTCAAAATAACCCACATATATTTGTATATAGCATGTTAAAATTGTCAGTTTTTGAGGGTGAGCAAAATCGCACCGTTTTTGTGTCTGTCCCTTTAAATGCAAATGAGCCGCTGCCCCCAGCACAGGGGGCGGAGCTTCAAGAGCTCGTCCTTTTACCTCACACAGACATCCACTGAAAATTTCTAAAACTTTCAGCCTTTTATGTTCATACTTTTTTATGACCCTTTTATGAGGGGTTTATGTAAATTCTAGGGTTGGTGATGTCACTAACCCGGGAGGAATGTCGTGTAGTCCCTACCAGCCGTTTGTTGTAGTCCTTAAAAAAACGATTTCTTTAAAAGAAAATATCTTCCTTTGCTTTGAACTTTGAGCATTGAACTCTAACCAAAGTTAGAAAAGTGAAATCATAATCAACCACCCCTTTAAAATAGCGTACACCTACACTAAACCCTAAACTTACCCGATAATGTTAACAAAAGCAAATGTGACATAAAAACACATTCGTAACCATGGCGTTTTAGCTTGTTTTTGAACTCTTGTCTATGAGCTTTTATCGTGACTAATCTTTCACGGGATTCGTTTCGTACCCGAGCTCAAGTACAATTCTGTACCAGCTGAGCTACAGAGCAAGCTTAGCATGTCAGTAAAACCGAACATATGGAGCTAGTTAAGTGATGCAAACTCCAAAAAATATTAGTTTTGAGGTCATAACATAATTGTGCAAGGAGCCGCGTGAAGACAAGTCTTGCCATAATCCATAATATGCCCCTGTAATCATAATTGTGTGTGAAAACGATTAAAAGCTGTTTTACTGCCGCTAGTGTTCATTTCTGTTGGAAACTGCAGTGATATGTACTATGTATTAGTATTGGAACATCCCTCTACTGTTTTTTAAAGATAATTTTGTAAAATCCAAAAAAAGGCTTTACAGATTTATTGGGCCCTTGAAAATATAAAACAAATATTTCATAAGTCCTTGAATTTATTCCATCAGGATGCTTGAATTGATCAGCCAAGCCAGGACTACACTTGCACCATCCGATTCTGCATATCATAGTGTGAATATGGTTATTAAAAAAAAAAACTCCAAAAGTTTTCAAAATATACAATAAGTTTACAATGTACTCTCAAGTACTGACGATGATAATAC
The DNA here is from genome assembly GCF_949152265.1 of Phoxinus phoxinus. NCBI lineage: Eukaryota > Metazoa > Chordata > Actinopteri > Cypriniformes > Leuciscidae > Phoxinus > Phoxinus phoxinus. The sequence goes on from NC_136896.1 coordinate 9,511,183, forward strand.
TGAGATAATAACTGTCACATGATTTTGTTCTCAAATAACATTCGTATTCATATTCTTTCCCACTGATTCACATGTTTTTTTTGTTTTTTTTTACATATTGGGTAACATATGATAAGGGAAATCTAATCTGCTCATAATTGCGGTTATAATATATGGTAATATATTGCTTTGACAGAGCTTACAGATGTAGTGTAGTTTCAGCAGTTTATACACTGTATAATATAATGTGCATATGCAGGTTTGGACTGTGTGGATTTTATATAAGAACTTGTCGAGGTGTATGGAGATTAGCATGTGTGGGCCTGCCTGAATATTCTATGCCCACTGTTGTTTAAAAGAAATTAAAAAAAAAAAAAAACATTTTCAATCCTCAAAATAAAAGCATTAGCACACAGTCTTGATTTATTCAGCATCAACATATCAAGCAGAGTTCCATTCAATTCCATTTAAATCACACACTATTCCTAAAAGAACTGCAGTGTGCCCCCTAAGACTTTTGAGACCAATTGATTTTAAATACAACTTCCAAAAAAAAAAGGTTTAAAAAAAATGTGCAGTAGCATTGATGCATTATTGTAAAATAAAAAAGTGTTTATCTGACACAAAAGACATTATCAAAATCAAAGCTGTTCTTTTCCATACGATCAAAATGCATGATGGCCATCGACTGTCAAGATCAATTCATTTAAAATGAATTATAAAAATATGAATGTTATATTTTATTTGTATATTTTCTTTTATAAATATATTGTAATACATATTTATATACATTTATAATATATTTATAAATGTATAAATAAGTTAATAAAAAAAAACATCTCAAGGAAAACATCTCACAGTTACTTAAAAAAAATATATATATACAAAGTTGTTAAACTTATGTCTCCTTGGGCACCAAGTGAGCAAGAACACTCACTATTCCTCACATACATAAACAGTACATATTATGTTTTGCTTTCATTTGACCCAGTTTGACCCCTATCTCTAAAATCATGAATTAGACAATAGGCACTCATGCTTACCATTACATCGTATAGAGAGGTGAGAAACAGAGAGAGAGAGAGAGAGAGAGAGAGAGAGGGGGGGTTGAATCAGGTAAAAGGACTGATTGCCTTTATGATAGAGCAGAGAGCTGCACAACTCTCCCTCTCGTTATCCATCTTTGATAATGAAAATCAACCTATCAGGTGAAATTTTGCCTTAGATTAAATAGCAGGCTTCAGCCCTCTAATTGCACTTTGTAGGGTGCAATTACAACATGATTTGTGATTAAAACACAAAGAAAAAGGTAAGATTCATCAGACGAAGCTGATGCAGTGGATGACGTGCCTCTACAAGGGTACGGCAATGCTTATTGGAGACTGAAAGACAGAAATGTTCATTACTCGTGATAAATGCCTAATGATCTCCATTTGAGTGGAATAAAAACCTTGCTGGAGTAATTAAAACGGTTGATTGAGAAACCCTACACAGAGCAAATAGCTTTAATGTTTGGACACAAGGAATTTCCAACACTACAATACTGACGGTTTCAATGCTGTGATATTATATATGCTCCAGTGAACATTCAACACAGCCATATCTATGATCTGTGATATTTATGCTTCTTTAAGTATATGCACTGCTGGACTCTCTTAATGCACACTTTTTACACTTAAACTATTTAATTTGCTCATACATGTGCATCATATGAGAATTCTGTTATTTTTCTGAAATGTAATTTCCACCATAGACATTCTGTTGTGGAAAATATATCTTTAAATGCTTTTTTTATTTAATAAAATGGCTGAATTTGTCTTGCTAAGGCTAATTTCATGGCTAGAATTTAGAAAAAAGAGCCTAATGTACTGTGTTAATATGAAGGAATTTTCCGTATAGATTTTTCACGGATGTTTTCCCGCATTTTAAATTACACTGTATTGTATTGTGTTTTAGGGTTGAAAGAAATGTCTGTAAACTTAACAGAAAACATTTTATTTATCCTTTCTTTTAAAACATCCTGGCAGAAAATCATCAGTACCTTTTCTATTCTTTTTTACAACCAATTCAATATTTGATAAATAATATTCAATATAAATTCACAATTGATATTTACCTTAATAATCATGTTAACTTTCACAGAGAAAAAAAAACATAATTTAAATAACATAAATAATTAAATAAATGGTAAAATAATAATAGTAGTTGTAAAATGGAATGATTTATTTAATAATAAAAAAAATTATGCATAAAAAGAAAAATTGAGGGCAAGGTAAAAAGTTTAACTGTGACCTTGATATGTAAAATGTAAACGTGATGTGAAAATTATTTAATATGTAAAAATGAACGTGCCAGTAGTTGAAGCAACACTCTGCTGTCCTGTCCTAATGCCAAATCAGATTCATGCTAAAGATCAGCACACTTACCTACACATGCACCTACATTTATGCACGATCACATTACACTAAGTAATGTGTTTACTTGGGTTTCCCCCCCCAAAATTGCATTAAAATCACATTACTGATGTGCATGAGTACAGCCGTGGGTGATGTCATCTCTCATATCTCTCTTACTGTAAATGCACATTTAAATGCATGAATCACTTTAACGCATAATGTGCAGATGTTTCTAATGCAAAATAAATGGCTACTTTAAATAAGTGTCTTGGAGAGGGGGGAGGAAGTAAAAAAAAAAAAAAAAAAAGCACTGCAAGGCCTTCCACCAGATTGCCGCCCATCACTGTCTGTCAGCGCTGGCATAGAGAGGGATTATCACACCCAGATTACAGTGCAGTGAGTGGGAGTTTATTTAAAAAAGGAACTGGAGGCTGTAATCTCTCCCTGCCGCACAAATGCCCTAATAGGCATGTGTTGCGCTCTCTGTCAAACAACTGTTGGGTAAACAAAGAACAGCAGATTGAGGGGGAAGCGAGGGAACGAACAAGCCACCGCTACACGACAACACACAACCGCACACGCACACGACGCCTCAGCGCTTCGCGGGGACATTTCTGAGTCACATCAGTGCGAGCGATGGATGGAGAGGAGGAGAGAAGGAGAGGAAGAAAGGGCGCTTTTGTGTTTACATGGGCCTGGAGTGTGGAGATAAGATGGCTATCCCGCAACACGTGTTGCCGAGACAATGCGATGCCCCTTCGTCATTGTTGCCGCTTGAAAACTTTGAGAGAGAGCAGGCGGTGAGTGAGAGCTTATAGCAGACAGAGTTGCCATTTCCAAGAGGTTTAATGCACTATATCGGCATAGAATTGAACCGCACATTAAAGAACAGCCAGGGTGCACTGCCAAGATATTTCCGGATTAGGTTTCATATTAAAAAGAGCTTTCTCTGCTCAAAAACAGGCACTGTGCTTTACTCCTCGGCATTAGTTTAAAGCTGACACAATCTCACAAAAATAGCAACATTCCAGAGCAAAAAGAAATACGTCTGATTTAATAGCACTTCAACAATATTAAACATGCAATTGTTGGCGGCGGAGAGAGGCAGAAGTGCACAGCGAGAGACTAAAGGCAGTTATTGGTTTTATAGCACTGGTTCTATGAAAAATATGGTGCAATAACTGTCCAAAATCCCACACGGAAAGATTCTTAATTTTGTCTGAGGTAAAACGGATGCTTCCATGTGAACCATAATAACAAAGATGGAATTTTGATGCATTTATTAGGGCTTAGAGTTAGATCACCCAAAAAATGACAATTCTGTAATCATTTACTCGCCCTCATGTCGTTCCAAACCCGTAAGACTTTGGTTCATCTTCGGAACACAAATGAAGATTTGTATGATGAATGGATTTAATTTAGGCTTTTATTCACATATAAACATTCATCAACTTGCTTGCTTGACGTGCGGGAACTAATGAGCATCATTCTCGCGCGTCAAGAAAGCAAGTTTATGTCCACTGATCAACATTTATCTGTTCATCATATAAAGTGATCGCGTCTCTTCAGAAAATTTGGACTAAACCGTCCGATTCATATGGATTAGTTTTACAATCTATTTATGAACTTTTTGATGCGACAAAGTGGTACTTGCGTGGACTGTCAATGGACAATGTTTCGAAGATAAACAAAAATGTTACAGGTTTGGAATGACATGAGGGTGAGTAATTGATGACAATATTTTTCATTTTTACATTTACATTTTACATTTATTCATTTAGCAGACGCTTTTATCCAAAGCGACTTACAAATGAGAAACAACATTTTTGGGTGAACTTACCCTTTAAAACATATGCATACTATTGAATTAAAAATGTTGCATTATAATCATGCCCATCTGATTATGTAATAAGGGATTTTTCCTACTATTGGAGCAATTCACCCGTGAAGTACCACCCTCATGTTTCTCCGAGTCTGTAATCACTGCAGCTCACAACAGGCATTCTTCTCCTTTTTGAAAATGGAAATAAATATCTTCTACTTAATACTCATCAGCCACAACATGTCATCTATTTTTCTCACTAATATATTCATATACATGATTCCTTGATATTAATTGAACTAAATATTCAGCATATAATTAAATGGTTAGATTAAAATCACTTAAAATCAACTGACAGCTGGCAAATTTTTATTTATTTTTATTATTCAAAAAGTCAACAATGGTTTTCTACAACATGACTGGTGGCCAGTAAACAAAAGCACACGACTCGTGGGTTAATCTTATGCTCGATGCACAGCCTACATGATTCATTTTCAATTCATTCTTTAAGATGAGAATTTCATACAATCTCTTTATAATTTAAAATGACCAGTAATGGCTGAATAAAATATCCTTGTCTGCATTAGATAGGTATACTTTTTTTCTTACTGGCTGCCAATCTTTATCCCAGTGCCGACATATTTTGATAAACAATCAGGTGAAATGGGCTTTGATACAGTTTTCTCCATTCTGCTAGTAATGTAATGCCCGTTTATGCTTACTCTGTTAGGCAGGTGTGTATTATGGATCCAGGTTCACAGGAGAGGACGGGATTGGATTTCTAATAAAGCTAATGGTGGCCTGGCGGCAGAATGACGGCCAGGTCTCTTCCTGGAATCTGCCGGGGGCCTGCTGCTGTATTTTAATGCCCAGATGAATTTGTTTCCCCCTGTCAGTTGTTTAGAAAACATCAGATAAATCAGGCCTGAAGATTGGTCCCCAGACCTGTGCAGAATCCCGATAGAGCACGTTAACCACAAGCCAGAGGCCAGGCCAATTTTAGACACATCTCGAATTTTAATACAACCTAGGCTGATTCTCCTGACAGAGCAGTTCTCCATGCTTGGGATATATTAGATCTGATTGGTCAGCTGTCAGGATTGTCACTACCTTGATTACATTGTGGAGATGTAATGCTGGGTAACTGTGATGCCTTCCAGCTGACTATTGAGGAAAATATATCGAATATATAGAGATTTCAGAACATTAGGTGATGGTGGAGTGACATTTACATAAAGTGAAAACAAACAGAGAAAAGGTAAATCAAGCAAGCTGAAGTTAATATCATAGGTTCTACATCTCTGGATAAATCTGATATTTGGCACTTTTTTTTTTTAGAGGCGCCCAGGTTATTACAATTTTTTTTACCAGGTTTCTGAAAAAGATATTGATGCTTCAAAGGGATACTTCACCCAAAAAAATGAAAATTCTGTCATCATTTGCTCACCCTCATATTTTTCCAAACCTGTATGACTTATGACTTAAATATCTAGACTGCACTTTTCCCCCTTGGGATGTTCATGAGAGTTTATGAAAGTAACAAATTTTCCAGGTATTCTTTGTAGCTGAATCTTTTCAAAGGCCACATTACATAAAGTTTCAGGACTGACAATCATATGAGGGAAGTGAGACCCATAAATTATCGTTCCATGTGTCTACGGAACACGGTTAACTCCTGAAACTGTGATGATTGACACCGTCGTAACCATAGCAAAGTTTTGGCATCTCACGTATTTGTTATCTGCTATTCTGACCAAAGAAATATTAGGCGTTTCGTTTTACTTATGCTTGGAAAGGCTACTTCACAGAGCGCATTCTTGTAGTGTTGCCATGTCCACTTAGTTTTTAAAGGCCGTGTTGCAGGTTAAATTTTTCAACGAATTTGTGCAATTTGCTTGTTGGTAATGAACATTTAAACTGTTATCAATTGTATTTTATGTTGTTGGGTATCACAAAACGGAATATAATACGAAAAAGTAGGTACTATCTTACAGCGCCAACGATTCTCCTTTCCGCCACAATGCATTCCATGACGTCACCTTGGGGAGAGAGTTTACCAAAGCCCGCCTGGAGAGCGCTAAGAGTGACTAAAGAGACGAGTAGTAGACGAGAGTATTCAGATAGCGCAGATTATAGAACATGATCATTGTCTATACAACACATCTATAGTCACCTATAACTGTTTAAGTTGGTTCATAAGACTTCGTGAAAAAAGTAAACAAACAATTAACATAGGCTACTCGTGCGTGCTGGCTTGAAGGGGACCATGATCCTGCCTGAGATGTGTCGTGTGTATGCTATATCTTCAGCACAAACGGATTCAGGCAGCATGCATTCAGCATTCAGTCATATCTGGTTACGGGGTGAGTTCCTCGACTTACTGCCCTACAGCACAAGCTTTCCAGCGCAGTTTCCACGGGACGGCACCGCCCGCACCAAGCACCTGCCAAACACCGCGACAGACGCACGGCGGCTACGTTTGCAACAACATTTTCACCGGAGGAAGAGAAACGCTTAGAAACGCCCATATAGCTAGCACGATGCCTTCTATTTATAGATGACAAAGACAAAGTTTACCAGTACTATGACAAAGGCTACCGGTAACGTTACTTATCTGAACTAACGTCATGATCACCGCCACTATACAGAAAAGTTTATTTTTCAGTCGGCGCTATTCAATGACAGTAAAAAAAAACATGTGTCGTTATCTCATTGCTGCGTTGCTAAATGATAGCAACTCACCAGGACACTTCACCAACTCTCCACTCATTCTGCTCGGACCATGCATTTCACTGGCTTTGACGGCCATCAGGCTACCTTTCCTCCACGTCTCCCCAACGTGACGTCATCACCGAATTGCGTGAAAAAAAACGTTAATACCAAAAACGTAAAAAACTGGTATTTAAGACCATTTTTGAGACATTTTAAAAATGATATACATATCTTGAGTGATTTATGTACCCATTAATCGACAGTGGTGGTTAACCTGCAACATGGCCTTTAAGCTTGTTGTTTAATCTTGGCTCAGAGCGATCAAATTTATTGAGTCATTTAAGTGAGCAGATGCGGGTCGCAATATTTTTGTCTTATTTTCATTATAAAGCATTTAGACTTATTTCGGTATATTGTGGCTTGTTCTTGTTTGCTGTTTTTCTAGCAAGATCTGGCAACATTGATGTCTCAAGGCTCGTACTGCCCTCTTTTCTGATTTACGAACATACAGAAGAGAGAAACATCTCTGAGTCTGATGCATATTAAAATATGGGTAACACCTTATTGTGATGGTCCCTATTGAACATTCTGTGGAACTACAAGTCAACTAACTCTCAGTAGTATTAGTAGACTGTCTGCTTAATAATCTGCTAACACTTTATTGTGATAACAGACATTCCACTAATACTTTGAAAGTACATGTCAAATTATTCTAACCCTAACCTCTACTAATACTCAACTAACACTTTAATGAGAGTTAGTAGACATGTAGGTGCAACTTTACTTATATTTCACCAGAATGTTGGGACCATCAAAATAAAGTGAAAACAAAATGTCAAAACTAGTTATTCAGTTTGGTTTCGTACACACTGTTAGTTAATTCGGTTGTAGAATGCTGTTGACACTCCCGTAAATTACTGAACTGTGTGTGTAGCTACAGAACAGGAAGGATTAAGCACTAAGAGGTGAACGGATAACCACATTTAGCTGCAGTGTGTACGGCCAACACTGAATCAAAGATGTGGTGTAAAGATAATAAATATATAAATACATATAATATTCAATAAATAATCCATTGCAATTTGATGTATTAGGGGAGTGGAGCTAAATACATAAACAACAGTTATTTAATTTAAAAAGAAAAAGCATTTTACATGTTTTGCATTTTTCTTTCTTTTTCAGTTTTTTTTTTTTTTTTTTTTTACTACTTAGCTCCTCATTCACTGTAGAAAAAAGCAACAACTATCACTCTGTCATACAAATTTGGAACAAGACGAAGGCAAGTAAATTATAACAGATTGTTATTTTTATTTTTGGGTGAACTATCCCTTTAAGGGCTCGACGGGACCTTCAGGACTAAACTTGTTTCCGGATCCTCTCTAACTATGCCAATGTGCCAGATTCCTTGAAAGGTGTTAATTCACGTCTTGTCAAATTAGCCCTCTCACTTCAACAGCAATTCTTAAGGGCTGATAGGGATGAATTGACACTGAGATTGTGTACAGTCCCACAATTTCAGACAATGTGTATTTACGCCTTGGATGCTCTGGACTAAAATGCCCCTCGTCCCTCCAGCGATTGTTCTGCACCAAGTCACAGAGACACCATTAACTCAATCCATGACCTGTCTCTCTCAGGGTTAGTCCATCCCCTCAAAGCTTATCAGAATCCCCACCTCTACTCTAAACACTCTGAGGGTAAAGGCCAGCACAAATCACAAACTTCTATATAAACTCAGTTATGGCCAAACCACCAAAGGTTAGCGATCAAGGCGGCGGATCCATGAACGCAACGCTAACTGTTGAACTGTTGATACCAGAGAACAGTGTGTTGAGACATGTAGCTTACAAGTGGCTAGCTGATATTAAAATGGAAAAGCCACACAAGGAAAGCCGAAGCTAAGTGTGTCTAATCAAGATGAATGAATCTGTTCCACAAAGCCTCCCAGCGGATGCGGCTGTACCAGCGCCCTCCATACTTCACTCATTAATTACCGTGAATTAATGGTTTTATCCAAACCAAGTAAATAAAAGATTGTCACCCGGCCACAAATCGAGAGCAGCTTTTATTAAATACTGTGAAAATGTCAGCCGGTTAGAGCCATATTAAAGAGACAAACAGATCAAACTGCATTGCAATCAGAAATAATCTTCATGTTACATGATTAAATTACCCACTGCATGTTCCGCAGAGGCTCAACATGCATTGTTCCGCTCCGACGTAATTCCTAGATGCCGATCCTTTGTAACCAGAGCCTGCAAGCACTTTTTAGACCCTCTGCACCAGTCAGGACTGTTGGATGTGGTTTCTGACAGACAGCTCCGTAGTAAGCATCCTATTTAAGACTGAGATATTGGGCCTTTGTTGACAGAGATTCACACGAAAACAAATATTTCCTCCTACCCCCTACCTATGACATGTTCTTCCAACCTGCATTTTTTGAAAGCACTGGTGAAGACATGTTAACTAGCCAAGGACACTTTACCTAGTGGACTCAATTTCCTATGTCAATATGAGCACAAACAGTGTGAAACATGCCAACGCAGAAGCTACATTCTCTTCCTTTTGGTGCCAGCATAGTCATTCCATCTGTGTCACATTAGTGCTGTAAATCATTCTTTTCAATCCTCATTTGTATGTCTTGGCTCAAGGTTATGAATTTCTGAAAGAATAATGTACGTTAATTACATTTTTGAGTGGCAGCTGAAGAATTCCTTCATTCAAGCATGTTTACCGAGTTGGTCGACTCTCCATGGAGAGAAATGAAAATGAGCTCAAACAAAACCAAAGTCAATTTGAAGTTGCCCCAGCACTTTGAATTCATTTGCTAAGTCGTCATACGCAAAGCAAACTGTTAACGCACAGTTCAAACAAAGCATTTTGCAAATGACATGAAGAATTCATTAGGTGTTTTGTAAGTCATTGTGGCCGTTCATTGAAGTCAATGTTATGACAAGGTGACTTCTAATTCAAAGTTTTCACTGTTCAGAAATTCTAACATTCTCTTTCTTGAGTTGTTAAACCATCTTAATTATTTTATAGTTAGTGACTCATTAGCGTATTTGTGCACATATAAAATGTTCTTAATAAAAGTTGCACTAGATACAAAAAAGGTGTATGCACATATGTGTTCTCACCCTCCTTTTATTGTTTAAGAATATGGATTTCTCTAAATTAAATTATCATTATATATGGTTAGCCTATTATAAGTGTTTATATTTTAGACCGGGCGGGATGGTTTGTGGAAAAAAGCGTACACACGTCACTCGCCCGTGCAAGTCTCGACTAGGGCTGCAACTAACGATTATTTTAATAATCGATTAATCTGTCGATTATTTTTTTCGATTAATCGATTAATCGGATAAAAATACAATAAAAAAAAGCATTCATTCCCAACCCTTTATTCAAAAACAGAACTGACAGTGCAAATTCACAGTGCAAAAAAATCTTCAGAAAGTGCACAAACAGGTCGCTCCTTGATAGGGATGCACCGATACCATTTTTTCAGAACCGATCCGATACCAAAAATTCTGAGTATCGACCGATACCGATACCAATCCGATACCAAGGCAGTTTTTTTTTTAAATCAAGTAGAATTTCTATAAATGTGTGTTGAACTGATAATCACTATTTTGTGTCTTAAACACATTCTACTTAATACAGACAACTTCATTACAAAAAAAAAAAAAAAAGACCAAAGACCATAAATGCTATTATAAACTAGAATAGTGGATAATTAAGCATACAATTTAGTCTAGAAAAATCACAAGTGCACAATAATTGTATTAAATCTGAACATGAAAAAACTTTTAGTGAGGAACAAATATTAGAATAAGTGTAACACTAAATTTGGTAAAACGTTACACATTGCTCTTTGTATTGTTGTAAAATACATTCATGAAAAACAAGATAACAAAAATCAAAAAGATTAATTCTTTTATAGCCTACAATAAAATTGAGACATGTTTTAAATGTATAGCACATCGGTTTAATGAGGCAGCAACATGATGGATAGTACAGAACTAGAAAAGCTATTAATAATCGTTCATTGCGTCGCTGTATTATGATATGAAAGGCCCCAATACAGTGCGGCACACAGCGCTTATGCGCATCCCGAGCGCAGAATGATGCGCTTGAAGCAACACGAGTCACAGCGCGCAGCGCGTCGAGTCCGCGTTGAAAAGTTCAAATCACAAAGGAAAGACATATTGATGCGTAGTGTATTATACAATATCTATCTATCTATGCAATAGTTTATTGAGCATTTTCTTTTAACAGTTTTAAATGTCAGTTACTGTGCGCGTGAAGAACAATTATAATGCTCTGACTCTACTGCAGTGTTATGAGAGACACCCGGTAGAAAGTAGTTAAGGTACAGCAATAAAGTCCAGCAAGATAAAGTTGTTTAATGCAAAACCATAGACCTTTATCTACAGATCAAGTATAATTATAGTAACATTGAATCATCTTGGAGAGAGTTTTTCATCGTGTTGACCGTCGTAACCGAACGCGACGCGCTGCTTGATGCTGAATGGAGAATGACTGACAGCCGCAGTGGAGGGAAACGTGTACGTGATCTTGAATTTAATGACTTAAATATTAATTTCTATCTCACATTATACTATATAATGGCTTCAGAACACTTATAATATAGTGCACGACAACTTTATGATGCTTTATAATGTTTTTGTCCCTTTTGTGGGGCTTAACAATAGCACAGAATATAAGCACAATTTTTTTTTTTTACATCTCCGTGTCGCGCGACACAACGAATCGATAATGAAATTCGTTGCCAACTATTTTAATAATCGATTTTTATCGATTTTATCGATTCGTTGTTGCAGCCCTAGTCTCGACGCATGTATAGTGTGGGAGAGGCATAGTTTAGTGGTCACAACGAGTGAGAATGGAGCAAGCAAAACATGGAGCAAGCGAAATCTCAATCCTCTGGGGAATCACCCATTTAAAAAAAGAAGAGTCTGCTGGCAAAAAAAGAACACATCAGAGCTCGTAATAAAACAAGAATCAACATTGGCTTGGCTTTTCGGAGATGGTGAGAACTGAGGAGTTTGAAATTTAGTAAAAGCTACACAGTGATGGCATTTTCATTACTCAGATGAGTAAGACATTTTATTGAATAGATAAATTTATATTTTTAGCTCTCTAATGGAGTATATTGTAGAATTACCAATTTTGAAGGGACATTTTTATTATGGTTGTAGCAAATTTATTTTCAAAGAAGTATCATGTCTGTTAATAGCTACAGTATTGTCTTCAGCTAGTCAGCTTGAGATCCTTTCCATCCACATATGGTTATATCTAGTCTATATAATCTATATAAGTATTATGAGCAGTAGGATAACCATATTCATCCACAGTCATGCAGAGCCTAAGCACAGCCAAAACAATGTTCTTCAGTCAAATGCATGCAGTTTTGTTTAATCTCTAGAGGCCCAAAAGTTACATTAGTGTACCTATGTTTTTTTTTTTTGGTACATTTAGAAAAATGTAGATTAATAAATATATTTTAATGAAAAAAATGTGAATGATAAATAAAATCAAATGTAAAAGATGTTTGCACGTACAAATACACGATTAGTAAATGACAGACAGGCAAATTCTAACATTAAAAGCAGACTGCATATCCCATGTGCCAACTTGAGATATTAATGGCTCATAGAGGTCACCTTTATTTGAGCAGTGTGAGAAATATAGACTTATTGAGAAGGGCTGGGCTGAAGATTAGAGTATTGATTTTGCGAGGCAAAAATTGGGGTGAGTGAGACCTGTGAAAGGGAGCGTGTTTGAGAATGCAGCTTTAAAGGGTGTGATACATATGACACGTTTTCCTCTTGAGTGAATATGACAGGGAACAATAGCCCTGTATCTGCCATGAGGTGAAGTGAACACACTCACCTCCATATTTATATGTGACGCACAAGGATAACCATTTCCTGTAACCCAATAGTTGATTCTATTTGTTCAAAAGAAAAATAGCCAAATAGTACCCAAATAATTGCTAATATTATACTGAGGGTATCATCAGGAGGATCACGTGAGCTCCAATGTCTTCTCATTGGTAGTCAGCCAATTACTCATTTGCATAAAGTTGAACTTTGTCCCATCGTTAACGGTCCATATTGCTCATGCCTCCACAAGAAAAATGCCAACTCTCATTAAATATGAATGACTTCTGGTTGCATTGTCATTGCAATTCACTTTAAGTGTGAAAAACCCTTCGCCTGCATTTGCATAATTCTTTTAGTGAATCGAGGCCTAAAACTATGCAGAAAGTGTGTGCATATAAAAGGCACTATCGGGAGAAGCTATTCAGTTAAAGTGAATTCCCCTTGGTGTACAGTATTGTTTATCAGTGGAAGATAGCCTGAAATATACAGACAAAAACGTATCTTTTTTGATGGACCAAAAAGGAAAGTGAAATAAATGACACTAGTATAATACGACAAGATTGATGTTCCTGGGGTTTTCAAAACTTCTCTAGAAAGTAAGGAAAGTATAGGCTAAATTTAGGTGGGAAACTTATTTTTGACCTAGTAACTGTATGAATTACTGTAAACTGAATGCCTTAGAAATTACTTAGAAATTAGTTTATATATCTATATTCAATACTAAAACTGAGCAGAAGAGCAAGCAAATGTGCCTGTACTGCTGAGTGTACTGCCCCACTTCTAGCACTGAGTGAAGGGAAAAACTTACAAAATGCAAATGGACATGGGCTGACTTGACAAGCAAATGCAGAATTAGTGCTTTGTCTCTAAGAAGAAACAAAATCAGTTGACATAAGCAAAAAAAAAAAAGACTAATTAAAGTCTGAACACAGGTGATCCTCATCTTTTTTTATTATTTTTTTTTAGTCCATTGAAGACAGCAGATAAGGTTACACTAACTTTACTATCTATCTATCTATCTATCTATCTATCTATCTATCTATCTATCTATCTATCTATCTATCTATCTATCTATCTATCTATCTATCTAACATCTGTCCATATACTTCCGTAATTTGCATAGTGCCACTTTAAAAGTTGAAATTAGCAACATCATGGCTATTTAAAAGTCCCATATTTCACACTCCCACTTGGAGTCCTGAGAGACTAATAAATAATACATGCCCACAAAACACGTGTGTCCTGCCCAAATGTACTCAGCACCAGGTGACACAGCGTTCACAGGAACCCCCCTGCAGTTTGGCCCTGCTCCTCGTGTCAAATAAAGAGGGGACAACAACAATGTACCACCCCTCATCTTGCCCTCTGCGCCCTCTTCACTATCCCGAGCCAGCCAGCCTTTGTGCCAGGCCCCTGATGCCCACGGCAGATGGCGGAGTGGGCGGCAGGTACTAGCCTCCTGGCACAGCAAACATCTGTTATCATTACCAAATGCTAATTGCCATCAATCAAGACAGCACCCAAGTGCATTTATATGCAAGGTTCATAAGCGGAGGAGTGTGCGGGAAGGGGGGAGGTAGACATAAAAAGTGATGTCTAAATTTCCCTCGGAGCGATGACAGGGGAGAACACTGTGGTAAGAGGAAGCTGAAGGTATTATTGAGGGTGGCAGGGTGATCCCCTTGTTAATGTGCAGCCTATGAGCCGAGCTGTAAGGGACTGTTCTCCTCCATCAATAGTGTGCCCTGTTGTGCTCCAACATCTTCCCAAGTGCAGCTTCAAGAAACGAGGTGAAGCTCAGGAGATGCAAAGCATGGCGTGGGTCTAAGCTACTGTCTCTATGAATAATACAAGGGTGCAATCCGCAGTTTAATGCTGCACTCGAGTTCGGAAAACCACTTGTACACACCAAGCCAACAGACAGGACATCACACATGCTCGGGTCTGTACCAAAAGACTAGAGCCTCTACAACAGGATCCACCGAATATTGTTTGACCAATGACCTTAAATGTGTTAAACAAAATTATGACTCCAACCAAATGTTACATTGTCCCACATGTACTGATGTATTGAATATGTAATTAATGTATCGTTTGGTCGGACTCATGCATCATAATCAAAAATGTAACACACTGATAACAGAATTGAATAATAATCAGATTTTAAAATGGTCATTGTTCATGTTCTGAATTGATTTTGTCACATGATTTACAAATGTATAACAGATATTTAACAACTGTGTGTGTGTGTGTGTGTGTGTGTGTGTGTGTGTGTGTGTGTGTGTGTGTGTGTGTGTGTGTGTGTGTGTGTGTGTGTGTGTGTGTGTGTGTGTGTGTGTGTGTGTGTGTGTGTGTGTGTGTGTGTGTCATACGTATTAAGCCTGATGTTTTATTTTTCTTATAGGCAAAATAATACATCAGGCTTAATACATGAGGATAAGATGTATGACAAATACGCCAAACATTTTACATTTTCTCATTTTAAAAATGCATCGTATTCATAAGGTAAATTATTATTTACAGCCCTATAAATTATACTAAAAGTGTTAAGTGAAATTAAAAAACACATACAATACACATACAACCCTGTACATCGATAAACATGCACAGCTTCCATGTCAGACGCAAAGTAAGCATCATAAAGTATGAGAACACATTATTGTTTTTATAGTCATGGGTTAAAATGCACCACTCAGCTTTATTCAGTAGGGCTCTCTGCTCTCCTTTTCTGAAGACCCGATCTTCCAGAGCAGAAGCTTCCTCACTGTTTCTTTACCAGTTAATTGAGCCATGGAAGTGAGCCGGTATAGCTGGACCTCAGCTTTCCTGTGTCCTAACTCTGCTGTGTGCAGCAGACCAGCGGGTGGGTGTGCGCTGGCACTGTCGGCCCAGGCGCGGTGTGAGGGCCCGGACCCCTTGAGGGAGATGGTGGGCTGACTAAGCAGCGCTCTCTTGGATCCATCGTCCTGAGCCGGTGCCACGATGCCACCTGCGCCAAAGAGGAGCGCTGCGGCCGCCGTCTGCTCTAACAGTCCATTCACAGCCACCCATATGGCTCGAGCCTCAGGGGATCTCCATGCCAACGGGGTGGAGGGTGAGGTGGTTCATTTATCCACACATCACAGCTTTAGAAAATCACATACACGCGATTACACGCTTCATTGTTTTATATCCATATTTGATCCATTTTATTGTAGCTAGTTCAAATTGTAACATAAACCTAGAATTTACACAAAGCTTCGACTGACTGATAATGTGCATTTTTTTCGCTGTTGTTGTAATTATTGTCTTTGTCAGACAGGCTATCGTTCGCCACAGCTGGCCTGTGTCACGGGCACATCTGCGTCCACTTAAACTGCTCTCTGACGGGTCGCTAAATAAGTGTCGGGCCACACATTGCCCATTTTGCTCAGAAATTCATGCGACGACCACCGCCATAAACATGTAAGCTAATAAACACGGGCTCTATAGCTGTAAAAAGCCACATTAAAGCCTGCAAACGGCACTCTTGACTGAACATCTGTTAAGTGACATGAAACAACCTGATCCTGAAAAACACAACAGGGACTGCATAAACTTACAATGGCGTCATTTCTCTCAATTAGACTCTCCCACAGAAAATTAAGCAACCTCACTCCATTGCCCAGCAGCATTAAGAAACCAGCTTGGAGCCAAGTTCACCAAATGTGTCAATTAGTGAAAACCAACGACACTCTATAGCAGTGCATTATAACTGATTCTGTTGCAGGTTCCACATTGGACTTCAAGAAGTGACCCAACACGGTAACAAAAAAAAAGAGCCCATAAAATATATTATAGTGAATTGAACAAGTCACAATAAGATAATTTATTAGTACGACACTTTCCAGTAAGGTTTGATGTGTGAACATTTGTTATTAATGCATTAACTAACCATTTTAGTTAATAAAAATTATCTTATAAATGTATTAGTAAATGTTGAGATCAACATTAGCTAATAACTTTAGTAAATGCTGTAGAAGTATTAATCATTGTTAGCTCATGTTAACCAATCTAGTAACTAATGTTAACAAATTAAAACATTGTAAAGTGTTACCATTAGCTATTGCAATAGGTATCATACAATAAAATGTTCATTCTAAGAAATAAAGTCGCAATTCTGAGTATTAAAGTCAGAATCGCAAGATATAAACTTGCAATTTCAACTGCCAGATTATATCAGAAACTAGCATTCTGACTGTATAACTCACAATTGAGTGTATATCTCACGTCTCTGAGAAAAAGGTCAGAATTGCTAATATAAACTCGCAATTCTGAATTATTATTTTTCTCTAAATTGTGAGTTTATATCCAATGATTCTGACAATTCGGAAAGTCCGAAATTGTGACAAACTCACAGATAAAAAGTCACAATTACTTTTTGATTTTTTTATAAGACCAAATTAATTGACTACTATACAGTGTTAATCCTTATTGGCTTTAATTAATATCAATATTTTCAGACACCTTGGACCCTATCAGAAAAGTTTGCTTTGTGTCACAACCCACCAGTTGCCCTAAACTATTTGTTGGAATTCTGCAAAAAAAAATGTCTTGTACATCTGTGATAAGAAACGACACTCATATGCATGCACAAAAAATAACATTGTTATGATATGCATACATTGACAGTTAAAACACTGACCTAATTTCTGATAGTAGCAACTTAGAAATGTGAAAGAGTGAACATGAATAAAGTTGTGAGATTGCAGATTAAAAATGCAACTTCAAAGCCTGTAGGTGCGATTTAATTTTTAATATGTTTACAGCCTACTGCAACAGCACCAAATGTTGCAGCTTTATTTATTTTTTAAATAATTATTTTTAGAGAGAGGGGTGTGTGTGTGTTCATACATCCCTATTCCATTACATCTGAAAGGCTTTAGTAATTTCAGAAGATACAATAAAACTTTGTTTGCTTAAACTGTGTCCAGCACAGATAAGGGACTGCAGATTAATCTGATAACACAGGTAACATGACCACAGATTGTAGTAAAGACACAGAGCGAGCTTAAAAACATAAGATAGAGATATTGGCTCCTTTTTCCCGAAACGCAATCCCCATCAGAGGACAAATGTGGGCGAGGTATGCCAGTTCCTCAGCACGGCTGTGCTAACAGAATCACCTTTATCCACATAGACAGGTGTCAGCGTCAGCAGTTGGGCTGCCAGTGGAACAGGCTGTGTCTGCAAGCCACGCTGTGCCAAAGAGTCCCGATCTACACGAAGGAATGTATGTGAGTGTGTGGAAACGTGAGACCATCTTCCACAGTTTCGAAGCATTCTAGCATATTTAGGAATTTTTAATCAAACTGAAAGGTTGTATGTATGTGTCAGCAACCGTATCGCCAGTAAAGAGTGCACTTAAAAGTCATCATGAAAACTGACTGTATTTTTTTAGACCCGCAATATTACAATTCTGGCGATAGTGATAAGCCGGTAAAATATTTTCTTGTTATAGCCAATAACTTAAATGGCCGATTTTAAAATTCTTTACCATTTCATCCGGATAAACTAAAAATAACACTAAAATCAATCGGTGTAAAAATGCTACAAGTGAATTAAGGCATCAACAACATTTTAATATGAAGTATGAAAAATCATCTTGAGACTTGTTAAAGGTTACATTTACATCAGTGAGTTATTAGGGTGTTTAAAGATTAACTTTAAGTGACTGTTAGATGACAGCAAAGGTAATCAAAAGTGTAAAAATAGGAGATGCATAATTAAATATCTAATATCAACAATACGATTGATAAATAAATAATATCAGCTGATATTATTTATTCCAATAAACAGCATCATGCATCCCTAATATTTACTTTCTAAATGTGTTCCCGCTCTTATTGTGAATGAGGAAATTTACCAAAATTGGCATTTTATCCTAATAACAAATCAAATCAAAATCTTTTTCCACTGACAGGCATTGTTTTAAGCAACTCACAATCTTCATGGCTCTACTCGGGCATATAATCACCCACCATCCAAAATAATGTCCCGTCCTATGCTTTTAACCTCTTTGAAATTCATGTGTGACTCCAAACATGTCCTTGCAAAAGCAAACTGAGTTTCAAACAGCCATTAGAACTGACTTTAATGCCTGAGCTTAGCATATCACGAGGAAAACTCCACCATATGGCCACAAGTGTGTCCACTTTAGCTCTATCCCAACTCGTAGCCACACATCTGGACAGCCTTCACCTCTAATTGCCACTAATGTCTGAACACGACATGAGTCAAGAATGAATTAACCCTATACAGGGCCGCTGATCTGGGGTTATAGAGGGGGGTAACAATCTCAGCCACTTTTTCGTCTGTGACAGACAGGGGAAAAAAAGGATGTATTTCAAGCACAGGTGCGCAGGACGTTCACTGATGCCTGAAAATATGAATTATAAAAAAAAACATGTATTTGGAATCTGTCTTAATGTCTGAGAGCAAGAATGTGAGCAAACAAACACGCCATCAACATCCAACAGGTAGAAAACACAAGCTTGATGACAAAAGGACAAAAGAAACGCACATTTCTGGAGCAGCATGCCCTGAAGGAGCCTCAAGGAGCGACCGGGAAAACACCGAAAAATCTAGTGCGTGAACAAACACATCTTTTCATGAGTTGTGTCAGTGTGTTCATGCACTAGATGGCATATTCAGCAAACAAATGATAACAGGCAAAAACACGGCAAACTCACTTTGTGGGTTAGCAATCAAAGAGAGGGAGTTTTTACAAGGAGACGATCGGCTGATGCAGGAAGGATAACAATTCTCAAGAACAAGTTGAGTTCAATCTCCGCCAGCGCAGGTGTGTAATCTATGTAGTGAATGACAGGTCATACTCCCCCCAACAACAGAGGCGAGATTTACACCCATCCATCCACTTATCAAAAGTGTCATGCAGAAAAATAATCCCCCGACAAGAGTGATGGCACGCTTGTCCTTCGGCAAAAAAAAAAAAAGAAAGTATTAAAAAAAGTATTACTAAAATGAAGAGCTTTCAAAATAAATCTCCTTTAGGTTAATAAAGTTGTCATACACTGGATTTTATAAACTCAATGTCAATAAATAAATAAATATATAAAACATCACTCATGGGCATTCACCCAATATGTTTGCTTTATTACCCTTTTAAAGAAACAGGGTGACAATATGCAGCAATCAAGCCTCTCGTCTGATTGGTCGATGCAAGTTTGAGATTGTGTTTGAGACCCAACTATCCCCTTAAATGCCACATTCCCATGGTTACCTCGTCCAGAATGGCTTCTAGCTCACTGAACTGCACCAGTTCTGATGGATTTCACTTTAACAGCCTTTAGAAACAGGCTGACAGGTAGGACAAGAGGAAGAAATGTCATTCACTGAAACTGTTGTGTTTATGCATGGGATGCATGTGTCGTTGCTTGGCGAGGATGTCAGAGAAATTCACATTTAACTAAAACTCTTTCCCTAAATTATGTGTAAACTGGCATATGACTCATGCAAGACATGTATGAACCAGCGTTGACCCAACCAGACGCAACAAGACAAAAAGATGTCTTTCATGTTAATCTCAGTGTTTGCCCTAACCAGCCGTGAATGTGATATGGTTAGGATCACATATACAACAAGCGACAAATTACAGGACATTAGCCCTGCCAACAGTGGAATCTCCTTAGTCCAAAATGGTTTTCCACATAACTGTATATTAAACATCAAATATCTTCTGATTGGCTGTTATTGTGTGTTTTTTGCAAACCAATTCTCATTGGAATGTTTTGTTGTTAGGACAATACTGTACCAATGCAACATGCCACCTTTTAGTCCTCTAAGCAAAGAAAAAATTAAATTAAGATGTCTGCTTTGACTGAAATTTGAAGAAAGTGTCTATAATACAGCCACAAAAATATTATCTGAGAAAATCAGATTTGGGGTAAGCTGCATTATGGTGTAATGTCAAATCATTGATAAATAATTGCATTTCATATTATTTTGTTGCATCTTTTGTACACTACCATTCTAAGCATAATATAATAAATTAATACTGTAAAATTGAAGACTTTTTCTTCGGAATTTCTTCTTTAAATTCCGATTTTCAATCACACAAATAAATTATATTTTAAAATGTTAAAATAGAAGAGAGTAATTTTACAATACAATATTACCGTTTTACTGCTAAAATAAATGCGGCCTTGTTAAGCATAAGAAACTTCTTTTAAAAAATGAGCCCTTATAAATATTTAAATATAGTGAAATAATGTTCAACAGCAATATTATTTGTAAAAGTATTTCCTTCTTTTAGATGCAAAGCTCACTATCGCTATTAGTTGGGTACTGACACAGCTTATGCTACGGATACACTTTACCCAACAGCTACCATTTTGAGAAAAATAATGCATGGCTAATCTATACCCAGATAATTGACATGATTTTACACTAGTAATTCTTTAACAGTAATTTGTCTACATGGCATCTTTATGCCAAAGCAAATTAAATATATTTTGGTACTTTTTTTCCATATGATGCACCAATTCAAAATGTAATATGCGACACAAAGTGAAAAGGGGCCCACTGACACCACAACTGACTGACCTCTTGGCAAGTCCATCACTCGCATGCCGGTGCCCTAAGGAGTCTTTCTTTTTTTACTTTTTTTTTTCACTCATGGAGTTGCTGTGCCGTCCCTCATGCTGAGTTTGGGAAATGAGCCTCCCTGTACCAATTTGTCCTGGCCTTTCAGCCCCTGTCCCTGATAGACCACCTGCCCAGGGCTTCTCATTGCTCCCATGCAGGGGGTGGCAGTGCCCTCCATGGGCCCTAACTCCCAAACCCAGCTGCCTTAATGGCCGCCGTGTTGCCCTATCGTGCCAGGCAGCGAAGCATGGCTCTGCTCCACCAGACGCCAACACTCTCTCGGAATGCTAATGACCTCTTCCATTCCCATCTTCCGTTCAACTCCAGACACGTAGCCAACCCTTCCCCCACAATCTGTTGTTTCCGTCAAGCACACATGCAAAGAATGACACTTTGTAATAAAAGGTTCATATAACTGGAATGAGTCTACAATACACGCATTCAGGAGAATTATGAGATTCAGACAAACATTTTGAGAGGGTCTTTTCACTGCGAGCAGCTTTTAGCTGGTCGTGCACTTGACTGTCGCACTGCGTGAGTTCAGTAGCTCAAGTGCACTTACAGACACTTCTCCCTACACCCCCAACCCCGCATACTCGGGCTGAATGAGAAACTAGCATCCCCTTGGGCACATTCATTCCTAAGGTGACTGGAACAAGTGGAGATTGTAGTCCGTATTTACTTCAAATGAAAACAGATTTAGAATTGGAGGGGAGGAAAACAGGAATTGCAGCCAGTTCCAAACATCTACTCTATAGTAATTTAAGTGGCTCTTGATATTATTCAAAGAGGTTCTCAGATGCTGAAGGCGTTTCTGCCATTTGATGAAAGCAGTCATCAATCCCTATGTTGTCCAATGGATAGCTAGCAAGAGCCCATAATAGACCAGTATCCCGATCTGGTTTCCTTATACAGAAAAACCACTGCAATTGTGGGGTGCCAAATACATAATCAATAAACTTTAATTGTGTGTTCAGATGCTAAAAGCCTTCTAATCTAATACAGAGATGATTCAATCAGAATTCCAAAACCAATTTGAATTAAATTATACTCTAAATGCCTGTTCACACAAACTCTAACAAAACTAAACAATAAAACAGAAATTGTAAAAAAAAATAGATTTAAATTATTTGCATACTGGTTTAGTCTAACGGATTTATTATTTCTCTTAAAATAAATCAAAACCCTGAATCGAGCTGTTTAGCATCTGATAAGCTTCAAAGAAATTCAAAACTATGAATGATCCATTATTTAACTGATTTGCATTCATTTTAAAATCTTATCATCCATGCTTCTTTTTTTTTTCATACCAAAAGTTCAGCAGCTTCAAATGTTGTTTCACATGGTGTAAAAACAAAACAAAAAGAGTGTGTAAAAGAGTGGTAAACACCTGTGGGAAAAAAGGCATTCTAACAGACTCAAGAAATACTACTGTATGCAACACTCTCCTGAAAAGTTACTTCTATTCAAGACTATACTATGGAAATGAACTTGAGTTTTCTTGTGTGTGCTTACCAGATCAGATAAGTCTTGTATTCTTCCGGGAAGTAGACTGTTATTCTCCACTGCTATCAGAGTCTAGGCTTCAACTGGCAGCATTCCTTCTTGTCTGAACAGGATTCTGAGGAAAATAATGCAGAGATGAAAAAGAACTGTGAGATGTAGAGAATTACTAGATGTGCACCGCTATCAAAAAGCACCATAACGCATGCCAAAAACCGAAGCAGTGTTAAAGCCATAATCAAAACATGAACTCATGTTAAACAAGAGCCTTTCTGTGATCTTTTTTCTTGTCTTTATGTAACTGCAGTCAGAGTGGTGATAGAGGTTTAAACCCACCACTGACCAACCCATGATCATCACAAACACAGCCATGTGACCAAAGATAATATAGAATCTCTACTGAACTGAACACACACACACACACACAAAAGAAAATTCCTTCAGACATCATTCTAATATGCTAACTTGGTTCTCTGATTTAACATTTCTGATTATTATCAATTATGAAAATAGTTGTGCTGCTTAATATTTCTGTGAAAACTGATGCATTTTTTCAGGATTATTTGATGAATAGAACAGCTCAACTAAACAATTAAAAGGAACGGCATTTATTTGAAATATAAATCTTTTGTAACATTATATGTATTTGCTATCACTTTTGACCAACTTGTATCAATGTATCCTTGCAAAAAAAAAAAAAGTAGGCTATTACTAAAAAATAATGACATAGTAGCCAAGTTCAATTTCGTCTTTAACTACTACGCACTTACATCAAACAATAAGAAGAGTGTAATTGTTGTGCATGTTGTATTGCAAAACACTTTTGCTGCTATTGAGGAGGGATATGGGTAAAGTTAGGAACAGGTTTGGTGGTATAGGAAGGTTTAAGGGTGGGTTAAGAGGTGTAATTACATGCAGGCATTTTAAACAAAGTACATTGTACATACATACATATATATACATATGTATGTACAATGTAAAAACATGTATGTACACAATAAATGCATTGTGTCAAATTATTAATTTAAATGTTAGTACACAGTAGTTAAAAGACACCTAATATAAAGTGGGACTAAATCGTTAAATCAATCATCATTTAACCATTAATGCAAGACAATTAAAAAACATTTTAAATATACATACAGATACAACAACCAACACATTATATTTGGGGGCGTGACTTAGCATGAAGGAAAACAAATGTCAGTTACTATAGGTAACAATAACATTTCTACAGTGAATACGAAGAGATATTAACAGAAAGAAAAAGGTGTGCCAAAATATTGTGCCGGTTGATTCCCCCCCCCCCCTTTTAGGTCCCCTGCCAAGTCAAATCGATAATGTGGAGAGAGAAAAATAAATAAAAATAATTGTTTTGATGCACGTGAAATCACATATAATTTATTTAATATGGTTAATGTTTGACTTAATAAACAAGCAAATACTTAGAAATTACCTTTTTTATATAAAAAGTATAAATACAAAAAAAGTATTTGAGAATTGACTTCAGAGACTTGCTCGTGTCTTTATGTCACTGCACCAACCACAACCCAGCCTCTCTCACCCCTCTCTCTCTCCCTCTCTCTCTAAAGCACTCCTGAATGGACACCATGCTGGAGGTCATCGACGATGCTGACGGAGAAAAATATGAGGGTTTTCAAACAGTGTGGCAAGCCTGAGGCAGCAGGTAGGCTCGGGTCAGCCCTCTACCTTGCCCAAACAGAACTATTCATTTCATTGCCCTTGTACCAGCATGAATTCAGCGCTGAGCATTTGTTCTGTGTCTTTTTCTGAGTCTCTCACCTTTCTTTGTACCCCAGGTCTAGGGCGTATTTGAACTGCATCTAACCGAGACTGTTCTCTCTCTCACCTTAACACACCTTTAACAGTCGTTCTCCAGGGACGGTTATTGCTACAGCTGTACAGTCTGTACTCAAGTTCTTTCTCTTCCAGTGCTCAAGAAGAATAAAATGTATCTTGTTAAACTTCCCACACATCCTACATTTTTAACATTACCCAAATTCCAGAAAGAGATTTAGTGGGATATAATTCCAAACTCGTACGACTGGCTTTCCAATTAACCAAGTTGATGCCGCAGTACAAACTGAACCTGACCAATGAGTGGACTCGGGTGCACAATGCTTAATTCAATCGAGTATTATTTTCTCCATGCAAAAAGAAGCAGCACCCTCAGCCGTAAACATCTTCCGTTCTACGCAAATCTGTCTTCTCAATAGCTTGATCAAGGTATCTGTTCTCCAAAGTGTTTCAAGAGCCAGCAGCTTTGGGGCAGACAGCTTTGAAGCCCCTGGAAATACAATACCAGCACTGAGAAAAGCTCCACTTTAGCTCCCCGTGTCCGCCCCTCGTCGCTTTTCTGGCAGCTCGCACAATCCCTCTCCTCCAACATGCCTTCCAAAAATAAGGACAGACGATCTCAGGATTCTTTAATGAACTGTCAAGCGCCTCAGCTCCAGGGTGTACACAAAGATAGGCACCTCAGCAGAGCTCAAACTTACTGTACAGAATAGAGTAAAAAAGAAACCTACAGAAAAAAAGCTTTCACCTGAGTATTTCTAGCTCAGTGTTAGGTGTTCTCTGGTTTACGTCAAAGTAAGCAATCTAAAGTGTTGATTGCTGAAATGTTCATTTGCTTGTGCTTTTATATAGTTGACCTTTATAGTGTTTTGGACAACAGAAAATCTAAGGTGATGCGATTCACACAACATCCTCACAGGGCCCTTTTCACAATTGTCATTTTGCACAGCCAATTCGCAACAATTCAATTCTGTATACGTAAGAAAAAAGGTCAGTAACCTATTTCTGTTTTCTACTAGACATTGTACAGATTTTTTTATGAGGTTTTAAACAAAAATCACATGTATTCGCCATGAAGACCTATTTGTGGAAATATTTTGGCGGCACAGAATTCATTTTTATTAACTTTGAAAGTACAGCTTTTAAATGTAAAATTCATGAAAAAAAAAGTACAATTACAAGGACAATTGTACAATTTCATTATGATAGAATACTTACACATTATAATACGCCTAGTTCTGGAAACAAATGCTTTTTTGAGCCAATCACCTGACCCATAAATGTCATGTGACTAATCACTATGAAAGCAGAGGGAAATTATGTCCTGACAATAATAATTGGCTAATAGCACTAAAAGAATATGCAAAGTAACAAACTCGTCACTGGTGACTGTACTGAACTGTGACGTCAACGCTAAATATACAGGCAAAAATCTAAATTGAAACATCAATTTGAAACTTAAAAGAGCCCTATTTTAATAAAGGTCTAATCTAATATATAATGCAATATTAGCAATATTTTACTTGCAAAATTTGGATTTAAAGATACATTGGAATACACCGCTAATGTTGAAGGGCTGTCAATGGAAAGCAACATTACTTGTCTGCAGAATGGTTACAGCATCTATGACAAAGTAAAAAATATTTTTTGAAGTTCACTGGAGTAGGTTTTACAAGAAAACAGTTTTTTTTTAAGTCTTTCTACTTCAAAATGTCATCTTTAATTCAATGTTACTTGCCATTTCTTTGTAAGTATTTGTGAAATTGAGTAGCCCTTTTCTGAGGGAAAATAGTTTCAAAGCAAATCCTAGTACACCATTGTTTTGCCTGTGTAGAAGAATAACTAAACCGTGCTAACCAGACAAACCATGATCCCTTGGTTATTACCTGCGCCTTAGCACTGGTCTACGATTAATGGTGCGCAAAACCTAAAAACAATCTTCCACCATCTGATTTTTGATGGACATAATTCTAAAAAATCTTAAATTCAAAGAAAAAGAAACTGCAAAGACTTGTAGCCTAATAGCATAAAGCTGTAGACAATAGGTGTTGGTTAAAGACAGGAGTTTGTTTCAACCTGAAGGCTGAACAAGCCTGCACATAACTCACACACATCCACACAAAAGATGTTGCCACACAAAAACGCAATGTACAATTACTTTGTGATACAATACCCACACATTAGCATAATAAAGAACAATATGCCAGCTTAGCACAACTCTAATGATAGACTGCTGAAAATAGAGCCTCTCTCAGCTGAGGTACGAGCAACTGAAACTGCGTGTGAACTTGCAGTCGAGCAGACACACAACCATTCACGAGGCGCAATTTGATAAACCGGTGAAGAAAATTGTCACTATATTAAACAGTCAATCGCAGGTTATAACAAAAACCAAACAACCTTCTGTTTTCTAAGAAACACTGATTTGATTTGCTCTGATATTTTGCCGTTTGAAAGTCTGTTATCACAGCAGAAGCAGCTCATCCAGAAAAGGGATGTGAGGATTATACACATATATGTTATTTGTGCTCTGCTGCATTTTCCATGACAGCTCCCTGACATCAGTGGCCATGCGGATGGCTGCAAGCTACTTTCTAGTGAAGAGGGCACAGTTTTTTTTTTTTGTTTTTTTTTTTTCTTCTCTTCCAAAGCAGCGTTTGTGTCTGCAGCACCCTGACACAATGTCTGGGACACGATCCGTGTATATATATATATATATATATGCACACAAAAATAAATGTTTTATATATTTACGGTAGGAAAATTACAAAATATCTTCATAGAACATGATCTTTACTTAATATCCTAATGAGTTTTGGCATAAAAGAAAAATCGATAATTTTGAGCCATAAAATGTATGTTTGGCTGTTGCCACAAATATAACCATGCGACTTATGACTGGTTTTGTGATCCAGGGTCACACACACACACACACACACACACACACACACACACATATATCACTAGACCAAAAAAGAACCAGACAGCAACCAACATTCCTGTTTTGTTTCATTCCGTTTCAGAAGGCCAATCAGTTCTGTGCCAGTGCCCAGCACCACAGATTGACATGTTCTCCAGTGGCTCCTACAGCCACAGCAAACTTTGACCCGCTCCCCACTTCCTTCAATCGCAAACCCCCCCACCATCCTTGGCACAACCTACTAGTGTGCTGCTGGAATCCAGTGAAGTGAGACCACTGTGAAAAATTCATTCCGCAGCTTCTAAAAAGCGCTTTGATTCTTAAACCAGGAGCGCTCGAAGTCCCGCTGTCCTCAAATGACCTACATCTACAAACCAATCTGCACTGAACAGCGATATGCTGAGATTGAGTTAATGACGGTCTCAAATCAATGTAGCCTGCTGATCTGTACAGACAAAAGGAATTAAAGCAGGATAGAAATGGCTGATGATCTGATATATGAATTAAATTGTTTATATTACGGCCAAAAACAATACGAAAACACGGAAAAGGTTTGCAAGTAGATGGCAGTAGGGATTGTGAATCATAAGGGGGGGGGGGGGGGGATATCAGAAGAAAAAAAATCTGAATGATACTTTTGTTTTTTAATACTGTACAGTTTAAAACTATTCTTGCCAACAGTAACTTATCTTTTTAAATATGACATTAATGCAATCCAATAATAAAAACTATATATTTAAGAGAATTAAAAAAATGTGTCTCCATGGTTCCATTTATTTACTCTAGTGAAATACAACGAAAGGAGTGGTGATTTTAACGTACGGACAGACAGACTCAAAACTTTCATTCGTTCAAAAATCAGTTGAAATACACTGGTCATGCTGTACTTGTTTGAGTCATAAAAAGAAGCAGATCATCTTAGTCACATGCACAGCAACTAAATGTTCGATTGACTAAAAAAAGAACCGGATCATAAGAATTATTCGTTTGGAAATCAGATTGCACCGGTTGCACTGTACAATACGTTCCTGTTTTCTCAACAAAAAAAAGAGTCATTCAGTTCCGTATTTTTACAAAATATGGAACCATTTTTTTCTGTTCCCAACACTAGATGGCAGTCGTTGTGGCAAAGCGCTGGGTTACTCATCATATAAACATTGGTTTTCAGGCTCTAGATTGTTTTAGAACATTAGCCATGCATTACATAGCGATCCCTGCCTGATAGACTCTGTCTTTCCTTCTCATTAAACAGGTCGAGAAGATTCAATTAAGAATATGTCAAGGGGCCTGAGGTGCTTCTTATATATAGCTTAACTCCAGTTGGTAAACAACTCCTCGCCTGTTTTCCTGGTTTGGTTTAAACTCAAATCTCAGAGGACACACTAAACTGCACCAACAGTGACTACACGAAAGAAAGGAAAAATGCACGTAGAAGCCGAGGGTCCCCAGAAGCCCTCTTGTGCATGTATAAGGGATTTAAAGAGAATAAAATGCAGCTAATTAAAATAGTGTTTCCATGAGATGTTAATGAGGTTTTTGTTACACTTGGGTGGACGTCCTTACATGATGTAGTTCTAATCCCACTGAGTCAGTGCTCTTTGTCCTTGCATAGCTGGCAGCTATAATCCGCAAAAAAAAAAAAAAAAAAAAACTCAGTCAAACATAATTACCGAGCAGTCACATCTGCACATTCGGAAAGTCACCGCATTGCTCATCATCAACATCCTCCCTTTTTACTCCAATTTTTTCTCATAAAAAAAACACCTAACTGTGGGCAGTGTCTTCCCTCGGTTTGCGTCTCTCTCATGACTGCGTTCTTATTGCCGACGTCTGGCTCATTTCAAATGAAGCATGTTGCGGTAATGAGCCCGTGATGATATCAGCCGTCATGTGTAACCAAACATCAGAATGTCAGCAGTTCTGCTGCAGGCTGAAGGTGAGGGTAGCAATAACGACGTGTTTTTGTAGGGCTGCCGCCCACTCTCTGGCGCATTGGGACCCTGTGTGCGCAGGCCTCGAGGGAAAGCTCCAGACGAGGGGGTTGCAGGATTGGACTTTCTCTCCCGATTGCGTGTTTGTGCGACTACGGTAACTCGGCAAACTGATGATATTCAACACGCACGCATCGTCGGCTTTACGAGCTTGCTTAAAAGTGCTGTGCAAACAAAAGACAAAGCGCATTTAAAGCCACAGGTAAAGTAAACACATCTATAAACAAGGTGGTCAGTTTCTCAGGGGGCTGTAGAAACACATGCCTCAATCAGGTCAAAACGAAGAGGTGTCTCCTCTCCCCGGGCCGCTCGATCACAGCGGTAACGAGGTAGGTTAAAGAATACCGCCTACAGGCTTCTTTCTTCCTAGGCTTAAAGCTGCATGTGTGTGTGTGTTTGAGATACTGTGTGTTCTATCAAGAATGCAAACAGTTTTTCCCCCCCGTAACTGAGCCAATTACGGAGATAAAGTGGACTCTCAGGAACGGGAGTGCTCTCATTCCTAACATCTTTAGCCCTGAATCCGACATGACACACAATGAACCTGACACAATGCACCTGATTTGTCAAAAACACAATTCAAAGGCAGTGTGGGAGACCGAAAGTACCTTATACAATCAGATCGACCCATTTTTGGAAAGTTATACAAAGCAATAAGGTCCTGTATCTATATTAGAAGGATACCATGTATGAACTCAAGAGGCAGAAGCTCTACAGTGTTACTGCCTGAATTCATTTCCTTGCAGCGATTGTAAAATGTCTTATTTGCTTAATCCTTTAACCCCCTGGGGTCGGCAATCACGCCGGCGTGATTTGCGCGTTTTTTTTCACATAGCAGCTGAATAAACTTAAAATACTCCGTCATTTGTGGTCATACAGACTTAATAAAAATGAAAAAAGAATCTGTGAGATGTCTACTTTTGTATGTGTCCACTTACAATCAAAACAAAACGTTGTGCTTTTGTAAAATAAAGAAATTAAACAGGGTGTGCTTTCTGCCTCTCCGTCTCGTGAACTTTTTTTTCTTGAGCACGTCTCTAAACATTTAAAAAACTCAGCGAATACTTGTCACACATTTGTGAGCTCTATATATTTATAATCATTTAAGTGTGTAGTTTTAAATTATCTGATTCAAAACGAAAACAAATATTCTCTGTTTAAGTAATTTGTATAAAACCAACAAGATATTCAGTTTCTCTAACCCTTCCTCATTAGTTTTAATGTGACCACACCCACACGCGCAAAACATATAGAGATGCAAATCGTCCATGTGTCGCGCGAACGCCCCCATTACCTCAACAACAAAGCGGCAAACTTTATCAGTCCTCTTCAGTCGTCGAGTTTGGAAGACACGCTGTGAGATTATTGGGTTTACATCTGAAGAAGAAGATCGCGATTTGAAGACAAGAACGATTTTAAGGTAAGAAATACTCCTGAATTATATTAGTTAGTGTTATTGTTGCATAAACTTCATATTGCCATTGAACTGTTGCTCGATGCTTCAGTGAATGTCCCCTGCACGCCCTGTGAGAGTTTGAAAACGCAGTCGCGCGACGTGCGTTTGAAAAGCAAACCATGATTTTACTCCAATCTCATTTCATAACGTCATATCGATGTAAACATTTGAAGTAACATATGATAATCAATATGTTTTTCTCTAGTGTAGTGTTACTGAAGTGTTCCTTTTTAACTATGCCTGCTATACTGTTCTTATTATTTGATTCAGCCCTGCTGCAAAAAATACTTTCTTAGTTAGTATTTTTGTTTTGTTTCCAGTCCAAATATCTAAAAATTCTTAAACCAAGAAGTGTTTACTAGAGAAGTTAAATGACATAAGAAATTCTATTTTGTTTTAAGATAAAAAGAAAGTAATTTAAGTAATTTTTGCTTAAAACGAGCAAAATTATCTGCCAATGGGGTAAGCAAAAAATTCTTGGTTTCCATTTGAATTAAGATTTTTTTTCTTGTTTTCTATTCGAATTCAGATTTTTTTGCTTACCCCATTGGCAGATAATTTTGCTCGTTTTAAGCAAAAATTACTTAAATTACTTTATTTTTTATCTTAAAACAAAATAGAATTTCTTATGTCATTTTACTTCTCTAGTAAATGCTTCTTGATTTAATAATTTTTAGATATTTGGACTGGAAACAAAACAAAAATACTAAGTAAGAAAATCATTTTTTGCAGTGCAGGTATATGCCTACAAGGCACAACAAATATATATATATGTATATATATATATATATATATATATATATATATATATATATATATATATATATATATATATATATATGTGTGCAGGGGCGTAGCACCAAATTCTGGGCCCTGTATACTCACAATGTCAGTGGGCCCCCTACACATGCCATTAGATGATGCGGGTTAGCAAAAATGAAAATTCAATTTTGAATAATTTTTTTTTTTTAATTATTTGAATATAAACAAGTATAAATAGTGTTTAAATCCATAATCAAATCAGATTAGAGTAATGACTGGTTCTTTCGCTGTAAAATGACTTGTGTGTTGTGTTTTTACTTTTCGTGTATTAATGTGTAAGGTAGAGTTGAGTAGTTATTCAAACAAAGAGAAATACTTTCCAATTCACTTCATGATCATTTTTTTGCGCAGGTTTTTATAGCTAAAAACCGGAATAAAGTGCTCCTAGGGGGGTTCGGGGGCATGCTCCCCCGAGAAAATTTATATTTACCTGAGCTCAACATGTGAATTTTAAGGTGTTTTGAAGACCAAAAAAAATGGACAACAGGAGCTTTAAAAGCATGTCAGTGGGCAGTATGTAGTATTTTATCAGATAACAAATTCTAAAACATGAGAATCAGTTTAAATGTCGCAATGAATTATCCACACTATAAAATGGAAATGCAGAATGTTTATGCTTATTGTTGACTATACACAATCACATATTCGAAACGGGAATGGCCTTAAATAAGAAATGATTCAAGGATTATTTTGCATAGGCTAGATGTTACATTTCAAACAAACGCCAATGCAATAATTCTGTGTCCAGAGGCATATGAGCAATTAGTATGCGCATCAAATATCAATTTCATCTACTTTTTCTTTCCTAAATGAATCAATATTTGTGGACTAATCTGTTCATTTAATCAATGGTTCAATTGCTCACTCATAAAGACAGTCACTTGTCGCTGCCTTCTGGCTTAATGATGCAAGTTGCGCAAACACGAACAAGCGGAGTGATACAAACAGGGAAAAGGTCTGGCACTGAGTTCATTCTCTCAGTTGGTGTTATCAATATATTTTGAAATGAATAATGACATCAATTGGAGGGCCCAATTAATTCGAATTAGGTTAACAAAAAAAAAAAAAAATTAATTTTTTTTTTTTTTTTTTTTTTGATGGGATTTCAAAGGGCTTTCTCCCTAGACGGGGCCCTGGGTAGTCAGGTCCACTTTTCCCCCCACTACCACGCCCCTGTATGTGTGTGTGTGTGTGTGTGTGTGTATTTTGTACATTTAAAAAAAAAAAATCACCAGAAATCTAAAATGTATTCCCACAATCATGCAGCCCTGGTTTCTTCTTGATATCAGCATGCTCACAGCTTTTTTATATATATATATATTTTTTAGGTAGCTACCCGTCCTGCTGACTTCAACATGAGCATGAGGAGGTAAAGTGAAAAATCAAACACCTTGGAAATGACAGGTAGGCTATGCACTATGTTTCAGGAAAGGAAAGGTGTGTGACTGGTTAAGTCTCTGTCTTTAGTTCAGTGTGTTAAATAATGTGCTTTTTGCCATTTGTTGTGTATCTTTGGATGATGTTGTGTTGTAAATAAATTCAAACAATCAAAAAGCCATTCTTTTTTAAATCTCCTCATTCTTTGTGCAAGGTAATGTAATGATAGTGCCTGAGAGCTCCTAATAGGGCCATTATGGGAGGCTCTTTGTCTCTCTCAGGTGTGAAACACTCAATATTCATGGTGGTTAACACCTCCTCGCATAAAGCTTTCTTACACAAAACATGTCATACAAATTTTAAATCAATATATTGTCTTATCTGAATGAGTATTCAGGATGATTTTCACATAGTTTTGGAGCAAATATTCTAGGCTACGTGATACAATTTTCAAAAGCCTTGCGACGAAATAATTAGTTTGTCTTTCATGACATTATTTCAGTGACTTTTTTTTTGGTCATTTTCACAAACCACGCATAAATGTTATTATCTCAAAACTACAAACTTTTACATACATGCTGCTGACATATTATTGTAGCAGAGTTTGTGCTGAATGCAGTGTAATAATACTTTAGTCATGAAAATGTCACAAGTAACAGAAATAAGCACAAATGTTAGAGCATGTCAGAACACCTCCAGGACCCAGAAAACACCTCAGACCCCTGAGGGTTAAAGACCAAAAATGACTGGGAATCTATGCCTAGTGTTGTATGAAGTAAAAAATTGTAAAAGTTAGGAAAGTATGGTACATTTTTAGAGAGAACTATGAAGTGATGCAGCAATAAATGTGGTTTGGTCAAGACTGTACCTTCATCAGGATGAAGGTAGTGTCTTGTCCAAAGCATTTCTTTATTATTTACACATAATAGTTATATATATATATATATACATTTACTTTTTTAAATTATAAGATTGCCCTACTATTGTGATTTTGGCTGATACAGATACACTGATAAGTGCCCATGATCTTCACCAGAGGGCTCTCCTCCAGTCTCCTTTGCTTTCCCATAATGAACTACATTTCCCATAACTAACTGCCTGGACTCATTATGGTCTGATTAATTCCGTGTATAATTAACTTGTTTGTGTTTGCCTTAATAAGCTCTGTTTTTTCACTCACTCATTGCAAAGTCTTGTTAGTGTCACAATGCATTTCTGAACGCTCCAGTTTTTGACGCCTATAATAATTTTTTGTTATGGCTTATGTGTGTGCAAGAATAAAAAGGAATTTGAGTGCATTAAATGACATTTCAATGCAATTATCTACAGTAATATAAATGTTAAAAATCTCTAATATCACCTGATAACTAAAAACATACCAAAATATTGTGCATTTTCAAATAATGACAACAGGAGTATCTAACAATCAAACAACTGCAAAAGGCTTCTAAGACGCTTTCAGTGGTGGATTAATAATTTTCTTCTGCTCATTACATAATCTGTGCTCATAAACAAAGCTAAAATCATGAGATCTGCAGATCCGTAGTCAAATAAATGTTCTCAGCTGGTTTTCACATGGATGAACTAAGGCTGAATCCGAAATCGCCCCCTATATGCTCAAATAGGGTGCTATTTGAAGGGACAGCCATTTGTAGTGGTGTCAGAAACCATAGTGGACGTTATCGAGTGCACTCGTTCAATCTCACATTGCACTGCAATAACGAGTGTACAACCGATGTACGCTCAACGGCTGTCCGAATTCGTTCACTCGTTTTCATTCACTCCTTCAAGTGAACACTATTAGTGGACTAACGTAGGGAATAGTGAATGGGAGTTTAGGGGGCGATTTGGATTCAGCCTAAGTGTTCGCCCCAGCGGTGGGTACGTAGAGGAGTATGTGTGAGCATGCAGTGGTGTTGGGCAGTGGCGAATCACACCCCGCCTGCAGCTCCAGAGTGGGGCATCAGCAGGGTCTCCGGGTTGATTGGTCATGGCACTTCCTGAGTGCCAGGCAGAGAAGGATGTGACAGTGTGAAGGGACGGACTCTAGGGAGGGGTGAGTGAGACAGTGCTACTAAATAAAGTCACAGGTCTCTGCACTCCCTAAAACCACTGAAACAAGACGAATAGTGTGTGTGCGCATCCTAAATTGACTATATAATAATGACAAATATTTAAACATTTGGCCACTTTGCAAAAATCACAGCACTATATAGCCAATATATATGTAACATTAAATATATTTTATATAATTGAAAAATGTGATAAATTGTATTATACATAATACTATTATACGTATTATATAGTATACATTTTTCAATTGTACTACATATAAAAAACATTTCTTCAAATTGTAAGTTTCCATCTGCTATAAACAATGGCTCATGAATAAGACTATTTCAATGAAAGATTAAGCACTTTTACAGAAAATTGACCTTGAGCCTGGAAATCAAAGCCTCCATCTTCAAAGACGACGCATTCAAAGGATGCTCGCTCCGTGTGTGTGTGTGTGTGTGTGTGTGTGTACCTATCTTTGCTCTGGGCTCAAGTGTGCAGGTGTGGAGAGAGCGGACAGTGGATCTGTTTGGTTTTGGACTGTATATTATTGTCTTCAGCTCACTTGACTCCTGACAGAGACAGAGTGAGATGAGCAGAAAGGGGAGGGTCATTAATCATGAGATGGAGGTTGGGTTCTGAGCCAGACTTGTCCATCGCATTGGTTTCTTGCCTCTTTTGTCTTCTACGCTGAATGAACGAGAGGGAACACGAGGG
This sequence comes from Phoxinus phoxinus, assembly GCF_949152265.1. Taxonomy (NCBI): domain Eukaryota; kingdom Metazoa; phylum Chordata; class Actinopteri; order Cypriniformes; family Leuciscidae; genus Phoxinus; species Phoxinus phoxinus. The sequence continues at coordinate 9,547,285 of NC_136896.1, forward strand.
AACTCTGGATGATCAGTCAACATGCTCTCATGCCTCTACTGATCACAGAGCACTCAGACGGAAAACAACACAACGAACAAGAAACATAAGCCTCTCACAGATCTCTATGGCTCTGTTTACACCTGGTATTAACATCTTGAGTGATCCGATCACAAGCGGTCAGGTGAGACGCATCTCAAAAGCTCCTCCGGTGACCATGCGTGTGTAAAATCTCTTCAAACAACAGTCATTTTTGTTAGCAAATAAGTTTTGTCAGTCAAAATAGAAAGAAAGAAAGATATATAAATATATACAGTATATATATATTGGCTGATGGAAAACACTATGTATGTACCTATGTATGCATGTATATGTATGTATGTATGTATGTGAGTGTATATATATATATTTATATATTAATATGAACAAACATTAACTATGACAATATATAAACATTAAGCAATTTTTTTTATCAACACACATTAACTAAATTAATATTAACCTTGAACAATAAACCAATTAATCAATCAATAAATGTATTCGCTGATACTTAATGCTAACAGATTAAAGTTAACAAACTGTAAAGTGTTACCATTGGATCACAAGACACAGCGAACCCCATTTACAGTACTCCTGTATTTACCGTAACATTGGCCACTTGTGATTGGATAATCTGAGACGATGTTAATACCAGGTGTAAACAAGGACACTGTTGTGCACGTTTACACCATTTTTTGCAGTCTTCAGACTGGTGACATTACAAGAGCGCAATACCTTGAGAACAGCACGCTCGGATCAGAGAGGGAAACACGTCTGCGTCGGATGCCAGTGGTGCCCAGATGTGCAGCCTGCAGCTGCTGGCTTATTAACTCTTCTCCTCTGCACACCTGTATGGAGGCAAGTCTGTCCTGACAGCCACTGTTGGGCCTCGCTGGGTCTAAACATGCAATTGCACAGCAGATGTTGTCGCATTTCACACTTTGTTGAACAAATATTTCACAGCTTTTGAAAAAAGGCATGGGACGGCTGGCCAACATCGGGCGGAGAATATCCGCTACCTGTAGCCTACTGATCACACAGATGGCTGAAGCCACACTTTTACAACCCACGTCATTTAACTCACACTTCGAAAGGAATTATTATTGCAAACGTCAATGAGACATCTTTTAAGATTCACCTTTTAATATCTTACTACCATTTCCAAATGCACGTTGCCTACTTTCCATTTCTTGCGGATTAATGTTGTTTTCTAAAAATCTGTAATGATGCGGTAATCAATTAATTTCTCCAAATAAACAGCAGAAACTGCCAGTGGTGGTAGGTTGCATATAGCTGAGTGGTTTGTTTACTTCCAAGTTCTGTTTTCATGATGCAGATTTTTAATACACAGGGAAAAAAAATAGCATACAGAAAGTATTTTAATTATGGAGCTTGGGGTGCAGAGAATGACATGCATAATTTCTCATAATCTCCCGTGTTGTGTATAGAAATATGTATTTTTTTTTTAATAAAAAAGTCAAGAAAGGAAAGATATTACGTGTTTTTTTTTTCCTATACAAATTGACTTTCCTTATTAACTCCTTTATCATTTTCCTCTATGAGGCGAGGATGTAGGGATTGTAATATTATCTAGTTTAATATATTCCACTGAAAGATGGTGCTCAGGGGCCTGTGCGGGAGCTCATTCTCTCCATGGGTGCTATTTAACAGGGCCAAACTCAGTATGTATGCTGTGGACCAATATGCCATCCTGTGTGTCAGCAGTTTGGAGTCTCACAGGGTCCCTGATTGTCAGAGAAAAAGAATAGAAGACACTGGCCTGGCAAAACCGAGGGGGGTAAACACAAAAAAAAAAGAAAGAGTTGTGCCCGCTGATAGTACTGTTGATCAACATGCATTTTGTAAGTCTGTTCTAAATGCTATGTGGACGATGCAGCAGACATATGTGATCTGGCGTACTTTACAGCACAGCATTGCTCCACTACTGTGGCACCTGAGTCAGCTCTTTAAAACGCCAAAAATGTGTTCGACTACATTGTGTGTCTGTATATGTGCCCAGTTATAATGCTCTTCTCCATCATTCGAGCATCATTTGACGAATTGCTGCTGTCATGATCAACAGAAAATGTATAGAAACATATTTGTGCTATTACTTCCTGTTGTTTTCTAAATGAGGTGTAATTTATAATAATTTACATAGAAAGGAGGCTACTTAACAACAACAAAAAAAGAGTCAATGACTTCATTTTAATACAGTGGAGAGCTATTCAAGCACCATAGTTTACCACAAAAAAAAGGTTAATTCAGTCACCTGTTTATAAATCTGTAAGACTTACTTTCTTTTGTAGACTTGAATATAAATGACTATAGACTAGATCATTTAAAAGGCAGTGGCTTTAGATTCACACTAAGTGAAAATGGCAGCATTTTGTTAGCAATATGCTATTTACAGAGAAAATAGTGATCGATTCAATTTTCACTGTGTAAAAATAGTGTAGTATAGTTAGATGCTATTCATCCTTATAAATAGTGGAAAATACTATTTGATCCTCAGTGTTGTTGTAGATGAAATGGTATGCAATAATAACAGTGTAAATCATTATGTTTATTAAAACTATTAAATGGATTTGGTTTGCTTATCACTCCAAAGTATGACTTAAGATGACTTGAAATATAGCACAGATTTTTTTACCGACCACTTTTATGCTACTTTTTTGAAACTTTAAATCCTTTTTTTTTTCCCAGGAGAAAAAAAGTGAACAGTAAAATTCTCCCAAATCATCCTTTTGTGTTCCAGGGACATCAGGAACGTCATACAGGTTTGGAACAGAATGGGTGTGAGTAAATGATAGAATATTAATTAGTGGATGAACTATTCCTTTAAGAGGCATGAAATATAACAGTTTGCACCAGCACAGAGTTCATAAAGTTCATGCGAATGGCACAACACAGCAGGAATCATTACGTCTTCCCACTGTTTTCCTGCATCAAAACCCAACTGACCTCATTTTCTGGACTCCTGCTGATTTGCACCAGGCTGCAGATGGTCATGCAGGGAGAATGTTTGTTGTGTTGTTGTACACAGAATCTTTTATTTCATTGACTGCAGCTTATAATATTGCTTATACGTGCAGAGCGTGACAACGGCAGGTGAAGCTTGGCCATCAGAGGGAATGCCTGACTCAAACAGGCCGTAAGCAAAGACAGCCAATCTCCACGACAATTTAGCTGATCGTAATCTTTACAATGTGATTCCGTGGGATATCATGTTGTAAGACTACGGAGTTGGATAATGAAATTTTGTAATGAAGTTTGGAGAAATGTGCAGAGCTTGTAATGGTTATTGATTGCACAGGCTTTAAACTCAGTTGGGATGTTTAAGAAAAGGTATATGTAAGGGATAATGTACAGTCAGTCAGTTATTATCACAAAATTAACCCAGACAGAGTGATTGAGATCCCAACATGAATTCGGAGATCAACAATGACTGTGTGGACTATCTATCTTATTATATGGGTACTTAAAGGGTTAGTTTCAAACCTGTCATTCCAAACCCGTAAGACATTCGTTCATCTTAGACACAGATATTTTTAATGAAATCGGAGATATTTCTGTACCTCCATTATACACAAGTACCACTTTGACATCATTTTGTAAGTAAATGATGGCAGAATTTAAATTTTTGGGTGAATATAAATAAATTTAAAAAAATCTACAAATCTAAACATTGAGAAAATCACCTTTAAAATTGTCCATTCATGTTCGCGATTGTGCTGCTTTCACTCACAATTTTTTTATATATATATTTATGGTAGGAAAATTACAAAATATCTTCATTGAACATGATCTTTACTTAATATACTAATAATTTTTGGCATAAAAGAAAAATTAATTTATAATTTTGAGCCATACAATCTATTGTTGGCTATTGCCAGAAATATATCCGTGCGACTTATGACTGGTTTTGTGATCCAGGGTGATATATATATACATATATATATATATTAAATTAAATTTTTGATATATACTTTTTAAATAATTATTTTTTTTACTATTATTTACAACAGTATTTGCATTTTCTTGGGTTAATATATATATATATTTTTTTTTAAAATAAGAGACCATAAAAACAACTTTGTACATCAAAACAACTTTAAAAAAAAAATACTCATAAATGTATGACAGCTAAATGTAACATTTTTGACCAGCCAAACATGGCAGTATCTGAGTAACATTTATTTTTATACTAAAATAGCCACAAAATAAACTTTCTATAAACATTCCATAAAATAAGTATAATGAACTATGCCAAAAGAATTTTGCACATTTTATAATTACCCAAAAATCAAACATAGTTCATCCCTTACACACGTTATCACGTCCGTCAAAAACCTAAGCTGGCTGTCAGTTGGAATATTGCAACTAAAAAAAAAATCTATATAGCACAAACATCGATGTCTACCCACACTACCGGATGTTTTCAATGTGTCATCGCTTTCCGAGAGGAGGGAGAAAATGGCGGCCTAAGCGGCGTCAACATGTCTGTCTGAGACTAAACGGAGTAATACACAACACACAAGTATAAATTTGTTCTTCAAGTGTAGGGGAGGTGGAGGAAGTATGGACTGAATTTTATACGTGAACATATCGGCATGCTGTCCAGACTAACCGAAAGTTGAAAAAATACCCAGCATGCCCACCAAAAAAATCTGTAGGAAGTTGGTAATTTATTCTTCATTGATGAATGAGTCTGACAAACACTAGAATGTTTACATGTTCCTCCCTCACAAACATTTCATGCACTAAATAGCTCTGGCGAATCAACTTTTTTGCAATTTCGGAAGAAACTGCGCGCTTCTCATGCACCAGTGCGATCTGTGGACATGCGTGACAAGGCCTGACGGAGGGGGGCCGTCTCCTACACTTTCCTGACACTTATATAAATGAGCGAACACACTGAGAAAACTTGAGAAGGGAAAAACAAGTCATTTCCATGTATGAGACATCTCATTTTACGCCTTCCTATCAGTGTCTGGCTGCCGAGATCTGTGCGCGTGTGGGCTGAAGTGCTCGTGTCAAAAAGAGGGATTGTATCATCTGTCCTCTGTCCTTCTCTCTTGTTCTCTGTTATTCATGCCATTCAAACGGCCCTCCCCTCCAGTGGCTTGCTCAAGCTTGAAAGTGAAAGAAGGGAACCATGCAAGGCATGTTTTTCCTTCTCTCCTTCCTGTCGTAAAGGGCTGAGAGGGGGGCGATTAGTGTCTGCTGTCTCTCAGAAAGTTACAGCTTGTGTACCAGGAGACACAGGATGTTACCACTTGACAGATGAAAAGGGAGAAGAAAAGCTTTTTGGAAAAGGAGAGAGACAGGAAGCATGATACAACGTATGAATATGTGACAAAGGTGCACGCAATCTGCCGGGGCCTTGTGTTGCTTGTGTTTAAAAAGCTTTCTGGGGAGCTTGATATGCACTTCGCAATATGCACTATATACACCCAAGCATCTTGTTCTAATTCACAAATTTGGCTATTTCATCTACACATATTCAAAATCAAGCCGTAGTACAGAACACTATACTAAATACTTCACACAGTGATTCCTACACGGGTATTAAGCAGCACTACAAAAAAAAAACAGTGCGACCAATGTAGTCAAAATTATTCCTGACAAATGAATCTTATGAAGCAGATCTTTTAATGAATCAAAAATATACTGTGCGACCAGAGTAGTCCTATTATAAACCGATTCGACCAATGTAGTCCAACTGATTCCCAAACAAATGACTTTCAATTCTTTTCAGTAAATCAAAAACATAATTTGAATAGTTTGGTCAAAGTGATCCCTGAATGAGCCGGATCTTTTTAGTGAATCGAAATCATACATGCACTGTACAGGACAACCAAGGTGGTCCATACTTTACTTTTCTTTTTTTTAATTAACTTTTTAATTAGAGATTAATAATAATAATAGTGTTACCTTTTTGTTAACCATATTAATACATAAGGCCAATTATTGGATTTCATTGATGCAGAACCAGGAGAAAACTGAACCATTGCCACAAGATTTTCCTCCCCAATCCTATACTTAAAGTTATTTTATCACTTATCACTGATTGTGACTTTGCCCTGTGTGAGCATATGGTGACTCCATATTTCAAGTCATTACTTCATTTTGGCTGGACTTTAAGTGGCAGCAGATGAGATACTTCAGCCCAAGGACTAAAACCAACACAGACTGGTCAAGTTCCCTCCAAGCCGTCTTTCCTGCTCCTTCATTACAGAAAAAGCCGGGACTAATTGCACGGACCCCATGCCATCTGATAATTACCCTCAGATGTTGCCTAACCCCCCTTTAAAAAGGAAATGAGCTTGAGACATCAGTTACTCTTGCCTTGAAGGCATCTCACAACATTATGCCAACAGATGTCAGGCATTGCCACCACCAGGCCCCCGGGTGGCAAGACAGACCGCCGGCATAGTGGCACTCGTACCGAAACGTTCATCTCCTGGGCATATCGAAACTACAATTAGAGACAAGCCACTGGTGGTCAGTATTGGTGGGAGCGAGAACATTAATAAACAAACAAACTAATGCAATGAAAACAGAACAACACCTTGGCTCCGGGCACACAGATGGTCTCTATGAGGGTGTGCTATCTCACAAAGAGACCTCTAACAAAGTGCCCAGCAGCCCAGTAAAAGGACTACTGCACATCTGGCGGCCCACCCAGACCCAGCACTGGGCTAACCTGGAAATTCACTGAAATGAAATCACATACTGGGCCCATCTGTCACATTGTGCACTGTGCCCTTTACTGCATTGGGGAAGATGGGCTGTATTTTTTTATTTTTTTGAGGAATAAGTCATTACATGAGCAAGTATTATCTAAAACAGAGAAATAGGCACTATATATTATGTGGATACATAATCCATGGCTCCAGACTGTGACTAAAGTGGTTATGGAAAAAAATTTAACACGTAGTCACCATTGGTGTTTTCGTCAGTTATAATCCCATTCGTTAAAAATGCTTTTTTTAAACTAGAGTCAGTCATAATGGTAATTAATGAAAAAATATTCAAAATCATTTTAGTGATAATTTTAATATAAATGAGTATACTAATATACTATAAATAGTAATGGTTTTTCAAAATATATATACTTTTTTTTCAAAATACATTATTGGTTATCAATTGCAATGACATCACAACTTTAAAGTTTAATAATCAACTAAGGGAAACAACAATTAACATTTTAAATGTAAACACAGTAAAAACAGCAATACCTATGTAATAATTAAAAAATATATAATTTATTTCTGTGAAGCTAAGATTTGGAGCTCAGGGAACATTTTGCATTATCATCAATGTTAAAACAGTTGTTATGCTTAATATTTTTGTTTTAAAAAATTGTTTTAGGATTCTTTGATGACCAATGTTCAAAAGAAAAGCATTTATTAGATATAGCAGTTTTTTTGTAAAAATGTAAAAGTCTTCGCTGTCACTTTTATTCAGTTTCCATGTGTCCTTGCTGGATAAAAGTATCCAGAAAGAAAGCCAAGGAAGAAAAAGATGAGAAATAAATGCAAGAACATTTAACAGATAACAGGCTGACACCATGGGCCTTGGCACAAATACTTCAACTGCATATACTAAATGCATCAACCAACCAATCAGAAACAAAGGGACGTTGAGCTAGTGCAAAATTTCCATGCCTTAACTAATGCAATGCAATTCAGAACTTGCAAATTAAATCAAAATGATTTATAATGGAATCTCGTCAGACCTGATTCATGAAAACTGCATTCATGGAAGTGTGATCAGCTGATGGGAGCTGATTCTCCTTCTTCCCCAGCTATTCAATAAACATCAGCAACACTGTTTAACAGAAGGATGCCCTAACATGGCCCAATGCTGAGAGGTTTTGTTTCAGTAATGGAGGCAGTACAGGCAGGAGAGAAGAAAGAAAGATGCTCCAAGATCAGCATTCATGTCAGAAAGTGTTGAAGTGGAAAGAGGTGTCACGCCTTAAGCACTTGACCTTCACATGACCAAACTGAGAGATATAAAAACCCGGAGACAGCTGACTGAGATCATTCGCTGGAGAAAAGAAGAAGAAAAAAGCTTGATTTGGCCCAAATCAATTTCCATAACTGATACCATAGAGAAAAGAAAGGTCATGGCCAAGTAAATAAAAGGTTTTAGTTGATGATTCACTTGATTCTGTTCAGCGTATGTTATGGCTGCAGGCAGAGGACAGCTCTTTAAAGGATTAGTTCACCCAAAATGAAAAATCTGTCATCATTTACTCACCCTCATGTTGTTCCAAACTCATATGACTGGCTTTCTTCTGTGCAGCACGAAAGAAGGAATTATGAATAATGTCCTGGTCACTCTTTTCAAAGCAATTACAATCAATGGCGACTGAAGCTTTCAAGCTTCAAAAAGGTTGAAAAAGCATTATAAAAGTCTAAGAAAAAAAATCATAAACATGGGCTATATTCTCATATGCAATACACATTCTATGATAGATTTTATGTAATGAAAAGAGTTCATGAGAGAAGTAGCGATGCTCAATTAGCGAACAAATTATTCCTTGGAATCAGATCTTTTCAACGAATTTGGCTGATCCAATTCATAAAACTGGTTTTAATGATACCTTCATGAATCAGACTGATCCATTCAACTCACTGACTCAATGATCTGTTCGTCTGAGTTCTTGAGTTAAGAGCTCACAGGAAGGGAAGAATTTCAATAAATAATGATTTATGTTTCTTTCTGCTCCAAAGTTCGAACATTTGTAATGGTTAATTTTAAATGAACCACTTCTTTGAAGAAGATGGTAATCTACTAAATGTATCTGGAGAGCTCTATGAACAATGCATACATGAGCACAAAAAACGAGGAACAATTTGAACATACTATAATGTTAAGCAGTCAAAGACAATTGTAACATAAACAACAGTCTTTGTGCTTTTTAAGCAAAGTGCATTTGCATGCAACCGGCATGAATGGGTCTGGTAATTAGCAGCAGTGATTAACCGGTCAGCAGTGGCGGCCCGTGTGGAGGCAGGTTGATCAAGCCCCCCCTCCCTGACCCTCCTGGAGGCTTCACTGCATTCTAAGCAGCAGCTAGTGATTAACAGTGACACAATACTCCCGCCCTGTTGACATGCCAGCAACCCCTTAAGAAGAACATATTGCCTCCCTCGCTGCTACAGAGATGTGGTGCATTTAAGCACTTTGTCCATGTAACATTCACTTCTAACTAGCCTAACTTGTTAAGTGTCATTTACAGAGATGAAAGGCTTTTCTGTGCTACGCTTTATCTTTTTTTTTTTTTTGCAGCGACTAAAATAAGTAGTAAACGATCTGATAAAGAAGACTTGTCTGAATCCCCGTGCCATTTTTTCTTCTATTGTGTGACCATACGCCCCCACAATTCTGCTCAACAAGCTCCCCCTGATGTTCTGAGCAAGGTTTGGTGCATGTTCAATGGAGCTTTGATTGCATTGAATCTAATGTTCCTTACAGGTGTGCAGACAGAGAAATGTGCCTGGAATTATATTACCCATCCCTGCAGGAAAAACACTGAAAAAGGACCTTTAAACCAGCGTAAGTGGGTTTGCAGGTATTAAACCGGGTCCTGCTGGACTCTCAACCTCGTTGAGCTGGTGTACGGCGGGTTTAGCACCCACAACATGCACAGGCAAGCATGACAACAAAAATTAGCTGGATTTAGTTTGTGACTATAAGTTATGTTTAAGATAGTTCACCAAAAAAAAAAAAAAAAAAATTGTCATCATCTGATCACCTTGATGTCATTCCAAATCTATATGACTTTCTTTCTTCTGAGTTTTTGTTCATACAATGAAAGACAATTGGGTTCAACACAACACTGGACTCCATTGACTTTTGTATGGCCAAAAAAAAGCCCTCCAAAAAAACACAAAAGAAAGAAACTCATACAGGTTTGGAACCACATGAGAGTTTTACAAAGATACATTTCAAATTCACAAATATATTCTTTCCCTTACATCTGCTATAAATATACAGTTTACCAATCATTGAGAAAAAAGGGAATACATTTAAAGGGATAAGTGTTTTTTTTTTTTTCCAGCATATATAAATCAGTGAAGAAGAGAGCAAAGCCAGCTTGATCTGCGTCTCTGTACAGATTCACACCGCGGCAGTCAACCGCTCAATCTGGCTTGGAAACGCACTACACAAACTGCCTCAGACTTCAAAGCGTGCTCTTAGAGACACACTAAACCGCAGTTAACGTTCAGGTGAAAGTAACTAGAAGTCAATTACATGACTATAAAAGGTAATAGGAGTGATTGCACTGCCACCGCTCTGATACTGCCTCCCGTGTGCCGCCACAGCTTCTCTCTCCCTTTGTCGATTTAAAGCACTGCTGTAATGAGAGTGATATGGCAATCAGGCAGCTTAAGCAGCCAGTCAGCTACTGAGGAGTATTTCGTCTGTGTTTGTGTCCAAGCTGCTGGGCTTGCTGGGATGATTACAAGAAGCCAAACGGCGCTCGTTTCATCAGAATTCCATCAGAGGTTTTTTTTTTTTTTTTTTTGGGCCAATTTCAACTGACTTCCTGCTCCAGACACATTGATGTCTGAACACAACCAAGAGGTGTTGTTTTCGGTTTGTTATGCAGGGGTGTTTTGCAGCAACCCAATGCAGATAGGCAAGCTGACTGGTGAGAATATGAATCCTTTTTAACTTCACAACTCTCGTTTTTAAACTCTTTTTCCATTTGAGAGCCGTTTCGCCCAATGCTGAAGAGGTTCTGGCAGCACTTCAATGATAAGGGACCGTTTCTTTGAGCAATGCCCATGAGATTTATTGGAGCATTTTCAGAAGTGCGGGACCTAAAAATGGGTGCCTAAAAGGAAACCAAGCGATGATATTTTGGCAGCACACCCAAGAACCACTTCAACATTAAGACAGCTTGTGAACTTTAAAAAAGCCATTATAGAGTAAATTTCATGTCTTATAAAATGACATAAAGCAATATCCATATCATGTAAATCAAGTACAGTTGGTCATTTAAAATGAAAGGTGGTCATCTTTAACGTAATAGAGGGCCATTTAATTTAATACATTAAAAAGGGCATCTATGATGAAAGAGTGAATGCAGGCTAGATATAAATGATAGCTATCAAGCTGCCCTCACCATTTTAATAGGCATGTAGAAGAAGACTTTCCACGAAGCCGGTCCCTCTGTCCTCCTGCCCAAATCTGCGGCACACTTATTGTGTTCCTGCCTTTTCCTCTCCCGTTCATGGTCTGATAGCATCGATTGGCTGGTCAGAGCCAGGAAATTCCAAAGAGACCAAAATAATTACAAGGAGATAAGGCTATCTACTGTAATTAACCACTCTCATCTGCCGGCATGGGCCAAGGTTCCTTTTAGGCAGGAAATAAATTATCCTTCAGAACTTGCCACCTCTGAAATATAGGAACAATTAAACTAGAATTAGTTCTGATCCATGGTCCCCGCAATCAAAAAAGGACATATTTCAACCATAGCATTATGGCACTATTACACCCTACTAATTGTCAACACTGTGTGCAATAATGAATTGTATCATAGATGGGAAGGGCATGAGCACAATTACCTGCAATTCATTATATTAGTGTTTTTTTAAAACCTGGGGTATATACAAAACCAGCTAAATGGAAGCAATACATGACAATTTGCATGAAATTAGCATAAGAAAAAAAATGACAAACCATTTTTTTAAATTAAAATATAAAAACAATATAAAATATATAATAATAATTTATTTACATTTATATAGCGCTTTTTCTGGGTACTCAAAACCACCACCAATGTGCAGCATCCACCTGGATAATAATTATATAAATATAATCTATATAATATGACAATATTGTTCTTTTAACAGTAAAAATATTCAAATATTAAATATATAAAAATCAATAATGATATAAAATTATAGATTTGTATATAATATACAGACATTTTTGTCATACATATTTGTTAAACTACAACCAATGTCATGTTTCTAAAAATAGTCTTGGTGCAGCATGAACAAGGGCTGTTGTTTATTTATTTACCTCAATTACAGACAATTTTACACTGAATTATTACAGTGTAAGACTTCATACCCCTGGTGAATATTTTATAATTTTATAAAAGAAACTTTCTATAGTCTTTTAGCTTAGAGCAAAGCTATCAGTATGCCTTTTCCTTTTTCCCCATGTTGAAAACAACTCGATGTTTGGGAGAGGAAGAATTTTAATAAGCATACGGTAACCCCCAAGGTAATTAGCTAGGGGATCAAGAGCAGCAAAAGCGCTTGATTCTTCGCCCATTTGAAGGAACGTTACAGCGTGTAGCTGCATTAAAGACAAGCGTGCAGCCAGCCAATAGGGAGAGGGGCTGCTCGCCGTAGCCCGTTTAAACCTGATGCTTTCAGCGAGCATTTCTAATCCATTTGTCTATCTTGTTCCTTTATTTTTCTACAGGGACAACCTCTTTTGACTGGCCCGCCCTCTCAGTCTTTTCGAATTCCTGAAAATCATCAATTCCCAAACTGTTTCTGCGCCTTCAGAGGCAGCGTGGAGTGCTTGGCATGCGGAGTGTTATACTGCAGTAAACAACAAGAGAAACTCCTTTGAGCTATTTTGACATTTCACCATCAAGTGAAATGCAAATGGATGACCCTTGGGCAACAGTACTCTCTTTCCTAACAGGGTTGAGATGCTGAACAAGGGCACTATGGTGGGAGCGGCTCGACCAAACAGAATTTCAGCTATCAAGATTTGTGCGGAAAACAATGACCCCTCGCTAGAGTTTAAGATGTCAAAGTGAATAAATACGATTGCGTCAATGTTTACACGGATATACATGGCTGGTTAAGAATTTAGAGATATTTTGAAGGCAAAAGGGTGACAAAGCTTCTTTTAGTTGGTCTTTCAATATAACTCAACACTTATATTAGGGATCCTTCATCTTTCTGACCAATATCATGGCAAAAATAATTGGAAATGAAATTGTGGGCACTGCCATCAGCGACATTCCTTCAGCCCAAGAGGTCAGAATGTGTCATTAAGGGCAGCGTGCCCAACTACGCACACTGGAGAAGCAGGGTGAGACTTCTACCTGACAGCTGGGTGGTAGCAGACAGACAGGCCGAGCATGCTGGGAAAAGCTTTGGTAAAGGTCACACTAGGCGAGGAGGGACAGCTTTGCTGCTTGGGACTGGGAGAGATTGATCAGAGGGGCAGAGGAGCCGAGCCGTCATCCCGTTCCACTTGGCCACCCCTCCAGTAGCCCAGACAGAATATTTTTAGCTGCAGGGAGAGCGTGACAAGTTGCTAATATCTTGGAAGATGGGCGTGTGACACTGACTTCAGCAGTAAAGAGCCATGTAAAGGAGGTAAACATGCGCTCTCGGCTATGGTCAGCTTGCACGGGTCAATCGGGTCACAGACACAGTCTGTGGTCTGCTGAGGAGGGCTATTTTAACACTTAGCAAGGCAGATCACAGAAAGATCGTTCTAGCGACGGATCTTGCCAACAAGCACAATGAATTAGACAAACAGACATCCAACACAAGCATGTGTCTTGTTGTGCTACATGTGAATGATACCTCAAATTGTGTGGCTTGGTGAAGTGTTTCAAACTAAATCACATTTCAAAGATACCAGTCTTATGGTTTTACTAGGCGGATGATGAAACGGACAACAACAACAAAATAATAATAATAAAAAAATTCCCATAGACGGACATTACAGGAGTGACAATATTTTAGAGCCATATCATCAACGAGACTTAAGGATGGATTCTTTTGAGCTGGGACAATAAGCAAAAGCACCAAAAAAACACCCTAGCAACCACATAACAACATTCTAAAAAACAACTCAGAGCACTGTAGCAACTGCATAGCAACACCCTAGAAATGTGGCCGTGAGTTTTACATGGAAAGCATGAAGACTGAACAATAGATAGCATGAAATAATAAAATAAATGATAGATAGATATAACGATAAATCAAAAGAATGATCAGTAGATGGTAGAGAGAAGGATAGATGGAACGATAGATGGAACGATAGATGGAACGATGGATGGAACGATGGATGGAACAACAGAACAATAGATAGAATGATAGTATGTATAGTATAACAATACATTAAATGATGAATCAAAAAAGTGTTAGAATGAACGAGAACGATAGATAGATGATAGATATAATTTTTTAACAAGTTAAAAATGTGTCCTTTATCGCATCATAAAATGGGTTATAAATATATAATTTTATATTTGAATTGGGCTATTTTAATCAAATGCCAAGAGGAGTAAAAAGAAAGAGAGAGAACAAAAGAAGTAACTTATCTAAAGTGTGTACATAGAATATTTGTGTAAGCAGTAGTAAACATGCATTGATTTGCTTCCTCCATCAAACCTATTTCTCTAACGGGACATTTTATACCCTCATAATATGTGTTCACGGACTGCCTCATAAACATCATCAGTTTTACACACCTTGATTATGGTTCAGTTCTCCTGCAAAAGAATCAGCTTTATTGCACATAAAAGCATACTATTGATTTTTCTTTTCTCCCCCAGCACTCTGGAACAAGACGTTGACGGAATACTATGGAACATAACCTGCAGGAGCGCCCGTTTGATCAATGTTTCTAATTGGAAACAGGCCTAAATGGTTCCTTTAGATGAAAACAAAGTTTCAACAACTCCTATACGCATGGCTTCACACAAACAAGTACACCTCACTTTAACTGTGGAGAAGTTTGATTTAAATCAAAAGACAACTCTGTTGTTACTTAGGCCTACTTCCCCCTAATGTTGTCTAAAACTTGTATGACTGACTGACATCATCAGAACACAAAAGTTGAAGGGGTAATAATACGCTCCAAAATGCTCCAAAATGATGAAAAAGCACCCTACAAGTATCATAAAAGTGGGCCAAATGACTTGTGCTCTATTTTAAGCCGTTTAAAGCCATATGATAGCTTTGTGTGAGAAATAAACTGAAATTAAAGTCGTTTTTCACTGATAACCATCCCCTCTAGTGAGTTAACCACTAAGTTGAACACAAGAATAAGTCCAATACGTGAGGGAATCATTTAGACCAATTGTGTGAACTGGATTACCTGAATCATCAAAAACAATTCAAAGAAAAAAAGAAAAATAAAGAAATTGTTCACAACAGTGGACTTCCCTAATAATAAAAACACTCATAACATGATTGTGTCTCTTCAGAAAATTTGGACTACACTCAAATCATGTGGAATAGTTTTACAATCTTTTTATGAACTTTTTGAAGTACAGTAGTTGCATGGACAGTCAATGGAGGGACACAAATCTCTCAGATTACATTAAAAGATCTTCATTTGTGTTTCGAAGGTGAACAAAAGTCTTCGAAAGGGAACAAAAAAACTCTTACAGGAACGACATGAGGGTGAGTAGAGGACAGAATTTACATTTTTGAGAGAACTAAACCCACTAAAGCACTAAAATTACCAACTGGAAATAAAAATGTCAACTAAAACTAAAACTGAAATAAGAAAATAAGCCTAAATATACATAAACTAATAAAAATGACATTAACACATTTAAATAACAATTTCACCTTGCCCAGTTCTCTCAAATGATGTACTGTATCACAGTCTTCCCATTCTAAAGCAGAAGTGGCCCTAAAGTTTCTCTCCCTCTAGGTTCTAATATACCCAATTATCTGCTTTCCTTCAGATGAGCTGCTGTGTAAATACTCCAAAGGGGGGAGCCCAAGCACAGCGAGATATCCAGGCCCTGCCTGATCAATAAGGGCAGAGCCACGCAACCTGCCACGAATGCACCTTGACAAGGCCACGTTCCCCAAGGTCTAGCCCAGCGGCACTGTGCAATTATAGCCGCATAACTCACAATGACAAACAGCTGCCCGGAATGCTAAGTGTAGACCACCCAGATACTTCCGCATAACACATGCCACAGCAGACCTCAGGTAAAAGCTCTTACATGCCGAGATGAGCAGATAGGTGAAGATAGAGGATGACTAGAATTAAGATGAAGATAGAGGAATTCGTGTAGCGCAGCTAGCACAAACCGTTCCACAGGTCAACTCAAATCTAGCGCTGGTACTGAGAATTAGCTGCACATTTTGACAGCTGTCATTGTAGATTTGGGGATAAAATGTTCCTTTCGAAGTCTGACTGAGGTCAGTTTAGCTCCTGGGATCCGTTTGAGAGAAAAATGGCCGCGTATTCTAATGTTTGTTCCTGGTAATATCACATTCATTTCATGCTTGGCTGTGTTAAGCAACAGTGATGTTAAAGATTTTCACGTCCGCCAAGATGGCCGCTAATTGCAGCATTTGTCATTTGACATCTTAAAGCAAACGAGACAAGATTTCTATCACAGGGCACTGCGGCACAGCTGGAGGGACGAGCGTTTGATCTCAACACTTGGACATATCGTCAACACTTGGACATTTCGTCTTTCCTTGTTAATGACCCTGTTTTCCAGAGTTGAATCTGCCAGTAATGCATTTTCTTTTTCATAGTCATGGCTCATTTTTTTTAGTGGCCAAGCATGAATATCATAAATAGATAGCATGCTGCTTTTACAAGTTGGAAATGTTTTTTGGTGAGATTTTTAATTTCACAGGACATTAACTCTTATACAACAAAGGTTTGTGTAAATAGATTTAGGCTGTCGCTTATCGAAAAAGTCAAACATTTCATAAAATTCACAGTTAAATTTGTTTATGCATGAAAGGGTGGCATTTTATCAGAGGAAGCTTAATTTCCACTGAAGTTCAGGTCTGTGCACGCAAATCTCATCTTTGATTTGTCCTTTTAAATAACTAATCAGATCATAATTGACCAATCGATCCCTTATGTACTTGCCGTTCATTCTGCCTAACATCAGTGTACTGGGAATGTCATCAAGTGGTTCTGCAAGCTACAAAAGGCCCAAAAGGAAAATGTAGATGTCACCACTAGAGCTTAATACTTGTTTTAAGGAGAGCTTTCTGAAACCTTGTTTATCAGAGGGCCAACACAGATGGTGATGATATTGACACAATGCAAGAGATAAGCCACTTCACATCCTTATTGATTGCTAGCCCTGACAATCATCTGGAGACTAATTCTTGAGCATCCAGCCCTGACGACACTATTGTTAAACGCGCACACACATTGACATCTGAAGATTGAAGGAAAATTTGACCAAAAAATGCTAATTCTGTCATTATTTGCTCAGCCTCATGTTGTTTCAAACCTATATGACTTTATTTCTTAGAACATAAAAGAAGTTTAGCAAAACACAATGAAAGTAAACGGTGACCCAAACCGATAAAAGATGCGCTGCAAGTTTTCTGGAGGCATACGATAGATTTTGTATGATGAACAGCCCACAAATCTAAGCCAAAAAAGATGCCAAAAGTCATTTGTTATTGTGTCTTCTAACTGACAGCAACACACCAAATTTGCATATGCACATATTTAAATAGTACAATTGAGATTTGCGAGTTATGGTGGAGGAGAATATTATTAGTAAAAAAATTATTTCATCCAGTTCTTGCATCATATGGCTTCGGGATATGCTGAATAAGTGGCTCAAATCATAAATCACACGGACCCCTTTTATGGAGCTTTTCTGCTATTTTTAAGCTTGAAAGCTCCAGTTTCCATTCACAGTCATTGTCACCGCAGGCAGAACACAAAAGAATAGGAAGTATCATACGCAAACATTGAAATGGCTCAGCGATTTACAGCAGACCAAGTACTAAAAGCATTCAAAGATCAGTGTCACGGTCACTTGATGGTGGATCTGGTGAAGAAGCTGTCAGCGATCAAAATATTGATTTTGAAAATGATAGTTTTGAGAATATGTTTGAGATTGCGAAAATGAGCCAGATGCAGAATGCACTGGGAAATGAGCTCTGACGAGGACAGTGATAATGGTATAAAACATAAGCTCAAAAAGGTAACAAAATATGCTTTATTTTATTATTACTCTAATATCAGGAGAGTTTTATATTATCGCGACAGGTAGAGATCCATTCGTGTTAGATATAGCCAGATCCGGGTTTCTAAAGACCCGAATATCTAATAATAATTGGCGAAACATTCATGCATTTAAGGGTTAAAAATGTAATGTGTATAGTAATACATTACTTTACTAGATACATCAAAAAAGTAATTTGATTACCAAATGAATGTTACTTTTAATGCATTACCCCAACACTGAAAAATGCTATGTAAAGTATAATGTGGTCACAGAAAAAAAGCCATCCCAGTGTCTTATTGCAGAGCAAGTTTCTTCAACCTACTCGCACAGCCGGGAAAGGAAACAAACGACCTGTGAGCAGCAACCAGCATATTAGCACTGAAACCTACAGCAATCTCTGTCAATTACACTACCAATTCTCTCCCCATCTAACCACCTCCAAATTGGATAAAGGGGCAATCATCAGCTTAAAGGGTCCAAAACCTGCCCTTGGTATTCAAACGATGCCAAAGTTGTACATTTAATAATGACTGTCTCTCAATAATAAACAATAGACATGGATTCGATTTCTGAGATGCAAGTACGTTTGGGCAATTTCATTACGCCCCTCCTGTGCCGGTCGCTCTCTCCCTCCGATAGAAAAAAAATGAGCTCTCAGCAAGAATCACACTGAATAAATGAAATACTTTAGCACTGTAACAAGCAGAATAAAGGGCCCAGAGCAATGTCATACTCTGACACGCACTCGTTTCTATATAATAGCCCACCTCGCACAAAAAACATATATGAGCCCCCCCAGCAATAGTTTCGACTTAAAACATCTCTGTCTGATTGATGAAGTCATATAATTTAATTTGGACATAACAGTCATCTCCACAGATCTAAGATAAATCATTTAATAACATGAGAAACATCCAGTTAATAACTCTAACATCCGCTGTGACAGAGGAGTCAGAACGTAACATGCTTATCATCGTGTACCACAGAACAAGGTCATGTGTGTTAAGAGATACATCGTCCCCTGGATCTCCTCCTGAAATGCTTTATTCATTATTTGTTTAACTGAGAAATGTGAAAGATTCAAGAATATGTTCTACTTAAGATTATAGTCCTTTAAGTTGGTGAAAAAACACATATTGACATAACTTAGTGCGGTTAGATGGCCTAAAAAGTAAAAATGGTGTTTAGGCTTTCTTTGGCTGAATTTCTACTTTATGCAGTGATACTCAATGAGTATATGGAGCTGGCATAAAGTTAATTTAACTCTGTGCGATTTAAATGCTTCTGCGGATCATTAACAACGAACTCCATTTTCCTCTCGAGCACTGGTGGGTGAGATCTCGCCTTTGGCAACATTAACCTTTTCAAGAATTTTCCTTGAACTGCAAAAAAGAGATATCTCAGTCGGTAAAGGCACAGTTTAAATAAATCACAGGTGAAGATGAAAAGGGGCATTAAAACGTATTTTTTGACTAAGCTAATAAATAAAAGAAAGGGAGATATGAATTCAAAATAAATGAACAAAAATAACGTTTATTATTACCATGGGTCAACAATAAGCACAGCACAATCGACAAAAAAAAATTATGTTTGCTCAGCCATTTGTATAAATACTAATGATACAGTCATACAAATTCCAATAATAATATAATATGGTTGTTGAAAGTTGGTTGTTAACATAAAATAAAAATAACACCACTTTTGTACTTGGCTGAGAGAAAATATTGGTAGGGCAAGTTCAAATCTGAACAAGAAAAAAATTATAAAAAATTCTCACTGTAAAGATCTGTTCACACTAAAGAAATTAACACATGAAAATAACATAATAACCAGGGATCAACAACAAGGCACAATCTTTCATTTGTTAATCAGTTTATAAAAACACTAATCCAAATTTATTTAAAAAAATTATATATACATACATAAATATATTTGATTTATAATGTTATTATGATTAGTGCTGTCAAATCGATTAATCGCATCTAACATAAAATGTTGTTATGTGTATATATTGTGTGTGTGTGTGTGTGTGTGTGTGTGTGTGTGTGTGTGTGTGTGTGTGTGTGTGTGTGTGTGTGTGTGTGTGTGTGTGTGTGTGTATATATATATATATATATATGTATATGTATATATACACACACACTGTATATAATATAAAACATATTTTTAGTTTTATGATAATAAAATTTGACAAAAAAATGTCATGCTTAATAAAAACAAATGCATTTTGGACATTTAATATGCTGCTAAAAAGTATTATTATTATTTTTGAATAAGGGCCAGTAAAAAAAAATATTGATAGGGCAAGTTCAAATCAGACCTAGCAGAACAAATCCTTACTGTTACGACCCGACCCGTTAACAATTAAAACTGCAAAAAGTGTGCTCGACAATAAGCCAATAACCAAATCAATGATGGGGAGCAGGAGATAAACAGGCATGCCGTCTAAGATCTTGTATCTTGTAATGCCATACTCTTTGCTCTCTGCTATTCAAGGGCAGGATAACTTTCATCGACAAAGCAGGGCACTCTCCTTTGGGTCACCCCGTTTTGGACAGATTTTCTGCATGTGCTTCGGAGCTTTTCCGAGGCCCACGCGGCGCTCCAGGGATGAGCGTCTGAATGGACATAATTGTGTTGCCCTTCCATTGCATTGCTTCTCTGTGGCTCCAAACGAACTGTTTGCCGGTCTCGGCTGGGGAGGTGAAAGCAGTCAAACAATGACCGGACTGCATGACTGACACATCAAAAACTTTTCTGCCTCCCTTCCCTCTCAGTCTAGCAAGCCGGTTCCGAGGGGACTTCCCCTAATCCCTGCCTCTCTGAATGGATGTTTAATCAAGGCCTGATTAGTGAGACGCTGTTGCTAGACGTCGCTGGAGCATTGGACCCTCTCGGCTCTCCCGAACAAGAGAAGCAAAAACAGATGAGAGGTGAGAGACGACCTTCTCCGCTCTTCCTCTTTGACTTTGACTTGAATTATTTATTTGTTTCTTTCCCCCCCTCCTCCTCCTCAACCATTCAGCTCATTAAGTCGGTTCACCTTTCTTGATTTCTGTTGCCTTGCGCCTTCATTCCTATCACACATACATGCTAAGGGGAAATAAGAGGGAAAAAATGTTTTCCTTTCTTCTCCCAAATTTCCTTTTTACTCTAGAATTTTACAAGGAGTGTCCTCTGGCTCTAAGCAAATGAATTAAACATCATGGTTGTCTTCGTCTATGCAGAGGGGATTTAATGCAAAGACTTTGTTTCCTCTGGAAGTGTGAGACGGGCGCAGAAAGGCTGACAAACAGGATGGGCGTCTGGATGGAGGAAACAAAAAGGCAACTTCCACAATGCATCCCATGGCTCTCTTTCACAAACACGCTACCTCCGTGGGAGCTATCAGAGATGGAGAAACATTATAGGTTCATATAACATTTATGAGTTTCTTTCATTGCTCTCATGAGTACTTTATTACTAGAAGCGTATTTGATAATTCAGCTTTAAAATGGGGCATATCAAGGAAAACAGGATTTCGCCTTGCTCGTTTGAAATAAGAGTTTAAAAGAGACATCTGTTATGTAGACATACACTAATTTTCCCAGTGCAAAGCTTCCTCCCTTTCCAGTCCACAAAGACCATTTATGAAAACTAAGCAGCAACAACGGAAATCATAATGGTTACGATCATGAGTTTATGAAAGTAATAGCTCACTCTAAAAAAAGTTATTTTTAAATTATTCACGGCACAATGGTTTTTCAGTTTTATTTTTTAATCTGCACATCGATCTTTTATGTTCATTTTTTGGGGGGAATTATTTCTGTAAGCTAACAGACAGACATTACCACCACACATCATTAGAGAGGGTTCATAGAGAGGATAAAAAATAGGTTACTTTTTTTTTACTTTTAAATCTTGCTAACATTATGTGGACCTCAGAGAACATTATAAAATAAAAAAATAAAAATGTCATTCAAAAAAGTGAAATAATACAGTTCTACAAAAGTGTAAGATATGCTCCTTTAACAAAAGCCCTCTGGCAAAGATCATGCCTGCTGTAGGACATGTTGAGTTGTGTGTATTCAGGTGTGATAATAACAGTAGTGAGCTAAAGAACAACTCTGCGGTAAAGCTCAACAGGAGCCATGGGCTGCAAAACGGACTCATGCACGGCACCGATCACCAGAGGGGAATTCAAATCCTTTCCCCTCACAATCCAATTCTTCAAGGTTTGTCCCTTTATCTGCAGCAATTTACACAGGCTCAAGCCCTCTCCCCCTTGATGAATGAAATGCTTTCGAGAGGTGTCATCGACACAGAACCGAAGCTACGGTATCCCGCTTCTGTTTCCCTTTTGTGAAATTTACCCTGCTCTCTCTTTTGACTGTTTTCTTCTAGTTTCATCTCAAGTCTAAAACCCAAAGTCAGTCTGTATCCTTGAGCTTGTTCTATCAAGTTTTGGGATAATAACTGAAAATATTACATATTAATTTCTTGAAAATGGAATTTAAAATGAACAATAATAAGCATTGCCACGTGACTAATAACTCTGAAGACATTATACTGTATATATATATATATATATACAGTATAATGTATATATGTGTGTGTGTGTGTGTGTGTGTGTGTATATAGCTGTCAATTTGATTAATCGCCATTAAACGCATCTAACATACTAGTTTGTGTTTACATAAATGTGTGTGTGTACAGTATGTATATATATATATATATATATATATATATTTGTCTATGTGTAAGTGTCTGTGTATGTATATATATATATATACATAGCATATACACACGCATTTAATATATATATAACGTTTATATATATATATACATACATATATACACACATATTATATACATACATACATACATACATGCTATTGTGTTTTAAGTGAGAGTACTTTTGAATTGTTGTGCACGGAGAAAGATGAATTTTGACAGCAGAATGATGTTATTATTGCATCTACCTATTTTGACCACACTAACCAGACAAACCTTGACCCCTCGTTCACATCGCGCAGCAGTCTCGCGTTCAGTGTGGACAGACAAATTGCTTGTCGCTGGAAACTTGTCGCCTGGTTAGGAAATGATGTAAGAATAGTTTACTGTCACACATCAAGGAGCAGAAAAATGTGGCGCAAACGTAACACTGTTTAAATTCAGCAGAAGTGGGTTTCATCATTCTTTAAAAAATGCTATTATGTCTTAAATATCCCTGCAAGGCACACAAGAATATCCTAATTCATGAATAAACAACCCAATAGCCCTTGAGAAAGCAATGATACAATTGCTAGATCTAAAACTCTTGATATTAACAAATGTAGATGCCTGGAGACGAATAACCAAACCACCACTCATAGATACATCAATCATACAGCAAATAAAGGCACTTTATGTCTTCGAAAGTGCAAAATTCAACTTGTTCTCTCTCTAAAACTTGGGGGGGGGGGGGGGGGGGGTGCGATCAGCAGTGGGCATGCAAACGTATGGCAATGTCACCGGATGCAGCTCACCAATTAATGTATGGCCAGGAGACCAGAGAGGGGAATGATGCATATGTCCAGCATGTGTGCTGATGCTTACCTCTCCTCACTTCACATCTGTCTGACGGGAGGGGGGGATTACTGCCTGTGTCAGCCAGCGAGAGGAGGAGAGAATGTAGCCGATTGTCTACAGGAGTCCTCTGGGAACCCGCTCCCCACACCTGCTATCTCATTGGGCCAGGTGGGAGACGGAGCGAGAGAGACCCTGACAGCCCGACATGCTCAAGACAAAGTAGGGTACATCCCTCTCCTCCACCCTTGGCCAAATCATGTGTGAATAACACCCCACTCAATGACTTTTTGAAACTTTTGGCTAAGTGTGGGGAAAAGACGACCCCGTGTTATACATCAAAACTGCTTCTGAAGTTAGAGATAGACATTAACCTTTTTAGTTTTTGTTTTGGCCATTTTGGTGTTTTTCTATTGTGACAATCGAGAGAAAACAGGATATCATGCAAGAAAAAAAAAAGAGAAAGAAATTATTCAAGCTGAACTCAAAGTTGTGATGCCCACTTTAGTAGCACGAAACACCATAATTACTAGGTCACAGGTAATAATATGGTAAATTGTAAACACTTAAACAAGTATAAGTATTCCGGCGAGCAGCAGTGTTAATGACAGTAAGTTTTAATATCATATATATTTCTTTGCTCCCATACTCAGATCATACCTGATATTTTAAAATTGTACAATGGAATCAAATTTTTTAATTATATTAATAATGTAATATAATGAAATACTCGCGTGTGTGTGTGTGTGTGTGTGTGTGTGTGTGTGTGTGTGTGTGTGTGTGTGTGTGTGTTCTTGTTTATGTGATTTATGGAACCAAATATGTATAATGACATGTGTATTACACTGGTATTACAACTTAATCATGGTTTATGGGGACATGTCATGAGTCCTCATAATTCAAATAGCTTAAAAAACATAAAAAAATATATTTTATTATAAATGTAAAAATGCAGAATGTTTCCTGTGATGGGTAGGTGTAGGGATAGGGGCAATGTAAGAGGATAGAATATACAGTTTGTACAGTATGAAAACCATTACGCCTATGGAATGTCCTCACAAGTATAGCAAAACAAACTAGGAAGAAAGAACGATAGAACAAACGATAGATAGAACAAACGATAGATAGAACGATAGATAGATAGAACGATAGATAGATAGAGAGATAGATAGAGAGATAGATAGATAGATAGATAGATAGATAGATAGATAGATAGATAGATAGATAGATAGATAGATAGATAGATAGATAGATAGATAGATAGATAGATAGATAGATAGATAGATAGATAGATAGATAAAAAGAACAATAGATAGAACAAACGATAAATGGATTGATGGATAGATAGACTGATAGAAAGATCAAAAGAACAATATATAGAACAAACGATAGATAAAAAAGTTCAACAGATAGAATGAATGATAGAAAGAAATATATAAAAAATTATAGAAAGAACAATAGATAGAAAGTTAGAAAGATAAAAAGAAAGATTGAAAGAACAATAGAAAGAACAACAGATAGATAGAACGATAGAAAGAAAGACTGATATAATGATAGATAAAAATGGATGGATGGAACAACAGTTTAATTTCGTCACTTTGATTGTTACATTATTTTGAATAGTTTTTTGAGGAAGCTCAGCCTACTTGTCCTCCTCTGACGGGCAGCCACAGCCATCGAGACTGAACTGGCGAATAGCCAAAGTTTGATCCTTAAGCATAACATTGGGAACTCATGCATTTTTATGAACAGAGCCGTTTCAGAAACCTCAGAGCATGTTTGTTTAACATTTGCATTATGTAGCTTGGAAATCTGCTGATTGAAAGTCCCACCCAAGCTAGACGATGCCTTTTGATATTGTCATGTGACACGCAAACTGGATCAAGTCGCCCTCGAGGAAACGGCGCCCACAAACAAGGGCCGAACTCAAACTTTTTAGTGCAAATGTTACATTTTAGTAGTAAGCTTCTTAGCACTTTGGAATCAATGAGCTGATTTGAACCTATTATGAATGTAAAATCGAGTGAGGGAAAACAAACACGATGGAAGATTTACCTTTCGTCTGTCAAGAGACTTCTTAAGCTCACTTGCTCGAGCGTAAGATTTCCCTTCCCCAATCTTAAAGTGCGCTCCAAATCAGCAATAATTCTGCGAACATATTGCTGACATTAGCCTAAAAGAGATTACAGAATGATTAGGGGGATCTGCTCCATTAAGACATGAGGGGGCTTAACAGAGCCAAACCCTTCATCGTGCAAATATTCTCTCGGCAGAGACAGGAGACGAGGGTTTATGAGGAGCACTCCGAGGACGTCTCCCTGTCTCCAACATTAACCCAAGCGTTGCAGTGAATCGTATGAATATTGCCAATTAAGATACATTTTTAATCACTGTATTACTGACACCGCCGAAGCCGAGACATTTTATTAGCATCCACATTGGCATTTAACTTCCAGCGCTGAGGATTTAATTGATTCCAATTTCAGTTCCCCAAATTTCAACAAACTTTCAGGAGAACAACGAGAGAGACGCATTAGTACACGGCGCACACGCGCGCACACACAAGAACCAAACTGTAATTAAAATCTTCCAATTCAAGGACTCTTTTGATTGACCGTAATGCTTTAGTAATCTTGTCTCTGGGCCTTGACCTAGTCTGTCGCTGTGCACGATTTATGGCACCCAATTACAATTTGTATTAAGCTTGCCAGGCGACTGGCCCCAAGTGAGTGAAGGAAAGGCCTTCTGAACCTAATAGAATGTGGCTTTACCACCGATTCGACCACCTCTGTGGATCGACAAGGTAACAAACAAATATTTCACTGTGACTTCAGAGCAATAATATATTGTCCTACCTCTTGTTTATTAAAATAACGAGCAGCTGAATTCTTTGTGGTGAGAATCTCATTTAAAGGCACATTTTGTCTATTTGCGCTGTGTAGTTGTGTATACTGATCTGGGCCAGAAGGGCTCAAGGCAAAAAGGAAGCTGGGTAGTTTGTGGCAAGCCAGTGTCAATCAGTGTAAGTTCCAGAACGGGGCAGCTAGAGCACAGGGGACACCTTGGACCCATTTCTGACACAGATCGCACTTGTCAGCCAGAGATAAGCACATCCTCACCTTTCTGTATTTGACTTGCAAAACCAGTAACCCCACTGACCGCCAGAAACGGCAAACTCAATACTCCAAACAGTGACAAGACTGCGGACTCACAACGGGCCACTATGGAACACTTTTGGGGTCCTGAGATCTGATCACAGCATGTTTTGATTGTACAATTAACTATTTTATGGCAAAACATCAAGAGAAAGTTGATCATCATACTATGACCCTTTTAAAAATATTTGTCTTGGTTTTCAAAATGATAAAACAGCCTCAGCCAACAAGACTACAACATTTACAAAAAATGCTTTCAGGGACGCATTAAGATAATCAAAATCTAAGCACATGTTTTTTAATTAAATGCTGTTCTTTTGAACTTTCTTTTCAAGGTATTTTGAAAAAAAAAATCTATCACGGTTTCCACAAAAATATTAAGCAGCATAGCAGTTTTTAACAAATTATAAGAAATGTTTCTTGAGCACCAAATCAGCATATTAAAATGACATCTGAAGGATCAAGACTAGAGGAATTGCTGCTGAAAATTCAGCCTTGACATCAGAGGAATAAATTACATTTTAAAATATATTCAAATAGAAAACAGTAATTAGAAATGTTAGTAAAATTTCACAATATTACTTGTATTTGATTAGGCCTACATACTGTATATATACACACACACACACACACATATATATGTATATGTATGCATGTATGTGTGTGTGTATATATATATATATATATATACATACATATATGTGTGTGTGCGTGTGTGTGTGTGCGTGTGTGTGTGTGTCAAGTTTCACACAGGTGAAACTTGAAAAATTTGAATATCGTGCATTTAGTTCAATTATTTCAGTAATTCAACTTAAAAGGTGAAACTAATATATTATATAGACTTGCATGCAAAGATACATGCAAAGAGAGATATTTCAAGCTTTTATTTGTTATAATTTTGATGATTAGGCCTATGGCTTACAGCTATATATAAAACCTTTTCACAATATTCTAATTTTTAATTTGGGGTTTTCGTAAGCTCATAATCATAAAAACTATAAGAAATAAAGGCTTGAAATTTCTCACTTTGCATGTAATGCGTCTATATAATATATTAGTTTCACCTTTTAAGTTGAATTACTGAAATAAATGAACTTTTGCACGATATTCACATTTTTCGAGTTTCACCTGTATGCATGTACATACATATAATATATATATATATATAGGAATATAAAATAATTTAAAACAATGCTAAGAAGAAGAAAAAAAAATCGAGCAAATCAAAATAAATGCAGATCAGCATGGTTCCTTTTATTTCATTTTCACACATGCAATCTGCATATTCCTGTCAATCTCCAAACGGCACAATTCAGTAACATGACCTCACCACAGCATTCTGAGGTTTTACGATATTGCCGGCTTGCTCTTATGAAGACAAGCGAAGCAGGGTAACGTTTGTGCTTGGAGGGTGAATTTTATTAGTTTGCCTTGTGCTTGATTTCCGTACCATTTCCAAGGTCCCGCTCGAGGTGGACCTATTCACCGATTTTATAGTTTCTCTCTTCCTCTACAATATCGAGCCGTGGCTCCATTACCGCATTGCTGCTCTGTGCCGGTTGGCCTGCATTTGTCTCTTTAACTTTCTTGCTGATATGCTGAACGTGGTGTTCACTGATATACAGAGCTCCATTTTTCAGTATAATCATTCCATGTCCCTCACTGCACTGTGATTGTAAACCATGTCATACACCAACACACACACACACACACACAGACCCTGTGTTGCTGCTGAACATGTGTGTCTCAATCAACACTTGTCATTGAACTGGTTGCGAAAATAGATGAAGTCCTCGGTGGCCTGACCTCTATTACGTCACTTATTCACAGCTGATGAGCTGTGATAACATCTGCTATCGATTAGTAAAAAAAGAGCGAGAGCAAAAGAGAGAGAGACTGTGAGACTCTTTGCACCCTAAGCAGTTCAGATAGATTGATCAAGTTTCTTGCCCTGCCCCTCATCCAGAACTCAAGACCGATTTCAGCGCTACCTGCCACACACACTCTTACACTAATTGTAAAGAGCTGCTCCAAATATAAATGCAAATCAGAGACTAAAAGCCATTAACAAACTGCTTTACATGATCTGAGCACCAAGTAGAAAGGCAGAAATGCAAGTGTGCAGGGTCCTCGTGTAGAATACAGTCATTTTAAAACTTGCATTATCGCTCAGTATAAAGTCATAAAGGCTAAGTGTTAAATATCATTAAAGGAAAGATTAAATACTATAAAGTAAAACAACCTCCTGTCGGGGTTCTCTTCATGAAAGAGTACTTATCATTCATTCTTCATAATGTTTTCCCCTAAGGTCCAGTTATGTTAGTATAACTGTTGGAATTTAGCTATACAGCTGTAAATAAGCATTTCCCACAATCTTTCTGAACTTTAAGCTAAATTGGATACTTTGATACCTTTAAGACTCCAATTTAGTTTTGAACTGTCCTACAACAGGCCCTTTGCAAAACCTGCATTACATTCCAACCGGTATTCAAATCAAACAATGCGCCACACAAACCGTTAAGATCAGAATAGGTTACAAATTATTTTTATTTCTATTTAATATTGTCTATATTAATCTTTGAGAGAAAATAAAAAAATTATTAATTAATCCTGAAAAACTTTTTTCAACATTTATAAAAAATGTATGTTCCCTTTCGTAGGGAACTCGCACTGCGTCGTTGAAAACGACTCTTTGGGGACGCTCCCTTAGCGTGCGTATCTGAAGTATGAATGAAACTAATCCAATCCTGATTGGTGTTGTGTCGTGACGTAACATGTGACGGCATAACCGGATGTATAAAGTCACGCCGGCACACACACACATTAGCTTTCGCTCTTCAGCAAGCGTTCTTTGTGAAAACTGTCTGTCTTATTTGGTGTTGTTTGTCTGTTACAAAAATCCCTGTAAAGCATGGCGAGTGAACAATATACAAAGTGTGTGCACCCCTGCCCTCGTTTTCTCACGGGTGGGGACACGCATTTAATGTGTGTGTATTGTTTGGGAGCGCAGCATGCACAGGCAGCTCTCGAGGGAGCTGCCTGTGAACACTGTGAAGCACTTCCCATTAGAGTGCTGCGCTCCCGCTTGGCCATTTTCAATGATGATGGCCAGGCTCGCGATCCCCGCGGTTCGGGTCCCGCGTCCGTTGAGGCGGCGCGGCGGCTTAGATCGTGGGGATCGCAAAAGGATCTTTCAGAGGGGAACGAGACTGCTGCGGCACTTTCTCGTTCTTCATCTGAAGGTTCTGTAGCGCTCGCTCACGGTGCAGAAGCCCGCGCCGCGGCTTCTTCTGCCCGCGACGATCGCCCGATGCTCGAGCTGTCTGCTTCCGAGGAAGTAGATGTGCTCAGCATCGGCAGCGAGGAACGTGAGTCATACTCGCCGGCTCACGTCCCCGCTTATGAGGAGTTGGTGGAGGTTGTGACACGTGCTGTGGCCAGACTAAACATCAGCTGGCCACAAAATAAGCAGGATGATATTTGTCAAAGCAAGCTAGACGAGAGATTCCTGCAGCACCGCTCACAACCTCAGCGCCGGGGTTTGCCATTTTTCCCAGATCTGCATAAAGAGATTTCCAGATCCTGGGAAAAACCCCACTCTTTCCGTATTTCATCACCAAATTCATATTATTATAGTAATGTGGTGGGTGCGAGAGAGATGGGATATGGCAAGATGCCGCCGATGGAGGAAGCCTTAGCGAGCTATCTTTCTCCTGAAGCGGCATCTTCGCTTAAAACCCCGGCGCTGCCCAGCAAACCGTGCAGGGACACCTCTGCACTGGTTGGCCGGGCTTATATGGCGGCTGGTCAGGCTGGTACGTCTCTGCACTCAATTGCGATTTTGCAGGCGTACCAGGCTGACCTCCTTAAAGACCTGGATGAGGGCGAGGGACCGTCACCTTCGGATATTGCGGAATTGAGAAGAGCCACAGATTTATCTCTCCGGGCCACTAAAGAGACGGCACGTGCTATTGGCCGCTCTATGGCGGCTATGGTGGCTACGGAGAGACATCTGTGGCTAAATCTTTCAGGCATTAAGGAGAAGGATAAAGCTTTTCTGCTGGACGCACCGCTATCGCCTTCTGGCCTGTTCGGCGACGCAGTCACTACTGTCGTCGACAGGTTTCAGGAGGCGAAAAAACAGTCAGCGGCGTTTCAGCAGTATCTCCCTCGCCGCTCGAAATCTGGGTCTAGGAGGGCTGGCTCAGGTGGCCAGCCCCAGCCGTCAACTAGCTCCCACCGCCAGGATCAGAGAGAGAGCGTTTCTTCTAGAGCCCCTCCTCCGGGAGCTTGGCAACAGAGGAAACGCTCTCAATCGAAGTCCTCTAACCAGAAGGGCGACCTGAGGGCCGTCCTTCAGGCGAAGAGGGCTTCGGGAAAGAGGTCCTAACCGGAATGGTAGGACCTCGGAGGGCTGCCCCCCCCGCTGTGGCGCAATCGAGGTTGTTCTCACAGCGGGGCCCTCTGGAAAAAGATGTTCTCCCGCCGTCCTGGACGCTTCGGGCCGCATCGATTTCCAGCGAACGCACACCGCGGCGTTCGCCCCAAAAGCTTGCAAAAGAGCATCGACTATGGTCACAAAATCCTTCTCGACTTCTTCCTGCCGGTCGTCCGTTTCAGGAGGTCGAGAACAGTGCTCGAAAAACACCCGAGGCCAGTCTCGAGAGGCTGGTTCCCTTAGTAGATTTTGTAGAAGAATGGCAACGCCTTCCGAATATATCTATGTGGGTCCTGAATATAATAAAAAATGGGTACAGACTGCAGTTCGGTCACCGACCCCCCAAGTTCGCTGGGGTGGTACTGACTGCAGTGGTTCCAGAACAGGCTCGGGTTATGGAACAAGAGGTACAGACTCTACTGGTGAAAGGGGCCATAGAAAGTGTTCCCCTACCAGACAAGGAGTCAGGGTTTTACAGCCGGTACTTTATAGTTCCCAAGAAGGATGGCGGGCTGAGGCCGATTTTAGATCTGAGGCAGTTGAATCGCTCTCTGAGGAGATTCAGGTTCAAGATGCTCACTATTCCCATCATCGTGAATCAAATCAGATCCGAGGATTGGTTTGTCACGATAGATCTAAAAGACGCCTATTTTCACGTCTCCATCCTTCCATGTCACAGGAGGTTCCTGAGGTTCGCTTTCGGGGGCGAAGCGTACCAATATCGGGTTCTTCCATTCGGCCTAGCACTCTCTCCCCGCACGTTCACCAAGTGTATGGATGCAGCTCTGGCTCCACTGAGGCTTCAGGGCATTCGTATACTGAATTACATCGACGACTGGCTCATATTGGCCCAGTCTCGGGAAATGGCAGTTCGGCATCGAGATGTCGTCCTTGGCCACATTCAGAACCTGGGGTTAAGGCTCAACATGAAGAAAAGCGTGTTGGAACCAGCTCAGAAAACGATGTTTCTGGGCGTGGTATGGGATTCGGTTACGATGCGGGCACATATGTCTCCCGCGCGTGTCGAATCAATCCTGGCCATGGTGTCTGGGATAAAGCTAGGCCAGGCCATCACTGTAAAGCGATTTCAAAGACTGCTGGGCCTCATGGCAGCGGCATCCAACATAATTCCTTTGGGCCTTCTACACATGAGGCCCCTTCAGTGGTGGCTGAAAACCAAAGGGTTTTCCCCGAAGGGGAATCCGTTCCGTATAATCAGGGTTACGCGCAGATGCCTTCGTTCCCTATCAATATGGAAGAAACCTTGGTTCCTGTCCCAAGGGCCAGTGTTAGGAGCGTCATGTCGCCGGAAATCCGTTTCGACAGACGCTTCCCTCACTGGCTGGGGCGCGGTCATGGACGGCCGCTTTGCCAGGGGTCTGTGGCAGGACCATCATCTTTCTTGGCATATAAATTGCCTAGAAATGTTGGCTGTGTTCAGGGCTCTGAGGAGCTTCCTCCCAGACATCAAGGGTTACCACGTCCTGATACGTTCAGACAATACATCAGTGGTAGCTTATCTGAACCGACAAGGGGGACTCAGATCGCGCCCTCTATCCAGACTGGCGCATCAGATTATTCTATGGTCCCAGGGGAAAATATTATCTATCAGAGCAATATATATCCCAGGGGTTCAGAATCAGGGAGCAGACATCCTGTCGAGGCAGGGGCTGAGGCCCGGGGAATGGAGACTTCACCCAGAGGTGGTGAAGTTGATATGGCAGAGGTTTGGACCAATGGAAGTGGATCTGTTTGCGTCTCGAGAGACGTCCCACTGTCCACTTTGGTTCTCCCTCACTCATCCAGCCCCACTGGGGTTGGATGCCATGGTACAGGCCTGGCCGAGGCTTCGCCTGTACGCTTTTCCCCCGATCGCTCTGCTCCCGGGAGTCCTGGAGAGGGTCCGTCAGGAGGGCGTCAGTCTTCTTCTGGTAGCCCCGTTGTGGCCGGCCCGAGTATGGTTTTCAGACATAATTTCACTCCTGATAGCTCCGCCATGGCAGATTCCTCTGAGGAGGGATCTGTTGTCTCAGGCGGAGGGAACAATATTCCACCCTCGGCCGGAGCTGTGGAAATTGTGGGTCTGGCCCCTGAGGGGGCTCAGTACCTAGATGCTGGTCTATCAGCTGGGGTGGTTGAAACCATACTTAGCTCTAGGGCTCCGTCTACTAGGAGATTATATGGCCTCAAGTGGAATGTCTTTTCCACTTGGTGTAGAGAACATGAGTTAGATCCAGTTAACTGCCCAGTGGCTTCAGTTCTGGAGTTTCTCCAAGATCGTTTCTCCGCGGGTCTCTCCCCGTCCACACTGAAGGTGTACGTGGCTGCCATTGCGGCTTTCCATGCACCACTTAGTGATGGGCCTCTGGGGAGGCACCAACTGGTCATACGTTTTCTCCGTGGTACATGGAGGATGAGACCGACAATCAGGTCCAGGGTTCCATCCTGGGACCTGGCAGTGGTTCTCGAAGGGCTATCCCTGGCTCCCTTCGAACCCCTTCAGTCGGCTTCGCCCAAGGACCTTACATTCAAGATGGCCTTTCTTTTAGCTATTACTTCTCTTAAGAGGGTGGGAGATCTTCAAGCCCTGGCAGTAACGCCAGCCTGCTTGGAGTTTGCCCCAGGCGGAGTTAAGGCCATCTTGCACCCGAGACCTGGCTACGTGCCTAAAGTGCCTTCTAACGTAGCACGGTCCACGGTCCTGCAAGCCTTTCATCCTCCACCTCATGTGTCGGCAGAAGAGGAGAGGCTTCACTTGCTCTGCCCGGTTAGAGCCTTGAGTGTTTACCTTGAGAGGTCCTCTTCTTGGAGGAGGTCGGACCAACTGTTAGTGTGTTTTGGGTCACCTAAAAAGGGGCTCCCGGCATCCAAACAAACTGTGAGCAATTGGATTGTTCAGGCTATTACTTCGGCCTACAAGGTGCGCAATTTGCCTTCACCTTTGGCCGTAAGGGCTCATTCTACTAGAGGCATTGCGTCCTCTAGGGCCCTCCTCTCGGGAGTGCCCCTCCAGGAGATCTGTGAGGCAGCCGGTTGGGCTACCCCGCACACTTTTATCAGATTTTATAGTCTGCACCTCCCTAGTACGCCTGGCGCACATGTGCTCTCGTCCTAGCTAAGTGCCTGAGATCAGTTTCACTCTAGGGCAGGCCTTTTTTCGGTGCGTGGCCTAGTGGGTATTCGTTCCCCAAAGAGTCGTTTTCAACGACGCAGTGCGAGTTCCCTACGAAAGGGAACGTCTCGGGTTACGACTGTAACCCTTGTTCCCTGAGGAGGGAACGAGACACTGCGTCGTTTTGCCACGCCCTTTAAACGCCTGTGAGCGGCTTGCTTCATCGCGAGGCTAATGTGTGTGTGTGCCGGCGTGACTTTATACATCCGGTTATGCCGTCACATGTTACGTCACGACACAACACCAATCAGGATTGGATTAGTTTCATTCATACTTCAGATACGCACGCTAAGGGAGCGTCCCCAAAGAGTCGTTTTCAACGACGCAGTGTCTCGTTCCCTCCTCAGGGAACAAGGGTTACAGTCGTAACCCGAGACGTTTTCTTGAGCATCAAATCAGCATATTAGAATTATTTTTGAAGGATCATATGACACTGAAGACTGGAGTAATGGCTGCTAAAAATTTAGCTTTGCAATCACATCAATAAATTAGAAGTTTAAATATATTTTAAGAGAAAATATTTAGTAATATTATTTCACAGTATTTCTCTTTAATAAAAGAAGAAAAAACTGTTTAAAAAAATTCTTCTTCTCTTCCGTGTCAGTCTCTGTGACGCATAGTAAGCACTACTTTACTCCTGCATCATCACCACACGCATGCCTCGTGGTGCTCATGTGAACAGCATCAGAGACTGACACGGAAGAAAAGAAATAGTTGAAGTCGTTATTTATTTATTTTATTTTTGTACACAAATTATTCTCGTTGCTTATTCAGGTTGAACCACTGTAGTCACATGGACTATTTTAACAATGTCTTTACTAACTTTTTGGGCCTTGAAAGTGGCAATAACGTTGCAGTCTATTGGGGGTGGGGTGTCTCAGAGCTCTCAGATTTAATCAAAAATATATTAATTTGTGTTCTGAAGATGAACGACATGAATGAAGGTGAGTAATTAATGACAGAATTAAAAATTTTGGGTGAACTAACCCTTTAAAAGAACATCTCAGTCTCGCCATCATATAAACTTCCGGTAACTCAGTTCCTACTGAAGAGATGTTGGAAATGTGCATTTCTGTACTATTATCATTTATCCTCTACCCAATTAAGATAAAGGGGAGAAAAACAAAAAGGCAGAAACCAAAGTGAACTAAACAAACAAACAAACTGAGCAGACACGAACAGACTTGGAAAACATCGACACCCAAACACAGGTGTGAGAGAATTCTCGGCGCCATGGAATTCTCTCCTCCCAGCCTGCAGTGGGATTCCAGGAGGGTCCTGGCTCCCATTGATCACATCTTGGGCTCCACTTTGACGTTTTTTCAAATCGATGCCTGAGAGGAGAAAAAAAGGGCACTCGTCGATGACTGACATCAATGATGTACAACCACTGCGATCGGCCCCGGCAGCACCTGCACGTCCCGTCCCAACAGTAAGGGACACAGCCACTGTTGGCCAAGGACAAAAGGAGGACTCTGGCTTTGGAGCTTGGCGGGGATTTGCACAATAGCAGGTGCAGAATCTCCTTTCTTCCTGCTGGTACTGAGGCACAGGGCCTGTGGGGTGCTTCCTGCTCCCCACACGACGGGCCTGTCCCATAGCCGGCTACAGGCCAGGGCTGCACAGTGCCAGAGTACATGAAGGTACCAAAAACACACACACACACACACAGGGAGAAACAAGTCACGCGTTCCGCTTGACGACCAAGTACTCCCCTTTCCAAGTCAATAAAATACCCGTCTACAACGCCTAACATGACCTGATGTACCCTACAAGTGTCTGCATGTGGGTTTATAAGGAAGGTCAGATGGAATCATGTTATTTTCAAAGACAATCTATTCCACGGGTCAGAACAATGAGAGAAGAGTTCAGTGATGGGTAAGACAGCTCTATTTGACATTCTGATGACAGCTCAAAGAACAAGAGCAAAGAGAAAAAGACAAGGCCCTGTCCTGATGAGGCAGTGGTAAAGCATTTTCACTGTGTAATTTGATTCAAATCAATTCAACTCAAACTTTTCAATTCAAATCAGGTTAAAACTGAAGGTTGCATCCGCATAAGTCTTTGCCCTGACCGTTGAAAACGCAAGAGGGTCATAATCAGAAGACACTAGAACGTTTTTGACTATATCTAACCAGCATATCAGATATTCCAGGGTCAGAGTGAAGTTTTAAAAACATGGCTGTGAAGGATAGACATACAAACGGTCGTAAGTCACATCTAATTTCTACAATAATGATTGTAGAAAAATAATTATCAAAAGTTAAATATATAAATACAATTTATTTAAATTGAGTTTATGTAATGAGTTGCCATCACAGGAATTCATTACAATTGACTGTTTTTGCTGTATTATTGTTCAAATAAATGCAGCCCTAGTGAGCATTTAAGATTGTTTACCAACCACTGTTTAATAGATTATTTATTTATTAAAAGTGTTCGGTTTAATTAAAAACTGTAAATAAATAAATAAATATCACAGCCTACAACTGTGAAGTCGCATGCTGAGACTCTACGAAATTGCCATCTTTTGTTATCATGAAGACATGGTAATGTCAAATCCAGGGATTTTAAAACCGATATAGAGTATAGTGATGGTGTGACAGCAGTTATGATTTATGGATTTTCAGCTTGGAGCCGTAGTGAATAAAGGTCTTCTGTTTAGCATTGCGATCAGGGTTGTGCTGTAATTATCTGTCCCTGGATTGTATTATCCTGATTCTTCAGTCCTGTAAAGGTGGTCAGCAAGTTGCTCTGAAACAAAACAAAGCGTCCTCATTAACTTTACTTCGCATGCAGTGACATTGTTTTAGTTTGAATTTAAACCATGTTGGCGCTTGAAAATGTCACACTCAAACAAGCATGGGCACAGAGCAAAAATTACTTGATAATGTATTGTCACCGGAGTCTGCAAATGCATACTTAAAACTATTCACTTAAAAGTAAACAGCATGCACACTAAAGCAGCAGAAACTCTCTCTGCATACCCAAGAGCCAGGCAGACAGGTTATCTTAGCACAAAAAAAAAAAAAAGTGTTCTGGTTTTCTCTGGACTGGAAGGAACACTTGAAAGGAAAGCCCCTGCGGAGAAGGACTCAACAGAGACCGTACAATGATTTGAATTCAAACCTGAAGACCTCATGCTGTAACTTCATGGAAACACTAAGCTGAATGTGAAGGATGTCCTCGCGTTGTCAGCACGCCTTGCCTCGTGCATTTCATCTTCTGTCCGTTCGAGGGCTTACAGGAGACTGGAACGTGACAAAATGTGAAGAGAAGTTTTTTTCGTTGTAGCTTTCTGTCTGTGTGTAGTTTGTTTGATGATTAACCAGCAGGCTAACTGACATAGAGGAGGTATCTGGCCCCTGGTGGGAGCCGCTCCAAAGCTTTCCAAAGTCCTGAAAGCTTCACTCCTACACGCTTTCTTTATTTAGCTCCTGCAAACATGGCTGCTAAGGAACCAAAGAAGCCGTTTTAGACACACGAGAAGTTTTCCCTAGCTGCGCTTTTTACACTCAGTCAAAATATACAGTGACCTCTGCATAAATGTGGCCGTGACTACATGTGCACGAAAATGATACTATTTCATGTGGCTGAGATGAGATGCTGATGAATTCAACACTGGCAGTCTCTGACCACATCTATCTGTAGAGCAATCCACGGGTACCATTTGACCATCAAACATTACCCTCGATTGAATAACTTCGCTCTGACTCGATCCAACCCTTTTTACCAAAAGACAATTATTGACTGCACGGAGGAACATGGCAAGCTATGCCTTTTACTCAATAAGGCCAGAATCAGTCAGAATGTAATGAATATAATACTGTATATGAGCTCAAGCATTCCCCCGACCCTGCATAGGACAAGCACTTTGGAGAATAGAATAGAATTGAATAGAATAGAATAGAAATTGAAGCAGTTTGGAGAAGAGATGAATAACATATATAAGAATAGAATATCCAGCATCCCCTCGACCATACATAGGACAATTAACCAGTTTGAAGAATAGATGGATGATTATTTAGAATAAAATAGAATCTCCAGCATCCCCCCAACCCTACAGTACATAGGAAATGTAGGCAGTTTGGATAATATAATATAATAGAATAGAATATAGAAATGTAATCAGTTTGGAGAAGAGATGAATAAAATAAATAAGAATAGAATAGAATAGAATAGAATGGAATAGAATAGAATAGAATAGAATAGAATAGAATAGAATAGAATAGAATAGAATAGAATAGAATCTCCAGCATCCCCTCGACCCTACAAATGACAATTAAGCAGTTTGGAGAATAGAATAGAATAGAATAGAATAGAATAGAATAGAATAGAATAGAATAGAATAGAATAGAATAGAATCTCCAGCATCCACCTGACCCTACATAGGACAATTAAGCAGTTTGGAGAATATATGGATAATATGATTAGAATAGAATAGAATAGAATAGAATAGAATAGAATAGAATAGAATAGAATAGAATAGAATAGAAGCTCCAGCATCCCCCTGCCCTGACCATACATAGGACAACTAAGCAGTTTGGAGAATAGAATAGAATAGAATAGAATAGAATAGAATAGAATAGAATAGAATAGAATAGAATAGAATAGAATCCCAGTTAAATACTAATAAAACACTGACAAGGGTTAACAGACAATCATTATATTGTCTGCCAAAATTAATTATTGTGTTAATTTATTCTATGTTAAACATGTTCACTATGGGCGGTATAGCATACGTTAACAAAAACAAATCTTCTAAGCTAACTTTCTCTTTAAGGTCAACTACTGACATGGTACAGCAGTATATTTTGAAAATAATCTTTACAAATGTTTATAGGAAGCGACCTGAACAACATCACATTACCATAACTCTACCGTCCCTTGAGTAACAAGGTTTGTTACTGCCAGAGCGACGCAAAAACGCACGTACATGTACAACGTACATATGTACAACAGGCCACCGTTCACATTTGTGTACTTACATAAGGTATATTTCTGGCCTAAGGGTTAATACATGCTACCAAATTTCTCTCTTTCTCTCCCTGTCTCTCTCTCTCCAGGGATAGTGAGCGGCCAGTTGGACCGGAGCTGTCAGCTCTCTCTCCTGTAACAAGTGTGCCTGACGCAGAGAAGTTGGCAGAGGCAATGGATGTAAGCGCACTGAGGGTTTATGGGAGATGACAGCTCCTGCTAAATAAAAGCACACGTGCAGAGACAGTGTACAGGGAGAGCAGGCACAAGGGCCTTGCTGCTCGACACAGCCTCTAGCCAGCCAGGGCAGAACCTCGGCTAACTATCACCATCCCTATTGTGACTAGGGCTATCACTATATCAACAATACTGTTCAAGACTGGTAGTGAACTCTGAGCTCTCGCCAGTGATGCAACCACTGCTAATAATGCTGCAGTTGCTATACCTGCCACAGCTATAGGAAGAGCTACGGCTAAAAATATCCTGAAGGAAAAACCATGAGGTCTGAGGAGAGACTATGACCTGCATGTAATTGATTTACCAGATATATTGATGCTTTTGTTCACGGGTGTTGGTTTAAAAAAAATTATACGATTATTAATTTGTAAAACAGAACTCACACAAATGGCTTTTAACACTGTGATAAGTTTTTTGTTGCTTTCAATTAGTCAACAAAGAAAGTGCACAAAATTAAGACCCGTGTCAACATCAAAAAAAATTTGGGGAGATTAGCATGAACATTAAATATCATTCATATCAATATTGATTGATACAGAAACATAAAACACTTTTTTTTTTGTAATGCTAATTTTAGCCAATAGCAGATATGGTACCGATATATTGTGCATCTCTAGAGAGACCTGCACTCACTTCCATTTAGTTGTGCTCTGCATATAGTATATTTAAAGAACATGAATAATCACAGCATATTAATTGATTAAACTTTACCTGGTAACCTTCCAAAAGTGTCTAGTCAATAAATTGTCTAGCCCGTTTTATCTTCTAGACTCGTGAACAGAAAGGCAAAAAGCTGTGCTAAAATGTATAGTGTAGGGTTTAAATTAGGGCCGGGACTCGATTAAAAAAATTAATCTAATTAATTAGAGGCTTTGTAATTAATTAATCGAAATTAATCGCATTTTAATCGCATATAAATATTTGACCTGAGAACAGTGAGAAGTAATTTTTTTCACATGGATTTTTAGTATACCATTGAATAATGACTGAATACATAAGCTTAAGCAACAAAATATTGTTTATTTTTGTTTAACCAAGTCCAGCAGACCAGTGCTATTTTTGCCATTAAGTGTAACGTTAGCAATAGCCGTTCCGAATTCCTTGTTGCACAGCTTGCACACAACCATGCTCTTGTAAATAGTTTTTTCTTTGACACTGGTGGCTCATCCGATTTTGTTGTGTTATCCTCCTCGTCCGTCTCTCCCCCAATTTCACACAATAGATGTAAATAGAACATTTTTTAAAGCTAGCTAGCAACTGCTCACGCTGTTTAGTCCTGGATGTGTGTTGATATGCGCACGCGCGACCGACCGACCGACAGCGCAGGCAGTTGCTAGGCGATAAGTTGAGCTTCCAATCAAATAAAAGTAAACGCCTGGCAATGGCCAATCCACTGTTTTACCCGTTTACAGACACAGGATTGGATGCACACAACCATGAAGAAAACAAAGTAACAGTAGACGGAAACGGTTTATAATATACATTTTCCGGGACTGTCGCTCAAAAAAGAGAACAATCCCTGGAAAACCAGGACGGGTGGCAACGCTAGAAGTTATCGTTTAAATTGACTGTCTATGGAAGTTGTGAACGCTAGTTGGTGCTCCAGTATAATCGGTTCGCCTAAACTCATCCAGTGAGAAACGTTCCGCGGTGCAAAAATAAGTGTGATTAAAATGCGTTAAAAATGTTTAACGCGTTATTTTTTGTGTAATTAATTAATCTTAATTAACGCGTTAAGGTCCCGGCCCTAGTTTAAATGTGAGAATAATGCTTCTTGCCTCATATAATGTATTTTAAAGATGTCTGTCTGCTGAAAACTCAAATGATTTTTCTTGTTCCTGATTCAAATGCAAACAAAAGCATGTCCGTTATGATTGGCTTATGTTGCCATGCTTTTAAAAAATAAATCGATACCAACACACACACACACACACACACTCGCACGCACCCATCTTGTGCATATACAAAGTGTACATTTGGTCAGTGTTTGTTTCTCTGTTGTGTTTAGTCAGCATGTCTGTATGTGTTAAGTCAATGTGGCTGTTTTTTTTTGTTCTGGACACCGTTCTCCGTCTCTCTCTCAGTGAACACACACACTGTCCATTTTTCACCTCTCATCGATGTGTAATGCTCCGAACAGTAAGCGCGGGTCTCGGGAGTGTTTAAGGCCAGACCTGACTGCCATGCGGGAAAGGGATGGTCCAGTGGAGTATGGGATCTGCACTGGCCGCTGTCAGTCGACTGCTCCTCATGCTGGGCCGGGTCAAACCGTGCACTCGCTAACAACCTGGCCATCTGTCATCCCTTGTGCTAAGCTACACTTACAGCTCACAGGTGTGACTGGACAAATTCAACACACCT
The DNA here is from genome assembly GCF_949152265.1 of Phoxinus phoxinus. NCBI lineage: Eukaryota > Metazoa > Chordata > Actinopteri > Cypriniformes > Leuciscidae > Phoxinus > Phoxinus phoxinus. The sequence continues at coordinate 9,589,164 of NC_136896.1, forward strand.
TTATATCTCTATTGATAAAAAGGACATGGCCGATTATGTCCAACGGCCCTCTAAAAGCGCTGAAACTGAAAACTGTCAATTTACTCCCTCTGATGTCCTCCCAAATATGTTTGACGTTTTTCCTGTGTAACATAAAAGTAGATGTTTTGATAAATGTCTCAAAATAGTGTGTGGGGGGGGGGGGGGGGTAGTGTAATGTGTCAGTGGTCAACAAAATGCGTCGGTTACCAATATTTTACAAAATACAGGTTTGGAATGACAGGAGGGTGAGTAAATGATGATAGAAATTTAATCTTTGGGTGGACTATCCCTTTAAGAGGAACCTGATTACCTGGCCACCACCTTAGTAATGCAACTAGGCAGCTATTTTCTATGTAGAGAACTGGCATGTACAGCTATCCACTTGAATGGGTAAAAACAACAATCTCCAATTCTGAAGACTGCACTTATATAACATATTTTCAAATAACTGATACATTCAGACAACAATGATAGCATACATGTTTTTGCTGTTTTAGCTCAAATCACACTAGAAAATTGCATTACAATTGGCATGATTGGCTCTTTTAACTGAAAGACGGACTTCCATTTCTACAGCTGCCATATTAAGTGTTACAATTTTCCTTATTCGTTTTTCTGAGTTGCGTCTGCAGTCAACTACAGATACTCTAATGGTGTGTGCACACCAAAAGCGAATTTAATTATTTACACAAGATTACATATAAAGTCAATCCAAAGACGCATGAAATTCACATGACGCATTGTTGTGCAAGCTAATCAGCGAAGAGCTTATTGACACGTCCAGTTTGACACGCTTTGGAAGCGGTTGTGAAATTTACTAAGTAATAAACTGAGTTGTGTGTGCCTCTGGATGGTTCTGTGAGTGTGAACCCAGACATGTCGGCATTTGGCTTTCCGTCATATTTGGGACTTCCACAACAGGTACAGAGCAGTAATAGGGTAGTTATCTCCAACAAGGTTGATGACGGAAAAAATGGCACAAAGACATGTTATTGTTGTTGATGTACTATGAAGATTGATGTACTAAAAGAATCGTTAACCATGTCATTACCAGAATCATTGGAGTGAATGTTTGCAACTTCCGATTCATTAGCCGCTAATAGGTAAATAACTAGAAGAATAACAAAATGCAGTAACCTAAACCAGCGTGATAATGAATTAAAATAATCTGAAAGCAAATACCAGTTTGCAATTTCAAGCAGCATAACACACTGTTATCAGCTAAAATTACTGAAAGTAAATGAAACGGGAAGCTTTGCACATTAAAGTTACAAATGGCCGCATCCACGCTCATGTTAAAAATAAGGTGGATACACCCATCTTACCAACAAACAAAGTTTATATCCCACTCAAACAGCTTCTGATGTGTAAATGCCATCTGAAGTTTAAATGCCAATGATTTTTCCACTGATAACAACAAACAGGACACTGCAGAATAGAGATGGGGTTGTGTAACTTGTGTAGAGGTCTAGAAGATAATTGTGCCATTAGGCCCGTCGACCTGGTGCATTTCCCTTCCGAGTCGCTCGTGCCAGCTCTTTTACCAACTAATACCAGTTCACCCATTTTCTTCTCTCTTACCTCAGGACAGTTCCCCCCGCCCCCATTCAATCTTCCTATCTTCCCGCTGCAGCCCTCTAAAATACCCGCCACGGCCGCACAGCAGATCATGCCAGCGCAAAAGCCGTAGCCCCGTCCTTATTACAGAGGCTTCCACAGCGCTCTAATCACTGCCACCAGACCGCGGCACACAGAGAGAGAGAGAGAGAGAGAGAGAGAGAGAGAGAGAGAGAGAGAGAGAGAGAGAGAGAGAGAGAGAGAGAGAGAGAGAGAGAGAGAGAGAGAGAGAGAGAGAGAGAGCATTCGCTAATGGCCAGGGTCTGTGTCCGCGACGGCTGCCGTGTTAACTAGCTTTTCTGCCTGTTTTGGTGGATTCGGGTGACGCAGGAGTGTCTCTCCAGGGGCCAGAGGCGACCGTATTCCTCCCTTGACACACAATGATAACCAATGCTCTCGCAGGACCGGCGGTGCCCTGAACACACACACACATACATACACACACAAAATCCAACATCAAAAGGACTGTGGATAAAGCTAGTCTTTCCCCCAGCCAGTTTGCTTTTTTATTTCCCCCCTCTGTGAAGGAGAGGAAATTGTTGGCTAAGCTGTCTTTTGTCAGGGCGTTTCAGAGGCACAGTCCGAACACTGGTCCCTCTTTTCTCAGCTCCTGTTTACCGTTAAGGACGCAGTTTGTACATTTACTGGAAAAGTTATGACCCCTAACCAGGTGTTGCTGTGATGTTTTCCCTCCTTATGATACTGTGCGCAGTGTTTACCCTCTTCCTCACTTCATAACCGGCATTGTGAGGTTTTTTTTTTCCCCCACTCGGGAGTCTCACGGATAGCACTAGCATTATCCAGTCTAGGACCACACAATCTCTGTGAGTCTGACTATCAAAGCCGTTCCTTGGAGGGCATGGATTCGACTGCTACGGTCTTGGCAGTCGCATATGGAAATGTTGCCTAGCTGAATACTGTGGGATTACACTAGAGCTGTCATCAACACACGTCGCCAAAGGTTGTTGCTGCTGTTAGATGCATTTTTAAAGCTTTCCTTTGAGCCTGCCTCACTTTAAACTTTCACAATTTGATGGGAAAACAATGACTGATAATGATAAAAGAATCTCAGAGACAACATCATCTGACTGCCAGCGAAAAATTTAAACAAATGTGGGAGGCACAGTTCGGTCTGTTAAAGTTAGCATTAGCCTAGTTCTTTGAGTAAAGTTTTTTTTTTAAGTGTTCTTAAAGAAACTCTTGTGCTCACCAAAGTGTCTTTTTTTGCTCAATAACAGTAATATTTTTAAATATGTGTATTTTAAATGTAATTTATTCCTGTGTGTGAAGGCAAAGCTTCGTCTGTATACGTCAATATACATGTCACATGACTCTTCAGAAATCATTCTAATATGACGTATTTGGTGCTCAAGAAATATTTCTTATTATGATCAATGGTGAAACCAGTGGTGCTGCTTAATATTTTTGTGGGATCCATGATATTTTTTCAGGATTCTTTGATTAACATTTATTTGAAATGTATTGTTTTTTATTGTAACAATGTAAATGTCTTTACTGTAACATTTGATCAATGCACCTGCAATAAAGGTATTAATTTCTCTAAAAAAAATATAAAAATCTTACTGACCCCAAAGATTTGAAAGGAAGTATATATATAATTTAGCTAGAACTGGAGATGTTTGCGCTATTAAAATATATATATAAATAAATAATTTTAGTAGCACAAACATCTCCAATTCTAGCTAAATTGCACAATCATTGCATTAAAAAAAAAAACATTAAAAATATAATAAACATCCACTTTCCATTAAAATATGTTTGCAAATATTTGTAACAGGTGCTCAATGCTGTGAGTGACAGCACTTCCGGTGCCTTTCGTAAATAGACAGATGATCAAACAGAAGGCCTTTAATGCAGCTCCATCCAAAAATATGAGCAGCATGACAAGTTATGACAAGAAGATGAGTCACTGTTTCCGGACCCACCGATCACTCTGAACTTCAAACACATAAATCATGTGTCCTCTCTAAACTATATTTAAGGAGAAATAAAAACAAAGCAATGCTCAGCTGACTGTAAGCATTAGCGTCTGTTGTACACAAATAGCCAATGGACGTCTGTCATGGAGCCTTCAGTGAGATGGCAAATCAATATTTAAGGTATATATTCTATTATTACAAATAACGATCAATTAGTTCAATACAATACAATACAATACAATACAATAATATAATATAATATAATATAATATAATATAATATAATATAATATAATATAATATAATATAATATAATATAATATACTTTGCTTAAGAGGGCTTTTAGCCCCGTTGTACCCCATTTCGAAATCCTGTGATAAAAACAAGGCAAAATATAAAGCGAATGTTGTCTTCATGTACTCTAACCTAACTAAAGAGAGAGTGTGAGTTAGCTGGTGCACGGGTGGGTTGTAGCGGTAGTAGATCTGAGTGTGACAGATTTATCTCCCCTCGCTCAGGCTGGATGAGAGGAGCTCATAAATAAACAGGGAGACGGGAGAGAAAGCTCTCCATTGAACATAAACAAGTAGGTCCTTTAGTCCTGCATCAGTCACTCGCCGGGGGACTGTGACAGCGAAGGGTCCAAGGTGAGGTCAGGTTGGTTCCCTTTAACCCTGGACTAACGCAGCCAGACCGTATTCAGCCAACACATCATTAGGTTCAGATTACAAACAAATATGGCTACGGCTCCAATTTGTCAATACGTGAATTCAATGATGACAGATAATCCGCATGTGCATTTTCACACTACTTGGGTGATTTATGTACTGCGCAGAAAGGAAGGGCTATGTTTGTCCTTCAGCATTCTCATTTATATAAGGTTATACAGTGCTGAAATTATAAACCATAATACATATAAGCATGAATGTACATATATGTACTTTGTGCCTTTTATACTGAATGGATAGAGATGGTATATAGCTAAATGAGAGGGAAAACAGAGCGTGTGTAATCGAGACATGACAGACTGGACTTGAACCTCCGTTCCCACGGGAAAATTGCACCACCTTATAACCCTTTTATCACCATAAAGCAGAAGACAGACCACAGAAAAGGCTGAATAAATTGGATATGACAGATTAAATCCTGGTCATGTGTACACACAAATGTGTAAACAAAAAGCACACATAAAATGCCCACGCACAAATGAAAAAATGCTGCTTTATGGTTCCATACTGAGCGTGTTTGTTCAGCAGGGTGAAAAAAATCCCATTCATTTTCTCCACAGAGAAATAGATTTTTAGGAATAATGCACAAATATTTCGAGACAGACCAACCATTAGCTCTGAGGCTATTAAGCAATGAAAAATACTTCATGAGAAGTATCAATATTTTTTAACAATTTCTAATATATTGTACTTATGAGATTATAGTCTTTGATTTAAAGTCAATAGTTGTATATTGTACCAGCATTGCTGATATGATTATGTCATTTACAATGCTTTATAGCTTACTACCTCATAAAAAATTATGCAGTTTTGGACTTTTCAAAAAGTTTATCTTACAACCAAATTTTGTAATGTTGAGCTGGTTGTTTTGGTTTTTAAGGTTTACAACTTATTCCTGAATTATCTATACTGACGAATTGCTTAAATCCCTGTGGAGAAAATAAATAAATAAATATATACTTCTGCAATCCAGGCAGCTGTAAAAATAGCCAGTCGCTGTAGCCTCATATTGCTTGCCATTATTTTTCAATGAGCATTCTGTCCGTTTCTGGATTTTTTTCCCACTGAGACACCGGCTATTTTTTGGACCCCAAATAGACAAACGCTGTTCTATACTGTATGCTGTTCACAAAACAAATAGTTACAGATAAGAGGTTTTAAAACCACTTTAGTTTAATAATAATTTAGTTTAGAAAATGAGTCACTCACAACTTAACTGGTTTACTGCCCAAAAAAATAAGTAAGAACTGCCAGTCCATGTCCCCAAAGTGATATAATTACTCTATTTGGCACTAATTCTGACATTATTTGTTAGTAAAAATTTCATAATTTATTTTAATAGTCCTACACAACAGCAATCAATTCTTTATACCACTACTATAATATCTGTAAATTCATATAAATGATTCACCTGTCAAACCCCTAACATGCGCTTCACTGCAGGGCTGTAAGAGCGATTTGAAAAGCGAAGAGCACACATTAAATTATAGGTCTTTGAAAAGCAATATAGAGTTGTACCTTATGTCCTTAGCTAATTCAAAAGCCAATGAAGTGATATGTATAGAGCCTCATACTTGCAATAAACTCTGACATTGATGATTATTTTTCTGACTGGTTACACTACTTTTTAAAGAACTTCTGCAGTTCACCTAAAAGCCATCACTAGCATTTATTACACAGATGCTTACTTCCATGTAGCTCATTCTGACAGGAGCATTCAACACAAAATCCTTCAACAAAAAAGCCAGAGTCTCACGCTGGGATGGAGTTAAGTAACATGCCAATTTTACGTTGAAATCAAGACGCTTGCTAAAAAGCTCATTTCATGTTAGCGCTACGCTCTTTGGTAACACATGGATGAATGAAATCTGCATTCACAAGCTGTGAACCTTTCTGACCATGTGGTTCACACATCTCACACCATTTTTCATTTGACATGCGCCTCAGCAGGAAATTGTCATCATATCGAGAAACGGCACAGTAGTCAAGCCTAATGGTGAAATCACACAAGCGCAAACACAGTCTCAAAGTGAGAACAGGAGAGAAAAAAGGTGGAGAGCTCGATTAACTACCAGAAGATGTTGGTTTCTATTAAATTGTCATAGTTGTTGTTGTTGTAGTAAAGTACTTTATTGCAATATCAGGGCTCAACAATATGGATGAGCCGCTGGCAAAAGAGTTTCGGGACGGTTAAGCGAACTCCTGATCTTATTGTGCCAGGATTTTCACTCTTATGTTCCAATCATTTCTAAGCGTGTACTAGAAGGTAACATTGATGATTACTAGAATTATGACTTCGGTTACAAAATTATAAACAAATCAATGCTTTGCACATTGCGCCACACTTTTCCAGAAAAAACATTTATGAAGTATTAGAGCTGTACTTTTGCACACTACAAGCATTTTCTTTAAAAAGTGTTTCATTAATTAAAAATCTGAATATTTATTCCTGATTTGTTGCTAAAAATAGGGCCAATGTAAATGTTTAAAGGGCAAGTGAAAATCTATTGTCAAAACAAAGAATATATATTGTGTCTCAACCCTTTATGTACATAAAATGGATTCAGGCAGTGCAAAAACAACACGAGACAGAAGTGTGAATAATAAATACACTATAGACAGACAAATAGTCAGTAATAAAGAAAGAATGTTAGACTATACGATGTATATTAAAGTACAACTCTGTGTACTACTATGTATGAAATGATGTGCAGTATTCTAAAAATGCCTACAGAATTGACTATGAACATACACTATATAACTATAAAGGTGCAAAGTTTAGTGGAGGAAGGCAAAGCAACTAGCTATTACCAATGTAATTACATATGTGAACAGTTAAGAGGAAGAAACTATTCTTCAGTCTATCCTTTGATGGCGCATATGTAGAGCAGTAATTATTTACACATTCCGTTTCAAAGAAATCTACAAAAAAATAACAATTTTGAAAAGATTTTTTGGTATAATGTCATTACTTATATTAGCTTATTCCTACCACTCACCTCTTTTTTAATAAATCAAAAAATAAATCATGCTCATATGTACTCATTATGCATTCTGCATAGAAGATTACTCTTCCTAAAAAAACTCCTGAAATCCATTTGAAAGACTTCACTTTGTTACCTAACTGTTCACAGGCTAAGGGTAACACTGTGTTCCCGCTTCAGTTGACAGCTATGCTACACTGCTTGAGCAAACCGTCACAAGCAAGCCGAATGTGACGCGCTGTTCTCTGTCTCACTGTCTGCATCTCTTTCTCTCTCACTCTCCGTCCGGTCAACCGAAGAGGAGGCAAACCTCTCACTTTCTTCTCATCCAGCACTCAAACACACACACACGCACCCAAACACACACACACACACACACACACACACACACAAAAACATTCTACAGTGTAACACACAGTTAAGGCGTATGCACTACATAGCCAATTAATAAAACAAAGAATACAGTTATACAAACGGAATCTCGCTCAAAATTGAGTTACGCAATACAACTGCAGAATATTTGATATATTTCTTTCTATATTTAGCTGTGAAATCTACACCAAAAAAAATCCTCAAAACAACATAAGATACAAGATATACTTCTCAAACGGTAAAAAGAAGAAAGTCTGAAGTATTCAAAGTAAACAATAGCAGCACCACTTCACACACTGACCGTTTGAATTAAAATGAAGAAAGAAAGAAATATGGATGACACTCTTTGAGATGATGATGTCCTTTCATTTTTGACTCTGTGCCTTCTCATAAAAATGCAAGGTTCTGAGGTACATCATAACAGATAAGTGCTCCGTTTCTGGGATAAATGAGGAGCGAGGTGTACTTTTGAATAACGCATGTGAGAAAACGCGACTACGAATCTCCACACGCAGTTCTGGATGCCTTAAGTGCCACTTAAATCCACGAAGCGCCGCGATTGCCGGAGGATATTTGTTTCATCAAAATGTAACCAATCATTCAGCGCAAATCTAAACGACCAAGCGCAGAGTTTTATCAAAGGTTAAAAAGCAGTCGTCGACAACACACCTGTCTTTAAAGATTCAAATAGCATCGACTTACAACAATTAAAAGAGTTTGTATGGATAGCCTGGAGTGGTGTGCCGGTGTAGAAGTGAAAGTATGAGACTCGTGTACTCACAGTTTGAGCTGTCAGGTCACTCAGGTCTGGTGCTGTATCACAGGCTCATCTTTTCACTGTTTATCCCACCATAGGACAGAGAGAAAGAGAGAGAGAGAGAGAGAGAGAGAGAGAGAGAGAGAGAGAGAGAGAGAGATGGGGGGAGGTATTTCCTTTTCTCCAGCTCTGTTCACACAAGTACAACTGAAAAGAGAGGGAGGAAAAGAGAGAAAGAGAGAGAGAAAGTAGGAGGATGGTTTTTCGATGCGATCTGGTTGGCGGTCCTGCTACAAAGCGAGCGTCAGATTCAGTAGTGCTGCTTCTTTGGCGTGCCGCGCGTCTTCACACATAGCCGAGAGCCCGGTGCGGTCAACCACACGCGTCTGTGGTGTGTGTATGTGTGTTTACGTTCACACAAGCGGGGTGTATGTGTGTAAGCGGTGGGTTTGTGTGTGTTGGGGAGGGTGCTTGGGCTTTCACTCACTGGCTGCGCCTTACACTGTAAGAACACATCAGAGAGAGCGAGAGAGAGAGCAAGAGAGCGCGAGAGAGAGAGAGAGAGATAGAGAGAGAGAGAGAGATGAGGGTGGGAGGGACGGACAGGGAGGAAGGAGGAGGAGGAGGAGAGACAGAACGCGGAGGTGGATAGGATGCACTGACAGTTTCACGCGAGCCCTTCTCGGAAGGCTCCGACCGCTAACACAGGCTGACAGGTACTGAACGATAGAGACGAGAGGCAGCTATAGCCCTCTATTCTTTTTCCGCCATCGTTCTCTCAATCTCTAATCCGCACTAAAATCATATCATTTCTCCGACACAATACATACTGGCACATGCACATTTAGCAATCATATTTCCCTTTGTCATGTAATGCAATAAATGCATGCTTGCAGTTAAACTTGATCGGCATATGCAAATACACTTGATGTTTGATTTATACCATGCAATTTCCACGCATTCATGCTTATCATTGGGAAGTTGCCCAGAAATCTACGCTTGAAGACAGTATAAGACCCAAACATGGTCTATAAAAGAGTTTCATCATGAGATGCTGGGAGACGTCTTAAACTGATGGTGTAAATCGAGGAAATAAAGTGTGGAAAGTCTATGGCAGCCCCATGGGCCCCTGAGCGCTCAATGCTGTCAGGGTAGACTACACTCCACTGATTTCAATTAAAAGCTAAATTAGCCATTTGAACTCTGATCTTAGCACTGTGATGTAATTCATGCCTTGCTATCAGAGAACGCGTCTCATAAATTGCACCTGGTAACACCTCATCAATAATGTTTTAGCACTCATCGGCGTTATCAAAATCAATGCACCTGTTGTTGCTGTGGTGATTATTGCTGGTCATCATCACATTATCAGAGTATGTTGCATGCCAATATGCATAATTACAGTTATGAATTTGTGACAGACCAATCTATATAGGCTAATATATAATTTATCATAATATAATATACACTACTATTCAAAACTTTGGGGTTTACAAGTTTTCATGTAACTAGAGAACAATGAAATATAACTAATATTACTTTTTATTTTTATATATATATCATAAAATTGCATTTATTCCTGTGATAGCAAAGCTGAATATTCAGCATCATTCAGTCTTTGGTGTCACATGATCCTTTAGAAATCAATTTAATATGCGGATTTGGTGATCTGATCAGGCGACATTTATATCTACAACATTATTACTACTATCAATGTTGAAAACAGTTGTGCTGCTACATTTTTGTTCTTTTTTGGAGGAAACCGTAATAGCCTATTTTTTTTTGAATTCTTTGATTAATAAAAAGTTCTAAATAACGGCTTTTATTTGAAATAGAAACCTTTTGTATCATTATAAAATGACTTTACTGTCACTTTTGATCAATTTAATGATTACTTGATGAATAAAAGTATTTATTTCCTTCAAAACAAAAACCTTACTGATCCTAAATCTAATATATCTGATACTTCAAGATATTTAAAACTATATTTTATGATATAATATTTTATATATTTTATAATATTTGGTCATGGTCATAATTTTGTGTCAATTATCAATTTAAATAAACTTCAATTGTACATATTAATTTGAACTAATTCATTTCTATAGGGCAGCTAACACAAAATGTACATGCATGCAACAGAATGGGAAAAAATGCAGATGCCTGGAAACGTCAAGCGTTTTTAATAGTAAAACAACAGGTTGCAAGAATGCATCTAAACGGACTCGCGTTCAAAACCAAAAAGAGTCAACTTTCGATAATAAAAACACAAGAAGAAAAAAAACAGGCACAGTCAGACACGCACATACACAACAAAGCCCCAGTGTTTTCACTCATCCACAGTGTGGATTCCCAGCAGTCAATAATCATATCCGGTTAACGCCGTGGGCCTGAAATGGATCTCAAAGCAGCAGCCTGTTCACAACGCCACTAAACTGGGATTTCCCCACTCACACCTGCCCTTCTCTCAGCCCCATCACCGGCACTCAGCACCTCCATTAACAGGTTCACACAGGTGCCCTCAGCTTCCACCACACGGCTACACAAAGAATAACAATAGCCGGCATTATAGAGAGAATAATGGCATTAATAGCAGACTGCAGCCTCTCTCTTTGCTAATTGGCTTGTCTGCTAGCAGCCTCCACTCCAAGGGTCATGGGATTTTGTGGGTGGCATCTGTAAATAGCTAATCAGCTCCCCAGGCGCTCGCTACACTTCAGAAAGTATTTCTTTTGAATTCGTAATAATAACGGGAGGAGGACTGTCGGGGTGGGGATTGGGTGGGGGTGGGGGGGGGGGGGGGCTGTTGGATAACGACGTATGGCTAAGATAACTGCCAGAGACAACAGAGGCGAAAAATAAATAATGAAGCGCCGATTGTTATTCCTGCGCAGCCAACAGAAGCCGTTTGAAGTGCAGACTCGCCTTTATCTTGTCACACTGGAAGAAGAAGAAGAAAAAAAAAAAAAAACATTGCCAGCCCAGACGCAATAAAGATGTCTTTGACGCTTTTGGAGAATGACTAACAAGATTTGAGGTGTGAGGGGGGTGAAGTGGGGTAAAGCTAACATGGCTGTCGAGAACGTAAGGCTGATTTAGGAACGTGGCGATGCAGAAGTTGAGCGACGCAGAGATGGAATCGTGATTCCTGAGACACTTACTTTTCCTGATAATGTCAAGCTGCCAATAACAAGGGGAAGGGACAGGCCGCTCTCGCCTGGTCTGATGTTCTGAAGAGAGAAATCTGCAAGAGAACGACTGAGATGTTATGACCGGCTGTTAGGATGGGATTCGTACGCATTCAAAATCAACAGCATTTGACAGATGCTGTCAGACAATGTTTATTACCACCAGATTTACAATAGTCGACTAAAAATAAAACCATAAAAAAAATGTGGTTACTTGAAATAAAATAAACGTTTGACTAAAATCAAATAATATATATATATTTAAAATATATAGTTTTAATCATCAAGTTGAATGAGAAATGTTGCCTTGGAAGCTAGCAGAAATAAAGTAAGCTTAAAGGGGTGGTAAATTATGATTTGACTTTTCTAACTGTAGTTAGTGTGTAATGTTGCTGTTTGAGCATAAACAACATCTGCAAAGTTACAACGCTCAAAGTTCAAAGCAAAGGAAGATATTTGCTTTTAAAGGGCACCTATTATGACATTTAAAATGTTCCTAATGTTGTTTAGGGAGTCCCCAACAACAGTTTTACATGCATGCAATGTCAAAAAACACTTTTGTTGTCGTATAATATGCATTTATTTTTACCTGATTTGCTCACCGACTCCCAAATGATTCGTTCAGACTCATTTTTCCAAACCCCTCCTTTGCGCGACGCTAATCTGCGTTGATTGGTCAGATGACCCAGCAGTGTTTACAGAGATAATACTTATTGTTTAACACGGAGTACAATGATGTTTTTATCAATTAAATCGTGTTATAATAATGATTATAGTCCACTGCTTTGTAGTTTGTAGTAAAAAAATAAAAATAAGATAAAGAATTTAATGTTATGTTAGCGAGCATAGCCCAGAGTTCATATTGTAAAAGCACAATCAGTCTTTGCGTTAGCCCGATGCATAAACATAACGTTTTTACACAAAAAAAAAATGCAGTTACGTTACTACGAGGTATTACTCTATTCTTTAAGACAACTCCGAAAACAACGACAAACACTTCACATATCTCAATACAATTGAAGACCTAGAAGCTAAACGGTGCTTACACAACAAACAAAATAATAATTAAGCATGCTACATAAAACATAAAAGCAACAATTATTAATAACACTTACAGGTTGTGATACGGAGGAGGAAGCTGATGCAAATACACTTGGAACTGAACCTTCCTTCAATATCAGCGGCTCGCGAATCCAAGTTTGATTGCATTTAAAAAGCAATCGTCTTCAAAATGGCTCGAGCAAAGCACAAGGCTCAGACTATACTTCTGTTGTATAGTTATATGAATTGTAGCCACTTAGTCTTCAAATGCTCCTCCTTGGGCAGATGAAAAAAGTTGGCTTTTGAGTCGCACTTCAGAACACAGCGTCTCGTCACCATGATGTTTTTTCCCTGGCCTTGGAGCGCAATAAGGGGGCGTATTGTATTCAAATAACTTGACAAGTTGACGTCATCTAGTCAGAGAAAAAGCTTCGGTCTTCTAACGATTCATAAAAATGACTCCGAGTCGACTCTTACTTTTGAAAGACAATAACTTTATATACGGTGCACTTTCATATTTCAAACTTTACAGGATGTTTTTGTTCACTTAGATCTATGTTACACACTACATGAAAGGTAAATTTCAAAATTCCATAATAGGTGCCCTTTAAAGAAAAGGACTACAACAAACGGCTGGTTGGGACTACACGACATTCCTCACGGGTTAGTGACATCACCAACCCTAAAATGTACATTAGCCCCGCCCCCGGGAACACGCAGTCCATGTTGAGAAGAGGAAAAGTTGTTGTATAAGAGTACATTTGTGAGTCAGCTCAAACTTTAGCATCCATCTTTTCACATGCAATAGAAAGTCACTCTGTGTGCATCTCACAACAGTTACGAGCGATTTAAAGATTACCATGAAAGAATATCCTAACTGAAGATAGTTAACTCCACATCAGCAACATAAATTCATCAACTAACCATTCAGAGACGTCCTGTTGTATTCTACATGTTGTCACTTCTTCTTGAGTCTCCATCTTTGTCTGACTCCGTTTTAACATTAAAGGCAGAACAGTTTCTGTCATTTTAGTGTGTCTGCGTGAGGTAATCGCAGCTGCTAACACACGAGCTCTTGAAACACCGCCCTCTGCAGCAGCTCATTTGCATTTAAAGGGCCAGGCACAAAACAGTGCGTTTTTGTAGACCCTCAAAAAGTGACAACTTTAACATGCTTTATAAAAATATCCGTGGGGTATTTTGTGCTAAAACTTCACACACACACACTCTGGGGACATCAGAGATTTTTTTCATATAAACTTTACTTAAGCTTACTTTATTTCTGCTAGCTTCAAAGGCAACATTTCTCATTCAACTTGAACAACTAAAACAATGAAAGTGAATGGGACCAATTTGTAAGCATTAAAATACTAGAGGTCGACCAATAGTGGATTTTACCGATACCGATATTTAGGTTTGACCGTACATGCCGATAACCGATTATTCAACCAAATTTTTTTTTATGGATACTGGGATTAAAAACAAACATAAAACTCCAAGTAAAACAGTGCTGAACTGAAATGTGCTAAATGAAATAAATATATAAATATGAATATATTAAAAGGATATAAATATATTAAAGTTGTACAGAACGAACTCTAAAAGAAAATAATTTCAACATTTAAATATTACAGGTCAAATGTGTGGGGGGTTTTTTAGCTATAACCTAGAAACATAGCCTATGTACATTTCATAGGTAACACTTTGGAAGTCCCATTTGTTAGCAAGGATGTATTAGCTAACTTTCATAAACTATATGCATTATGCAATATACGTTTTTACTTCATGTAATAATATTTGAGCAATACATAATTCATGTTAGTTCATATACATTAACTAAGGTAATAACAGTACAAATACATTTTTTAACTCAATTTAAAATGTATAAGTAAATGTTGAAATTAACAAACTAACAATGAATGATACTTCTACAGCATTTATTAACCTTAGTTAATGCTAAAATTGTAATCTTATTGTAAAGTGTTACCATGATTCATGCTTAAAGAAGATGGCCATATTTAAATATCTGCAAAGCCCAGAGCATTAAAATGACATAAATGTAAACCTATAACATGTAGGCTACAGTCTCTCACTTTATTTGCTTAGATTTTAGAACACTTGATGATTATCTAATCAAAATAACAATATGAATTGTAGTGATAAAAAAGTACTGAAATCGATGGCGTCTGATTTGTTTGTTTCTGTCGGATGCATGAACAACATATCAATGTTGAGAAAGCAATCACGTCACTAGCTTTAAATATGCAACTTCGCCGGCTAATGAATGCATAAAAGTGACCAGCTGGATGGAAATAGATGGTAACGATTGCGACATAAAACATTTGGGCCAGGTTTCCGTGTTTTTGTCACATTGCTTGAGGTAAGTTATTAGCCGTTACTAATGTTCCTCTCAGATTCGACGGCAAACATACTTCTGTTCTTTATCTGCTAATGCAGCATCTAGTTAACAAATGAATTACTTTATAATGATATGGCAATATGTACTTTAGTGTTCTGTATTCTTACCGTTTCGCTGTCAGTGTTTTAAATGCGCATCTGAAGTGTCTGCGCTCTCCGTGCAGCTTGTAATCTCCGCGCGGCCTCACGTGTTAACATAAACAACTCAACCAGTGATAGATTGTTATTTGTCCTCTAGAGGGCGCTCTCGCTCTGTATAATGCCAGCAGTCTCTTCCATACTGTCTATGGTCTCTTCTCAGCGCAGTCAAACTGTGTTTAGATTGCGCACACTTCTCAGCCGCTTCAGCGTGTTAAAGAAAACTATCAGTGTGGATTTTTGACCGATGAACCGAACCGATGAATCGGTCGACCTCTATAAAATTCTACATCAAAATCTACAGCTGCAATATGCGAACATGATTAGTGTAAAAAGCTTGCTAAAGTCTTTACAATTTTACAACTTTGTTGCCATTAGCCTACAATGCAACACTATCAACTTCATAAATAGCTAGAGGAATTTTACATTTCAAATAAAAAAAGTTAAGAATAATAAGCATGTTAACAAGAATGTAAAAGTAATTTTATTATATTATATTTATATTTATATTTTATAATTTATTATATTGCCTATCATAATATTTTTTTATATTATTTATTACATTTAATTTCTGAATTGAAATCCTCCGAAATGTGTCCCCATCTGCTTGTGATTGTTAGGGCAGTAGGCTAATATATATTTCCCAACCAGGTAAAAGTTAAAAAAAATTGTACCATTCAAAATTATGCCACAAATTCTGTCAACTGAACTTAATTTGTATTACAGTTTTTTGGGATTGCTTAAGCACGATTTTCAAAACAGGGCCCGTGTTTTCAAAACACTACACACAGTTAGCAGAACCACACACCCAATAAGCAAAACCCTACAGATCCTTTGCATAATTAAACACACTTGTAAAAACTATACACTTCTGTTTTACAGTTTTTTTGGATTGCTTAAGCACGATTTTCAAAACAGGGCCCGTGTTTTCAAAACACTACACACAATTAGCAGAACCACACACCCAATTAGCAAAACACTACAGATCCTTTGCATAATTAAACTAGGGCTGTTTTCGACTAAGGATTTTCATAGTCGAATCTGATTCGTTAGATTTTGCCATAGTCGACTGATAGTCGAACCTTTTTTTTTTTTTTTTTTTTTTTTAGATAGCAGCTAGATTTTTTCCATTTCAAACAAAAGAGCTAAAAAACACATATCACACATATATCATAACATTTCATAAACATGAGGAGCAATATGAGAGAGAAATTTGGTGATCGTTGTTTAGGTAGGCTACATTAAACCACGTAAAGCTTTTTAACGCACATGAGAACCGCGTGGAGTCAACTCACAGCCGCTCCGCAGCCCTGCTGAAAATGTGAAGCAGAAACGCTTAATATCAGATAACGTCCATAATAATTGGACTCCGGGTTCGATTTTTTTACCATTTTCAGTGGTTATGAGGAGCAATATGAGAGGGAAATTTGGTAATCGTTGTTTAGGTACATTAAACCACGTAAAGCTTTTTAACGCACATGAGAACCGTGTGGAGTCAACCCACAGCCGCTCCGCAGCCCTGCTGAAAATGTGAAGCAGATTTTTGAATACATTTTTATTTATTTACATTAGTAAGCTACAGGACATCGTCTTTCAAAACATGACCTGCGCGAAAGCGAAAAAATAAATAAAATTGTACCCAGCCCTTCTGAAAATGCGAATGCGTCTCTGTCCCCAGCACATTTCAAACCAAACTGACGCCCATGTATTCGACTATGAGGTTCATAGTCGAATCAGACCTCTCCGAATCGAATCGTCGAATCCTCGACTATTAGAAGTCAGCCCTAAATTAAACACACTTGTAAAAAATATACACTTCTGTTTAAAAACCACACTTTGTTACCATATGAAACACACACGTTTCACATTACTATACTCTGTTTGCACGAGTTACACTCTGCTGTGATAAACCTAAAACACTTTTAGCACTTCTACTTCCCTATGATTAGAGTAGGCTACCATCAACAAAGTATATATAATGTAAATTCACCAAACACTACACAAGACAATGTTGCAGACTGAAGAAACTCATTTATTTCTCAACACGCCCAAAATGTTGACATGGAGATTCATAATACTGTAACAAAATGTCACTTTACGTATTGTACTGTAAGTTTACAGTAAAAAAAATAAAATAAACTAGACATTGTCTCTTCGCCTAGCTGGATCTGGCCAGAGAATTTCATCGCAAGCAATGTTGCAATGTTGTCATTAGCAAGACACCTTGGAAAGACACATCTTGAATGACGAATCCATCCTTGCATTGCTGCTACCTCCATCTGGTCACAGGCCTCCTCCATGGCTTGGATGAGGGGTATCTCAGCCTGGAGACGGAGATCATATACCTTCCACCGCCATGCCGAGAAAAACTCTTCTATAGGGTTGAGGAATGGAGAGTATGGTGGAAGATATAGGATGGTGAAATGTGAATGTTGCTGAAACCCGTTCTGAACCAGAGCAGAGCGGTGGAAAGACACATTGTCCCAGACAACAATGTATTGCATATGAACTCTGCATATGATCGATTTGATTTGCTGCTGTTAACGTTGTGCAATTGGTCCAATAATGTAAGTATGAGTGCTGTGTTGTAAGGGCCCATATGGGCATGGCGGTGGAGGACCCCATTCTGTGTAATGGCTGCACAGTGTTATATTACCCCCACGTTGCCCTGGGACATTGACTATAGCCATGTGGCCAATGTGTCTTCCCCTCCTTCGTGTTCTCGTCAGGTTGAACCCAGCCTCATCTACGTAAATGAACTCATGCTGGATCTCCTCTCCATCCATTCGTAAAACTCTCTGAAGAACAGTGTCAGGCAAAATTGTGCAGTTCAGTGTAGATCTAGTACCTTTCCAGTCGAAATGTTCTTATCACACTTGCCATTGTGTATCGGCTTAGATTTGGCTGTACTCGCAGTCCAGTCTCCCTCAGCGTCAGGCCGTGGTTGACAACGTGGTCAACCAGTGTTGCACGGATCTCATTTGTCAGATTCGGTCCTCTTTGAGCACCTTCTTGTCTTCCCTCTTCCTCTACCTCCAGCATGGCCTCCATCTCTTCCTCTTCCTCTGTTGATTCATCTTCCTCCCCTTCCTCCTCCTCCTTGTTCTCCTAATTCTCCTCCTCGTCTTACTCTTTATCTGACTCTTTCCATTGTGCTTGAAGACCGATGAGCTCACCTGCTGCTTTTTATAGTGCTTATACACCTGATTGGTGTGTCTACAATTAAGCAAACAAGTGTTTGCACACCTGATGACTGTGTTGAACCAATTGGTTTGACGGTGCGGTAATTTGACAGTCAGTGCTTTGGTATTGCAAGGAAGTGACTTCATGATAGATTTTTGTGTGTAATGTATGTTAAGTGTGTTTAGTGTTTTGCAAATCACTGTGTGTAGAGTTTTGCAACAAGTGTGAGGTTGACAATGTGCTTATAGTTGTGCAAATATGGGCTGATGTTTTGCTTCTTGAGTGTAAGGTTTTGCTAATAGTGTACTACTTTTAATTTTAGTGTGTAAGCAATCCAAAAAAACTGTAAACCAGGAATATCTCTTTAAGAGTCCTGACTCTTCCTGTAATAACAATACTGCTGAATATGCTCAAAAATCCTCCTAAAACTCACAATCCAGTTATCATGAGGTTAGACAATTTTTTTGGCTCCTAGGGCTGCTGTCTTTCTGTGTTCCATCCTCGCTTTTGACAAGTGTGTGTGTGTGTGTGTGTGTGTGTGTGTGTGTGTGTGTGTGTGTGTGTGTGTGTGTGTGTGTGTGTGTGTGTGTGTGTGTGTGTGTGTGTGTGTGTGTGTGTGTGTGTGTGTGTGTGTGTGTGTGTGTGTGTGTGTGTGTGTGTGTGACTCACAACCAGTCACCTCCTCAAACTGATCGCTCTACGGCTCTATGCTTCCCTGAACACCACCACATTATACTGCTACAATGCTCTCACAATCACTGCAATTAAGCCTGGGCGAATCACACCATGCCACTGCAGCTCAGAGCCCCAGCACACAGACAGTTCAGTGGCCAATAACATTATACATGTCTGAGATGGCCTTACAACATTATATGTTATCACCTCTTAGTAAAAGTTTTGATGTTAGAGTGAATTGATACACTTAGGGTGTGTTCACACTTGTAGTTCGGTTCTCTTGCTTCTTTTAGTCCAGATCAAAAAAAGAAAATAATACATTTAGTCCTGGTTCACTTAACGTTCACACTGTGAACGTTAACACCTTTTTAACACCTAAAGATACAAAACAAAAATTGCTTGAGCATTTTAGGGTCGCATCTTGTGACATCATGTCCTGTTTTTGGTTCGTTTACATGTCTTTGGTCCGTGTTGCGTAAATCTTTCAGCAGTCTCGATACCAGCAGGGGTGGTTGATTATGATTTCACTTTTCTAACTTTAGTTAGTGTGTAATTGTGCTTTTTTACGTTAAAGTTTAAAGGTAGGGTAGGTAGGATTTATATAAAAACTTTTTACCAAATTTGATTAAACTTTCTATATATATCAATGCATAATTAAAATGTAAGTACTCTGATAAAAAGAGTATAAAAATCGAGTGACTCTAGACCGTTTAATCTTCATTAAACACAGCTCATTATTTCCATTCGGGACGAATCACAGGATTGGCTTGCGCGACTGTCACTCTCCGTCGCCATGACTACCGCCGTTATTACTGGCTCTGCCCACGTGCGCGCAGTCGCGCACCCGTTTTTAGGTGGGAGTGAATGGAATTAATGAGCTGTGTTTAATGAAGATTAAACGGTCTAGAGTCACTCGATTTTTATACTCTTTTTATCAGAGTACTTACATTTTAATTATGCATTGGTATATAAAGACAGTTTAAACAAATTTGAATAAAAGTTTTTTTTAGACAATTCTGACCTACCCTACCTTTAAGTTACGAAGCTCAAAGTTCAAAGCAAAGGGAGATATTTTATTTTAAAGAAATTGCTTTTTAAAGACTACAATAAAACGGCTGGTAGGAACTACACGACATTCCTCCCGGGTTAGTGACATCACCAACCCTAGAATTTACATAAACCCCGCCCCCGGGGACTTGATTTATAGATTATCAAGACAGAATATGCTAATCAATGACTAGAAGATAACTATGGGGACGTCCTGCGTGACGTCACGCCATTTGGAGCAGCCATCTTGACGGAATAGAAAATGCTAAACCCCCCGTGATACTACAGCTCGTCGCGAAATATTCCTATCATGCCCGAGCGATGCTGTGCAGTTGGATGCGATCAGATACGTGATCATACAAAAGGAATATATTTAGCTGTTAATGTCATCGAACTCAATGTCAGGAAGTTTTTCTACATATTTAATGCCTGTAAAAAGAACTTGTGGTGCTTCATATGGATCTATGATTCCTAATTCCTTTATCTTCCTCTTGTATCTTTTTGTGATGCTAATAAGTGCGATGATATGACGTGAAGAGTTAGCTGACGGCCGCTGCGCTAATAGATAGTGGTGGGGGGAAAAATAGATTCTGTTCAATATCGAGATATTTTGCGCACGCATCAATACTGTAGTGCAAAGTATTGCAATATTTAGTCTAATTATAAAATAATTATACTAATAATTATACTATTAGTATAATAATAATATATATTACACACCCCTAATAATAGATCCATTGCTGAGTAGCTGACGGATGTATTCCGTCAAAAGCGGCTAGGGGTCATGTGACTGGGAGATCCCTATAAGCTACATAAATTCATCAACTAACCATTCAGAAATGTCATGTTGCATTCTGCATGTTGACACTTCTTGTGTCTCTCCATTTTTCTGACTTCGGTTTGAACATAAAAGGCTGAAAGTTTTCGAAATTTCCAGTGCATGTCTGTGTGAGGTAAAAGGACACAAGCTGTTGAAGCTCCGCCCCCTGTGCCGGGAGCAGCGGCTCATTTGCATTTAAAGGGACAGACACAAAAACGCGTTTTTGCTCACCCTCAAAAAAGGACAATTTTAACATGTTATATAAAAATGTATGTGTATTATGAGCTAAAACTTCACATACACACTCTGGGGACATCAAATAATTATTTTATATCTTGTGAAAAGGGCATTATACCACCCCTTTAACTTATGCAAAATATGCAAAACAAACAAATAATCACAGTGTGCTTAAACATGGAATTTATTCATTAAGAATTTAATTAATAAATGAATTAATAATAGTAAATAATGTAAAAAGTTGAACTAGTTTTAAGAATGGTACATTTTGCTTAAAGGTCTTGCTGCAAACCTGGTAGTTCCTCACATAGTGTATGTAACTTAGTGCAGATGCCTAATAAAGTATAGAGTAACATATTTATTATGCAATTATAATTTTATAAATATAAATGCAATTCATACTGAAATCTCTGACTTGTCTTAAGCACCATTGTAGAGACTGTTGAGATCTCTTGAAATTCAAGAGGAGATACACGTGAGATGCAAGCAGAGGGAGATTTCTCCATTTGCTCAAAACTGAATTTAGTTTGCTGGGAGAAACAAATGCCACATTACGGGTTTCCACATCAGATTCAACACATTGGAAACATGTGCCAAGTAACCAATCAACAATTGAATTTTTAACTATTTGTTCTTTTATAGGCAATCTGTAATATTAAAATGGCAAACAGTGCTAAAACATCCCTCATCCTCTGAGGCTAACAGAAAAACAATCATTTGGAGGTAAAAGCTGTTTGGAAAAACAGTACTCTTCACACATTTGGTACAGGAGTGTTGCTGTTGCGCCTCCACAAACTACATCTCAGTTACACCAATTACACAACGTACCACAAAAGACACTACGTGACCCCAACGCAATTTGAGCAATCGCTGTATTGCAAAAGCCCTCTGCGCAAATGTTCATTTTCCTTGTTCAGCTTAGTAATCTTTAACTGGCTTCACACTAGATCAGCAGAGGTGTGAGTTTGCACGTGTGCCACTGTGTGTGTGTGTGTGTGTGTGTGTGTGTGTGTGTGTGTGTGTGTGTGTGTGTGTGTGTGTGTGTGTGTGTGTGTGTGTGTGTGTGTGTGTGTGTGTGTGTGTGTGTGTGTGTGTGTGTCGTCCCGTGACCCAGAGGCAGTGTGTGCAGCGAGAGGTCCTCTCGCCCTGATGCCGAGAGAGATGCTCCAGCATGGAGGCCCTGATAATATCAGGATAACAAGAGCTAATTAAATTTGGTGTGATCGCTGGAGAGTGAATTATTTATCGAGAGAGCACGAAATGCTACTTAACTCACAGCAGCTCGGATTTACTTCTCCTTTCGAGTCCGGCCCATCTCTGAGCTTTTCTACAAAAGGTGCACGGTGCTCTTCTGACTAAAACAAAAAAATCATTAACAAAGCATGGAAACCGTTCACTGGCTGTTAATTATCTTCCCGAGAACTGAAAGCGGTTTCGGGAAGAGAGCAGTTTCCGGTGTAAAAACGTGTTTTAATATCCCGGCCCCCATTTGTCAGGTCACTGCAGTCATGTGTCTAATTAATGTAGATAATTTGAGATAAACAAGTTGTAATTAATCAGTGACACTAGGTTGCGAGCGTGTAAATTAGAATCATTCTTTCCATGTGGAGTCACATTAAAGCATCGGTTCTGTGCTACACGGATACTTCAGAACCATTATTTACCTGTAATATTTATGTCAGGCAATATGGGGACATTTCACCTCACATTGCAATGAGCAGGTAATGTTCTCACCACAAAGATTAAGACCATCAATCTGTCAAGGACAATGAAAGGCTTTATTACTTCCTTAATTGTATTCAAAGGATAATTTCATCGATGACCTGTGCAGCTTATTGATGAAGCGGGGTAATCTAAATCCCTATAAGCACACTGCAGGTGCATTGATGAAAAAGTTGGCCTTGGTGGGGGTGCAGGAAGACTCCCCTCTTCCTGCATTATCACAGTACGCAACTCTAATGAATACAAAGCGAACAGCACATCAGCTAGGATAAGAGCTCTTCTGTCCAGATTAATGAAATCTATTTTACACAAAGGGTCATTAGGTATACAAAAGAGGGAGTGGAGAGCTCTCTTTGCACTTTGTGCAAGATAAAGATGTTTCTGTGTCAAGCTAAAGTGTCAATACGTTGCTCTTTTTTGTGCCGTCACACAGAAGAGGTCAAAACTGACATTATATGTCAACGTGCATGCGAATTATCATTAGAAAACTACAGTAGTTTTCCAAAGCAGTCTCAAGGTGGCAATTTCGTATAATAAGCATGAAGATCCCCTAAAAATAATCGCCACTGGGGCGTAAGCAGATATGGAAGCGTAAGATTGAGATTATACGAATTCATATGATTTAGTCACCAATTTGCCAAAATGGTTGCGATTTGCCATGAGATTGTGTTGAGTCTTCTGACATTGGTTCATGCGTAACCCATCCATTGTAGAGTTAAAGAAATACCGCTTCATAGTTTTAGCTCATACGCAACAAATCTTAAAGTTATTTTAATTTCTAAGCAAGGATTTGGGCTTGGAATCTGGTATCTTAATTTGACATGAATAGATGTTTTCCTTTTATTTCTGAAAATAACTTGCTGTTCCATTTAGATGGTAAGCAGTGTATTTCACAAGAAAAAAGTAGGCATAGATTCCCTAGAATCACAATAACAAGTGGATAAGTTGCACTGATATTTCTTAATGTCAGTATTTGAGGTTTCAATTTGTTATAATTAACTTAGATTTATGTATGCTCTCAGAATAACTAATGAAGTCACACCATTCAAACAAATGTCAAATTAGCCAAAACCCCTCAACATAAACATGTAAAACCAAACAATTTCAAGATGACATGATGAAATTAGGAATAAGTCATTTTACAAAGCTGGTGCCAGTCAGGAGCCCTTCAAAAATGCCTTTAATAATGAATGGCTGATGACAGCTTTTACTACAGTATGTGGTAATATAATTTTTATACAAAAACAGTTCTACAATTATAGCCCAGCATGCATTCATTTATGACCTCAACATTTATCATTTATTATTAAAAAAGGCACCCATTTCATAAAATGATTCTAATGAATTCAAAATGCAATTCAGTCCAGAGTTGAATCACTGCTAAAAGTTAATTTCTCAAAAGCCATCAACAGATAAATCGTATGTGGAACAATAAGAAAGAAACGACTTTAAAAAGCTGCTTTGAAACAATCTGTATTGTAAAAAGGCTATATAAATATAAGGTAAAAAAGTAAATCAAATGAGGCAGAAGTAAAGTGATTTTTTTCTGTGGGAATGATAGTAGATCGTTTTTCAAACATTTTTAAACAAAAATATATAGTTAAAAAGCTTTTTTGTTGTTTTATTATGTTAAATGTCATGCAGAATAATTTCCACTTGGAGGTTTATAAACTGTTAATGGCACTACTAATGTACAACCTGATGAACAGAAAGGTGTGTGACAGGTAAAAGGAAGTCAGGTGCAATTTCAGTTCTGAAAACAACAACTTATTCAAAACAGAGATTCTGAAAAGGGATTTATTTTACTGCACACATTTCTAAATCTTTCATGTCATAATTTAGGAATCAAAACACTGAGACATTTACCCCTTTGACACTCAATCTAAACCACTCTGAAAATGTGCGGGATGGAGACGACCAAGTTTAGCAAGGTTGGAGAGTTAATGCAATGCTGAACTGAACCTTCATGAGGAAAGTCCGTGGGCAATCAGCAGACAGAACATTTGATGTGGAAGGCATTAAGATTCAGTGCAATTTGCATAATGCCTTTAGGTCCACCATAGACATTAATTACATTGATAATGCATTCATTTTTCACTTTGCATACCACTCCAGTCGTTAAGCACTCTCCTGTCTTACTCAAAGGTCAGTTTTAATCACCAACTATGCTAAAACAGATGTTTTATTACAGCCCCTCATTATGCTTTGTTCAAATTAGGGTATATGATCACTGAGAACTCATTCGGCTCTGCCCGGCCCATCTCATAACCTTGACTGAAGGATGTTCACACCTGTCAACCAGGAATGTCTCAGCTCTGTAGGGTGCTTTTTTTTAGTAGTATTTCTAGAATAGATTTTTAGAGTAGGAGTATTGACTGTAAAGCTCTGCAGTAATGCTTCATTTGCTCGCAAACACATTACGTAATAGCAGACCCACTTTCCCAACAAGTGAGTTCGATACACATTAAATATTTTTGCACAATTGCACAAATTTTAAATAAATTTAAACTAAAATGAATTAAAAGTCCACTATTGTCTCTAAGCTTAATGAAAAGACCAGGTGTGCTAAATATTATATGACTTTTGCAGATTTAGTGGTGCTCCGACCTGTTTTTTTTATTTTACGCAAACTTTAAGTAATATTATATTGTCAGTAGAAGTTGTCACGGTATCAACAGGGTTACTGAGTGTGTCAACTTCTCTCTAACTGCATCAAAAGTATGAATGTGCTAAAAGTGCTTTCCCGTAATGTCTTTCTCACATGAGGATGGTGTGACAAAGAGACTCGGTCCAAAATTGCACCACCAGTCATTTTCATTAACAACCTCGTTTTAATTAAACATTGATTACCTGCTAATTAGTCTAATGATCGTCCCCAGATGAGGGAGACCAGGTACAAAAAGTGACAGAGGAGAAAAATGAAGGATCTGAAGCAAATGAAAATTGTATTTGAGATCCCTGAGGGCTCAACTGTTTTGTGATTATTTTTGCTTTTATAAATGAGGCCTTCAACATGCATTTCTCTAATTTATGTTTGTCTGATGGCTCCCATATGACTGATGCATAGAAGATTGAGTATGTGCACATTTTCATCAAATTTGGGAAATTTCCTGCCACTGGAAAGCAATAAATAAATTCAAAAAAAGCCTGTGTCTGGCACACATGCAAATTAATCTCCATTGTGAGAACAGAGAAATGCGGTAGTTGGGGCAAAGCTACTTCGCAGCCCGTAATAGCTCTGCATCGAACGTCCCGCAGCAAAAATCTCGAAACCAGACCTCTGGATTTATCAGGTACATCCTCCATCTCCTCCGCGCAATCACGCTTCTTCATCACTCCAGGCGACGGTTTACATCATGGTGCGCACATGGCAATAACAGTGCGAGGGAAGGTGAAAACCCCAGTCGGTCCTCATCTCTCATTCGGTCTCGTTCACCTTTACCTATTCATCAGCAAACTGACAACAACATTCTTAAAGTTGCATCAATATCTTGAGAAACTCTGCCGCATGCATCCCTATAAGCGCAGCCTAAACAGTAGCTTGAGTCTGCTGTCGTGTGCGGCGTGGGATTCGCTCATAAATAAAATAAATAAGTCGGTGGATGAATAAATAAATGTTTTGCAAAAGCCCCGTGATGAATAATGAATGTGTCATTCTTCGCTCCATTATTCTTGTTTGCTTTGATACAGGCTTTCTTGTTTCTCAGTCACAAGAATATTTCATCGCATCAAATACCCCTCCAGTGCTGACTGTCAGCATTAATGCACAAGTGTATGATTTAAATGTTTTATACTGCCTTTGTTTTCCACCATGGTTGATTCATTAGATAACCCACAACTGCCAGACCTTGAAGACGTAGTTCAAATGAAAAGCATTAAAAGGAGAATCCAACGAAACGGTGGCTTAATTACAATAAACACAGCTACTGATAACAGCAGGGGCGATCTGGAACGTCAAGGGGAAGCAATATAAAATCATCTGCGTTCAAGAATATTATAAGGATAGTTCACCTACAGTAAAAATATTAACTGCCATCATTTACACATCGTGCTGTTTCAAATCTGTAATGGAATGCAAAAAGAGACATGGAATTACAATGAAAGGGGGCTGATGTTTTTAAGCCAAGATGTTTTTAAATGGATTCAAATGCCACAGGACAGGTTTTCGGTGAGAGAAAATTTCACTGAAATCCATTCGATCACTGCTTGAAGCATTCACGAGTTCATAAGTAGCCTATAGTTCATTAGTTGATTAGAGAAGCAGTGATGTCTGATTCATCAACAAATCAAATATTTTCAATGAATCAAATAACGGCAGTTCAGAATGATTCATTCATAAATAACAGAAAACCAAATTTAAAGTTTAATCCACTGACTCAAAGATTTGGGGCCCTATTTTAACGATCTGAAACGCAAGTGTCAAAGCGCAAAGCGCAAGTAACTTTGTGGGCGGATCCCGGCGCTGTTGCTATTTTCCCGGCGGGATAAATGCCTCTTGCGCCTGGCGCAAATCTAAAAGGGGTTGGTCTGAAGTAGCTTCATTATTCATAGGTGTGGTTTGGGCGTAACGTGAAATAAACCAATCAGAGCGTCCTCTCACATTCCCTTTAGGAGCAGGCGCGCTTGTTCCATGGCGGATCGCTATTATAACGGCGGATTTGCCAGCGCACGCCAGGAGCGGTTCACAGCCGAGGAGACCGACGTTCTCGTCAGGGCCGTAAAACACAGAGAAGAGACATTGGGGATGATGGGAGAAACCCACCCAAATTAGCTTCGGTTAAACAGGCGTATAATTTGGGTAAATGTGTAGCCTAATCTAGATTTTTTAAAAAAAATCTAGATAGATCTTTTTCACATCTTCACAGACACAACCTCCCTCGTGTGTTAATATTTTTCCTTGTAATAAGGTATGATTTCCAAAAATGAAAACTGCTGCGTCTGTTTATAAGTATTAGAGAATCAAAGTGGATGCGCGTTAACACACTACATTATGGCCAAGCACGCACCCTTAAAATACCATATGACTAATGCGCAACGCGCCACTGTCTTTAGACTGTTTTTTTCCTGGTCAGTGGCGCAATTGCTTTCTAAAACTGGAAAATAGCACCAGGGAAGTTTTGCGCCGGAACACGCCTCCTCTTTGCGCTGAACCGCCCCCGCGAGCGCAAACATTCCCTAATTTACCGACGTGCGTTTGTGGAGGGAAGAGTCAGCTGTGCGCGGGTGCAAAATAGGAATGATACATGTGTCGGTGTTCAAAGTCAATTGCGCTGGGTGCAAGATAGGGCCCTTGGTCATATTGGTTCCTCTCTTCATAGAGAGGAAGATTATTAGAGAAAAAGGACATTTCTGACACAAAGTTATCATATACTATTAAGAATCAAGGTTCTTTATTGGCATTGATGGTTCAATTAGGAACATTTGCCATCCATGGAATCTCTTTATTGCACAAAAGTTTCTTTATTTTGAAAGGTTATTCAATTATTGAAGGGGTCATGATTTGAGAAATATAATTTTCCATGACCTTTTGACTTATAAGAGTTCTTTGTACAATTAAAACATCCTGAAAGTTTCATAGCTTAAAATATCCTCATTATAAACAAAGCATTTATTTACTTGAGCGGGATTTAAATACATTTATTTAATTGTGCGTCGAATTGACGAATAGTTAAACATCATCGCACCATAGGCCCCGCCCTCTGGCATTCAGTCGCTTAACGGCTGCGATTTGCCTACATTGGATGTGAGTGTAGCGCCACGTCAACAGAAAATAGAACCCATTATAATCAATAGACACGGTCTACACTGATACAGTATACAGATTCGTGTTCAGTTGTATTGGATCTGACAGCAGCTGCATCACAAACAGCAAGTAAACAGTTTCATAATGCTTAGTCTGTAAATGACGTTTTTTTGTAATGTTCTTTAAAAACACTCACGTGCAATAGCAAGTAGGTGTTGGTTGGTACTGTTTCCTATGCAATGACTTTAGCCAATCATAACAGTGGCCGCTTACTGACAACACTTAAAGGAGCCGCCCCTGAAAAACGGATCATTTCAGACAGAGGGTCAAAATGAGGGTTGAAAATAATCATTTTTCCACATATATTTTGGTATTTTTTGTGTAAAAAAACTCTGACATAAGAAAACAAGAAACATAATAATAAAAAAATCAATGTCATGACCCCTTTTAAATATTCTTCACACTAAGAAAAAAAAAAGAACTGTGGCTTCAGAATAATTTTAGGTATTATTGTTTAACTATGTGCACGATTTAAAGTGCATCATTTAGCTTGAAAAAGGATGAAAAAGAGTGGCCAGTTTTTTCTGGAAACCTCTTTTTTTTTTTTACTCACAATGTTATATATTATTAAGAAGGTTCTCTCCAAACTGGATGCTTCACATAAACACCGTATTGTTCTACTTGTTAATAGTTACAACATTCAAAGTTGAACCATTGTTTCACCTACTGACCCATTAGCTGGCATAATGAGACACCAGCTGATATTAGCAAAGAGCTCGTCTGATGGTCGGATATATGTGACTCTTAGTTGATGGGAAAAGCTTTTCTCTTCTGAACTAATGCCTTGCCTGGATCAGAGGTGATTATGAGTTCAGTGGTGCGAACAGCAGTATCAAGATGGGCAATGGAAAGATCGATCTCCGTTTTTATGGAGTTAATTCAATATGGACTATTTAAAGCGACGGGGCTGAGGGAGAAATGAGATTGTATTTGCTGGGTATGGATTTTTGCCATGTGAAAGCTTCGGGTGCAAAAGGGGGGATGGTTTACAAGTCTTGACACTGTTTAAAAGATCTTCACACGTAGAAGGGTAATCACTGTAAATTACTTTTCATTGATTAGTCAATATTTTCAAAGATCATGTTGCTCTCGTCCTATTTGAAAGTCTTAACCTATTACTGGGGGAGAGAAGAAACTTGCGCCATGTTCATTTCATAGTCACTTATTGAGAGCACAAGTGCATACGGCATGGTCTAATATCTATATACAGCCTTAAAATGCTACCTTCTAACACACACTGGTGTTGTTTAAGAACACACATTTTACAATGGAGACCAAGAGGCAAAACAAGAAAGGACAAAAAGTACAAAGATGAAATGGAAATGAATTCAGTCGCATAACTGTTTTTGCCCATACAATAAAAAGTCAGTGGGCTCCAAAACAACATTGGACCCCATTGACTTTCACTGTAAACAAAAATACATTTTTAAAGTGTCTTTCAGAAGAAAGAAAGTCATACGTGTTTGGAATGACATGAGAGTGAATAACGACAGAATTTTTGGGTTAACTATCCCTTTAAAAGTCCTGTGCCCATTTGACAAGCCTCGCTCTTACATACATTATGATATATCTAGAGCTCTCATGTAAGCTACACTACTTGAACGTCTTCGGACTGT
Organism: Phoxinus phoxinus; assembly: GCF_949152265.1. Taxonomy (NCBI): domain Eukaryota; kingdom Metazoa; phylum Chordata; class Actinopteri; order Cypriniformes; family Leuciscidae; genus Phoxinus; species Phoxinus phoxinus. Next base: position 9,619,470 of record NC_136896.1, read on the forward strand.
GTCCCTGGAATGTCATACAGCATGTGACAGATTCAGTGCACGGCATCCTCTCCCCATGCCACGGAGGGTCACATGCTCTCTCTACCCTATCATAAACAGGCAAGATGATTGATAAACACAGCCAAATGCTGCCAGCGGTCTGCTGTGCACAGTGTTCCACTGTCAGAGTCATTTGTATTCATATTATGTAGATTAGTACTCCGAAGTCCTTTAAATACAAGAAGAAATTTCTTAACCTTCCATGTTAGTCTCTGACCCGCATCGATTCAAATAGAGTACATAAAAAGTAAATATGAATCACTTGGCCGGGCGGTGAACCCTCTTTTGCACCAAGAAGCTGCTTTTGATTTGCGGCTATTTATCTTAATGAGTGCCGTTACTCTGTGAAGGGAACTCATGTGAAGGCTTGCAGTCATAGAAATACAGTGAATCCATCACTGTCAGACAGACGGGATCCTTCCAGCAGACGGACAGTCTTTGAGTGATGTCGGGCCAGTAGGAAGAGGCCCGGGAGCGCTAGGAGCCCGAAGCTTGTTAACAACAGAGAGCAAGCACTGGACAGACCTTCTCTACCAGACCTTTTGCCCCATACCGTCTCACTACAGCTCTGGCTGAAACGTGACAACACTGCCTGTTGTCATGCGGGCAGATTTGTCTCTTCATCACAGTGATGTCATGCTGTTCCATTAACTAATAGCTATGCTCTGGATGGCAGGTCTCTCAGAACAAAGTGCCAAGCTCCATGAGACCATTTATGGCACCTTGCCACAGTGATGCAACGATAACGAAGACTAAAACGGTGGTTGAACCTTCCTGCACAAACTCGACTCTAAAAAACAAATGTTTTATTCACAGATTTTCAAAGTTGCAGCTTTGAACTTAAGTAAACAACTCATTTTTACAAAAAAAAAAAAACTAGCCTTGTCTATAAAGCCGTACCAAGCACACTTGCTTATTTAAAAAATAAGACTTTCTATTTTATTAAAACGTCAGATGATAACAGTGCAAAACAAATATATTATTCACAGAAAGTCATGGCTGTAAGGAAAACCAGTGGATTCAAAGTTATCCAGCCACGGAAAGCTGCTGTGTTTTTTTTCTCTCTGTGAAACTTTTATTAGTTTGAAGAATCCATGTGCTGAAAAAGAATCCAAAATAAATAAATAAATAAACAAACAAACTGAAAAACTAAAAATTATCAACAAGCATTTGAAATAAGATACAATGAAGAAGGCAGTTTGACAAAAAGAGCAGTTGGCGCGTTCCACTTTCAAGTTTGTAATATTAGGAAATTGTATTCCTTTTTATGAAAAACTAATTGAATTTAGAGAAAGCTTTTTTAAATACGTAAAAATATGTGTGAATAATTTTAAAAGACATTTTAGGGTAGTTTAACAACAAGTCCAGTGAAACCATAAGGAACAAACATAAGGAGCAAAAACTCAAATAACACAATTAAAAACAAATTAAAGTTACAGTATTCGATTTCAAAACAGCTTTGAAGAAGAGGAGCAAAAAGCAAGATTCAAAGATTGCCTAGCAATGGGTGAACAGAAAAAAAGCCGTCAACTTTGTTTCACAGCTAAAGGGGAATCCATCACAGGTGCCAAGATCATTTCAACCTGAGCTTTTTTTCCTCACTGAACAAATGTCTCTTGAGTGCACACATGAAGGATGCTTAAAAGTCCAAAGTAAAGCTCATTTATTTGCAGATCAGACTTCAAAACAGAATTATAGATGTCTGTTTACATAAACTGACCTGTGTGAAAGAAGTGAAAGATGGACTGATATGAATATCAATAATGTGATGGAAACAATTCTGCTGGCTAAACTGACAGCCAAGAAAACAAGTCAGTTTATGTAAGCTGTCTTTTTTGATAACTCACACTAGCCAGAAACAGAATTGAAGGTGTACTGGGTTTTTTCCTCATTACAAACTTATACACTGAGATGAGATAAAGACTGCATTCATATCAGTGGCTTTAAAAAAAGCACTTTTTTTCTATATAGGGATCACTTCCGCCACCATGTTGAAATGACATGATCAACCATGTCTTGCAAAGTTACTATTTCTGCAATAGCCACTTTTAAAAAGAAGTGGGGACAAAAATTTTGGTTGTGATGTCTTATGAATATTAATACAAACTAATAATTTAACAAGATTTTCTTACTGTTTTAATAAATAAATAGTCTTTTTGATTATTGATCAGGTTTATAGTAGCACATTTGCTCATTTCACACTCTTAGAATAAAAAGTTCTTTGGGGTTTTATATACGACATTCACCATGACGTCACAACAGTAATATGGCAACGCTAGTAAATTTTTAAATATAATGCGTTTTTTATCATAATAACAACTGTATTTAATTATATAAGTAAAAAAAAGTTGGCCTATGTAGGCCTACATAATTAGCAAAATACTCTATAGCGCTTTTTTCTAGCCAAAATAACATGCTATATATCCTGGTTATTAAATGGCTTTCCTGAGGTAAATGTTATGTGACATAATTGTTCTCCAGCTGTTATATTGACCTCTTTGCGCGGTTGAAAAACACTCATTGGTCGAAAAACACTCATTGGTCGATATTATGTATGAGGAATATACATTTCGGTAAGTTGCGTGAGAAAATGGATGTGAAAAGATAAATGCTCTGCTATGATTTTGTAGATGGACCGTTTTGAGAATACTCGAAGCAGAGTTGAAGGGCAAGCAGGGTTGGCAGCAGAAAGGTAAACGTTGGATGAGTCATATAATTTAGGGGATCATTAAGATTTTCTACTTTTAGCACTACTTTTGTCGACACAACGTCCACTCGTTATAACCTCCTCACCCAAAGGAAATCGATAAAACCCTACACCTTTTGCTGTAAATCTGTTGTATAAAACAACACGTTTTCATCATCGTTTCAACTTTGATCAACAACAATGTTTTTAACTATGTAACTGTTACAGTAGCCGGCTGGATCTCTTCAGTTAGTCAGTAGAAGCCGCTCGCGTTCTGCCACCCGGAAGTATCTTGGTGCCTATTGTTTACAAACATTCTGAAATGCCGTATAGAAATCTATAAGGTTCGTGTCTTAATATATAAGGAGAAATGACTTCAATGACTGCATAACACTTTCATGTTTAGCGGGTTATTCAAAAAATGTCTACTGATAAAGTAAGCTTACAAGCTGTTTAATTCATAGAAAGAATTCAAAAGAAAATGAAACTAATCTATAACATGATGGGAACCCCTGAACTGTTATTTTTTCAAATCTGTTTAAAGAGTAGACAAAGTACAAACAATAATTTCCATGTGTTTAATAGACATGAACAAATTATTTGAAACGCATGTCTATGTTCTTTATACTCTGTTGAATATGGTTTCACTAATAATGAACATACATTTGCATAAAGCATCCATATTTGTCCATGCCCATGTTGATTTAAGTATTAAAAACTTGAAGTATTAATAAGGTACATTTAAAACTGATAAAAATCTGCGATTAATCACGAGTTAACTCATGACAATCATGCGATTAAATATTTTAATCGATTGACAGCCCTAATATATACAGTATAGGATATATAAATATCACTATCAACATTTGTTTCATTTTTAGAATAAATTCTTAGATCAACAATTGAATAGCATCCATGCTTCCTTTGTATTACAAGCCATTTCATGAAGCAGTGAGGACAGATTTATTCACTGCAAAATACTCTTAAGACTACAGCCAGAATCCATGCAAAAGCAGGAACCGCTAACAACTTTGTTGGGAATAAACAAGAAATGTCTACAGCTGAAATGGATGAAAAGGAGCAAAAAATACAAACAAACAGCACCTGTGTGAAAAAGCAACAGCAGAAATCACTTGAACGAATAGAGTCAGCAAAAAACACACACCATATGTGCTCCTTTAAACCAACGGCTGAACGACCAAGATATAGAAGAAAGAAGAAAGAAGCAAACATCTAATGCAGAGTTTAACCTTTACACAATGTATTATTATAGTAAATGGAAGGACAGTAAAATGGGCTTATATCCCTCAGCACTCGGGCCAATCAGTTAGCGTTTAAGACGGGAACAGTTTGAGGCACCTGATTAATCTTTCCCTTCCTTTCGAAAAGTGAGTGACCCTGCAAGGTCACCGGACAAATGTGCCTGAAACAGAGCTGGGACTCCCATTGGAGGTCTCGAACACTTTTCAAATTGGAGTCCCGCACTGCGTTGACACACTGCTTCATCCCAATGATGCCCAGAATGTCTATTATTGGTGGCCCGGCCATTAAATGAGCAGAAGGTGGATGACCTCTGTGATCTAATAAGCTGGTGTCACAGTTAAAAAGTCTAGTGTGGCCCAGCTCAGGGCCAGACGCTTCCCTGAAGGACAGTTACACAGTAATTTGATGCATCGTCTGCCTCTGGTCCTGGTCAATCAACCAGACTGGAGATGCAGTTGGAGATATCCTGTAGAGGATTGAGCCTCAAAAATCAAAAAACGATCTCTTGCAGACCGATACCAGCAAGAGGGCTTTGAAGCGGGATCTTTTACTCGATTGACCTGGTAAAATAATGCCAAGACTACATACATTTTATATTCTTACTGACAACCTCTTGGTTTGGACTGCATTCATAAGCTTAACTTCCTTCTGAAGTAATCAAAACAACAATTTATATCCATTTTCAAGTTTCTTTGATAAACTATCTGCTATGGAAGCAAATATAAACAAAGGCCTGTTTTTTTTTTCCCCCAAAAGTTATTTCGATCAGTTTTATATCAGACACAGAACGTTTTGATTCACATCCAACAAAGGCAATACTTCTGCGTACAGAAAAGCGTACAGCACATTTGCACATCTCTGTCCTCTATTTACCCAGACAAAAAGCTGATGTTTTAAAGTGATATCCGAAGAGCACTGTCTTTTGTTGTCATCAAGAAAAATGATGCCTCCGTGTGAGAATCCCGCCGAGGCTTATTCATATCTCGCAGAGCTAGCGCTACTGCACAATAAACGTTTATTAATTACTTCAGCACACACTGCAGTGATGACTTTTAAACTCCTTGAAGACTTTTTTGTCGAAATGAAAGAACACAGTTCACGTTGACATTCCTCTCAGCTGTCAATGTACATCTATACCCATTTTAAAAGTTAAAGTACACTTCATGTGTAATCGCTGCAGAAAGAAAACCGCACAACAGGTTTGGAAACTACCAGGACAAGGACAAGAGACAAGGACTCTCAAGGGAAGAAACAATGATTTTTGCATAGACAATGTTGGGAAAGGAAGGAAAAATATGTTTAATCAGAATAAGAAATATATTTTCCCAGACCTCACATTAATGCAATTAAAATAGAGTAAATTTAAATTCTCTCTCACTCATTATACCACATGCAAAGAAAAATGATAGAGAATGGTATCTGTAATGCATGACCAGGTGAACACGTGTCCCCCAGTGTTCAAACAAAACCTAAACCTGGGTTTCTCTTCGCCTTTCTGCTTTACATATGATTTAACACTGCATGACTTTCACTATGACTAAAGGCATACAGTATCATGATGCCAGTTTTATGATGCACAGTGCCACAATCACCCTTAGGACAAGAAGAAAAGAAGTTAAGTATGAAGGGCAGAGCGTGAGGGGACGCAGTGCGGCTGGGGGTGGTGGAATCTACTGATTAAAAAGAAGGGAGAAAAAAGCAGTAAAAGCTTGTTCCAAAAGCTGTGTTTTTTCCCTCTAAAAACACCCTTGAGATGAGCACCGGAAAGGTTAGGGTGTTAAAACGGCCAGTATTAATGGTAACTCGGCTAAACTAAAACAGATTCTCAGGGTTACAACCTCCCTCAGTGGTCGTGGAGTGGAATGCTTGAGTAAAATGTGTGACTTCGTCCCCGTCTCTTCAAGCACCTCGTATTGTGGCCTCCTCAAGGTGAGTGTTGCCACAGTCTAGCAAAAATACACTCATCACTAACCATTTTATGTGATTTCCGGGGACCTGTCACATTCCTCTGCAACTTTTCCATTCTCTCTTTGTTTCCTCAATACTCTCTTTGTCCTTTTTGAGTCGTAAATTGTTTTTCGCTGAATTGCTTCTCCTTGGGCTTGTCATTGCGCTTTTCATTAAAGGAAAGTTGTTGGAAAGTTTGTGTTGAAGGACACTCATGGTGTCTGATGTTGTTTTGAGAGTGTATGGATAGTTGTGCATTTCCACAGGGAGCAAAAATAAAAAGGTTTTTTTATTTAAATAAAAAAATCCATAAAAAAAGGAGGTTTCTTTCCTCCTCGTGTAACAGCAGACTGAATTCTCCAAAATAACACACAGCACAGAACCCGTAGATAATCTGTATGTCAACTTGATTATATAATGAAAGTAATTTGCTTAAAAATTTAGTGATTAATCAATCGCACAAATCAACATAAAGTTAAAACAAAAAAAAGACATTGGGTCTCATTCACTAAGCAGGTGTACGCACACATTTGTGCATGAAATCTGTGTACACACTTTCACCAAAACAAATCATGATTCATTGACTTTCATTCTAAAATATATTCTAACTTTAGGAAAAAACTTAGGAACAACTAAAACCACTCGCATGCAAAAATCACATACACTTGGTGGCCTTATAAACATGTTAAGATGAAATTTTAAAAAGATATACAGTAGGTCTAATCAGTAAAAGAGTAAGAAAAGGTGTTAGCTCAAGCTGCTAGGTAGCTCTGCATAAAGACGCCGATACGCACAAGTACATCTGGCTACTCAGAGGTCTGTAATGTCTGTATAAAAAGTGTTCATTGCGTTTGAACTTGTTTTGAGGATGCCACTCTTGGCATTGCTCAAGGATCTCGCTGTGCATGCTCTTTGGTAGTGTTGCACGATATACTGTAAATAGAAATGTATAGCGATACCCTGCAATTAATAACGGTACGATATGAAATTTTACTAGTACTGGTACTTTAAGAGTGACAGCACTCTAAATAATTGCGTTGATGTGTGACAACCTCTGCTTTCACGGTTTACATTCACTAAACAAGGGAAGCAGAACAGTAAAATATATACCGGTACGGGCAGAGCTTGACAAAGAAATATGCATGCATGAGGAAATAAAGCGTGGGACGTGCTCGAGCTGCCGGGCTAAGACCTGCTCGCGCAAACGCCTTTCAGACAGCATGTGGATCGCGACTTCAGTTCTCTTTCGCAGATTATTAGGTTTGAATAGTCAAAATTCGATGTAAAAATTTACGTCCTGGCAAGTATTCGCGTAAACAGAGTCGGGTATGTCTTTAGTGAATATAAACCGTTTGTAAAAAATAAATTGTATGTGTTCCAATGTATTGGGTACATGCAGATGTTAAAGGGCCGGCAGCCTGATATTCTTTGTGATTAATGTTAATCAAACTACAAAAGAAAATAGACAATCGCCCATTGCTTGACTGAATAAATGTAGCCTAATCTATTTATTAATAATCAGTAGTTCATTTATATAGTGAAGACTTTATTTTTTTCAGCTACAATAGGTCTATTTAACAGTAGCATTAAAAATGTTATTTAAGCACTGTTTATTTCATTTGTCTCTTATAGTATTTGTCATATTGTTTGTCATTTTCTTTTTTGCTTATTTTTTAACAAAGATAAAATAAAATGAATGATCTATATTGTAATTATAAAATTACATTTAAAAAATCTTAAATGACTCATCTTGAAACAAGATTTTGGTCATCCCAACCTGTTCAGAATTGTGAAAAGGTTAGCGAATGTTAATTAATATGATTGATAATTTCAATGTTGTAAACATCTCTGTAAGGACATACACACTGGCATGTAATTATTATTATTATTTTATTTAATAAAGGGGAGGGAATGGTAAAAAAGCAGGGCAAGTGAGGTCAAGTGAGTTTTAAGTTTTTAAAAATGTGTAAAACAATGAATTGTAACTTCGGTCATATTTTTAAATTACTTCTACTGTTTTTACCGTGAATTATGCAGCAAGTTTACACAAGAAGTTCAAAAATATGAATAGTGTACGCAATTATTAGTGAATGAGACCCATTATTCTGGTAGACGTCAAGCAACAAGGGTGCATTTTTCAACTTTGAATGTGCTCCTATTGAGCCCACCCAAATCTTAATAATGATTCTAATGTGGTTTATAATTACAGCATTTCTATCTCTTTCCAAAATAATGTCCTGTTGGCTCTTTAAGGTAGCAAAAAAACAACAACCTTGGCCTACTCTTTTATTCAAGTCTTATTCTTACTAGAGGACATGCACCAAAGGTGCATAGGCACTTATTGTATCCATTAGTCAACGTCATCGTCTTCTGCTCGAGTCTATAGCAGCCTACAGAACTATATGGAAAAAAGTTGTGAAATTAGGCACATAGATAAAAGGACAGTCTGGACACTAACCACAGCAATTTTGGAGTATCTTAACTCAATCCATCTAGCGTTACCAACTGTCCAAATTTTCACTTTTATGCTAATTACTTTTGAACCGTAAAGCGCTTAAAAGTAGAAACTAATTTTTCCTCAGACTACTTGACTTAAGACGTCATTTTCTGTCATGAAAATACAGATAATACATCTTCAGACAATGCTGGAAAAAAGTTATTAAAAGCTTTTCTATAAGACAAACCTGTCTCGAATAATGTGCAAACGAATTCAACAAAAAAGCATGCCAAACTGGATGAGAGGCTATAGCTCCGCAAAGACGGGTCTTGGTACATCACAAGCATGACCTTAGGCTACATGCAGTCTTTCGACTCACCACCAACAACTGGTCAGGAGATATAAAAAATGGCTATTTTTGCTTATAACTTCTGAACAACAGTTTGCTTAAAAATCATTCAACTTGATTCAGTGCAGCATACCAAGTCGAATGATTCACGATTCTCCCATAACGGCCATTTTAAGCGTTGGCCACTTAGCATTTTGTCAATTAAAAAAATACTTTTGATTAATTTTGCCGATTTTAATGAAACTGGTCTTGATAGTCATACTGAGAACAATGACACCAATTGGATCATCTTCAGACCATGTCTGTATAAAGTTTTTAAAAGCTTTTTGATTGACCAAACCGTTCTCAAATAATGCATCAACAAATTTGATGGCGCCAAGCTGATTCTGAGGCTGTAACTCTGCAACACTGCATATTGACACCAAACTCAGTTGCAGTGGGTCTGATGCTCCCAGCCATACTTGCAAAACTCATCATGGCTTTTTTTGTGCTTAGTCCCATTAACTGCCGCTTGCAGCTATATTTCTTATTTTTATTATTTGGAATGGCCTTAAATATACAAAAGTGTTACTGTTGTTGCCATCACTTAGTATGGATGTAGGCCTCAATCTAATACTGAATTCAGTCGGTTGCCATTTTCAATATCAAATTTTGTCTACCACCTGCTGTCTTTTAACAAGCTCATATTTACTATATAATAGTTTCTCTACACAGAGAGTGGAATGATGGTTAGTTTATGATAGAAGCCATTTCCTCCACTTGTTATTCAGTTTAATTCATACAATTCTGATCACACCACAAACCAAAGGGGTTATTATAATAATATTGCATTAGATGTCTCTATTGTCAAAGAAATCTGCAAACATATAAACCCCCTTTGAAGTGTGCAATCTCAGTGCCACGAGTGGCACCAAACAGAATTGCAAAAATGATGATCCAGATTCAAGCAGGTTTCCAAACCCGTTTCACCCTCTTCAGAAAATCAGGCAATGGCAAATGGCTTACTTAGAGTTTACATTAAACTCCAACATTAATCTCAAAATGTGTCCTCCTTGTTTAAACCCATATAGTCTGACAGAATCACTAAATCTCACCAAACCTGACTCCATCTGACAGCCCATAGGTCTTTATAGATTAGATTTAGATATTTAATAAATTTTTTAAAGATATAGTTGTGCTACCAGATCACGCAAGAAATAAAACCACACACTGGAACTTCAAGAGGGAGCTCCTAGACAAACATAAAAGCTCTTATCCTTCTGAACAAAGGGACTAATGGCACCACGCAAGAAGAAACAGCGAGATTAGCCTGTGACCTTATTTTCTTCCATTCCACTCTTACAACGAAAAAAAAAAAGACAAGCTTGCTAACATCCTGCCATCTACAACCATTTTTACTGCAGCTCAAAATCAACACAGCCTCACAATCGGGACACGGCCATGTGCGAGATCACACTGTCCATTTTAATATTCCGAGCAGAGTGAGAAACAGACAGAAAATCAATAGCTTCATTTTTTTCAATATTAAAGAATAGGGGGAAAGGGGCAGAGCTCCAACCTTTTGCTATAAAATCTGAGATTGGCTTTAAAGCCATTTGCCATTTGATCTAAGATGGGACCGAAGACAAACCCCTGGGGCAGAATTATTTGATTAAATGTTGTTTGTTCTGCTTCGATTTGGGAACACTTGAAGAACTGGCACAAATACTGTGGTTTTTCATTCGACATATTACGTATGTTTGAATAATACACATTTGAAAATGTTTCATTTGCCTGGTCTATTTAAGACTTTCTGATAAGCAACTTCTGATAAGAAAAAAGTCATAATATAATTATCAATATAAAACTAACAGGTTAACTCAAGATTCTGATGGTTGAGCCACGTTCAAATCGGTTATAAAAAGCAGATAAACACACTTGTGAGTGACCACATATTCTATGAATGTGTCGAGTTGAGGCGTTGCTTGGAAACTGTAAATGGCCTACAATTAGATGAATGAACTACATTACCTGGTGGTTGGATTGTCAATTACAATTATAAATAAGTGTATCTATTTATTGAACATTATATAGCGGTTTCTGCAGTTTAATAGAGCACATAGAGTCTAAGAACATTCCTTAACTATGGCAAAATCATTGTAATCAATGCCTTTTGTGGTTTACGTCATTTTCTATAAAGTCTACTACCCGAACAAAATTTCACAATTGAATATGGCATCTTGCCCTTCTTCAATAGTAAAGAAAAAATATCTTATTCATCACACATGGATAAAAGTAATTTGAAGAATTGTAACGGCGAGTGAAATGTCAGTCCGGTTCATAACTGTCCGGATAGCCTTGAAGATAACCTGGATGCAAGACAATTTATTGTATTGTAGTATTATGGATCTCTCTACTTCTGAGACATCCCTGAAACCTCCCTGAATAAAAAAAAGGGGCTTGTACTCAATGGGGTGGTTGGTCTCCTTCCTATTCTTGATCCATGAAATTTTCATCATGAGCAACTTTCATGTTTCTTCCATAAAAGTAATCCAGCACAGCCAAAGTAGAGAGCAAACAACCTCACATCCATCTGTCCGTGCCTGGCATCAGGATCACGAATCTCACCGAGAGCCTATATTTGTTTTTCAGACATCAGAGCACTTGAAGTACAAAACCACAGAGCAGAGAGGGGTTTCTCTGAAATCTAGGCAATAGACTGAATTCTTGGGGTAACATGCTAGTCTAGCCAATGTTCTCTCCCGTTTTTACAAGGGGCAAAATCCATCAAGAGAAAAGTTGCTGTTTTCAGTTGAACTTAGTTCACAAAAGACAAATAATTTAAAATGAAGGGGGGAAATTACTTTAAATTATTTAAAATAAATGAATAAACAAACCAATCAAATAAGGTTTTACAAGATATACAACAAACATATATTGGGGGTGAAAAAAGTCTGATAGTGAAAATGCCTCCATTTTGATTTTTTACTGTATAAATTACTATAATTTAATACTTTTTCAAAATATATCTAAGCATGTATATAAGCATGACAAAAAAAAGTTTAATTAAAAAAAAAGCCATGTTTGTTTTATCAGACTAGGTTTTATCTGACCATTGAACTACATTGTCCACTCTTTAAGAACATTTATAAACAAAAAAATCTTTGTGTGACATTTTTTTCCCACTATGACGAACGTTTGTACCATGGATGTTAAAGTTTCTTCATCGAACCAAAGATGCCAATAAGAAACCTTTATTTTTTAGAGAGTATGATCCCCCAAATAACCACATGCTTAATACGGCCCTGATTTTATTTCCAGATTTAAATTAGATTTTGAATAGCAGTTTGGTCTCAGACATAAGTATTATGTATTATGTATAAGTATGTGTATTGCTTTTATAGACACTGCATAGAAAGATCAGAAGGTCTCAAAGGATTAAGTAAACACCTGAGTGAAGCCTCATACCGAATCCATAAATCCATACCAATAACCAACACATATGACAGAAAGATTTTTGGTAACTGGGTATCAGGTTGAGAGCGAATGTTCAGACTCCACTAAACCTGAGTTCACACCAGTCTAGGAACCATGTCAAGGCTGTCTCCATCCATTGTCTCCATCCCACTCAATATGTCCAGACAACATTCTCTAGCAGCAACCTTCCATTGATTCATTCCCACTCTTATCTGTTTTCACTTCTAAATTGCATCCCAAGAGCACCTACCCTCCAGTTAGTTGCTCTCCTTCTCTCCCTGCTGTGGAAATACCAGTTAGCATTGTGTTGCATAGCCCAATTCAACCATCCTAATTCTCGCTGCCGTAAACGTCAGGCTTATTATTTCTCCCGTGTCTGATTCCTCAACCTTCTTTTGGCACACAACTTAATGAAAAACAAGATTCCTTCAAGTGGGCTGGGTCTTCTTCAGAAATCAATACGAGAAGATTGCGGAGAAGTGGTGATTCAGTTTGTGGTGAACTGTGCAACAGGTATACTTTATTGACATTTATATTCAGTGTAAAATATTATGACAGAGCAGCCAAGTCACTCAGTAATTACTGATTTGACAATCTAGATACATTAAAGGTGACTGAGTGACTCAATAAAGAAATTGTATGTTGTTTGATACCGAATTACTAAGAAAAATATGAATGCATGCCTGATGTCTTTAATAGGAAAATGTGATATCCATCTACTCATGTGTGTGAAAGGATAATACATTTAGAATGAATGGAAATGTGTACTGACAAACACTGTGTGATAAGGAATACTTGCTCAGGGATGGATTGGGTCAACAAAAACAGCACAGCTTATTTAAAGATTTAGAGAGCAAGAAAGGGATTGAGAAAAACAAACAATGGGTAGTTACTACTTACCATATTTTGGATAATGTAAAATTGCATTAAACAATAGTGATGTACCAAATTGATTTTTTTTTTATAGAAACACAGAAACTCTAAACCATATTAAAGTTCTATTAAAGTTCTTCATCAATGAGCCGCCTGTCGATATTTCAGTCAAACAAATTTTACATATTGCTACTCTAGCATCAATTTTGGTAACAATTAAGTGCGTCCAACCTGCTGACATGTTTTCTGTAGTAGTTTATCCACATTGTGTGCACAAAACAGACAGACACAATCAACACATCACCGGAAAACTGCTTATTAAACGTCACTGTTTCAGTCAATGATTTCAGCCCAAAACTAAAAATTCTGTTTTTTCAGCTGAATACTTTGTGGCATCAATATTAAATAATGGTCGAGGTAACAGTTGTTAAAGTGATAGTTCACATCAAAATGAAAATTCTGTCATCATTCACTCACCCTCAAGTTGTTTCAAACCTGCACTAATTTCTTTCTTCTGCTGAACACAAAGGACGATATTTTGAAGAATGTCAGTAACCAAACAGTTAACTGGTCCCATTGACTTCCATAGTATTTTTTTTTTTCCTACTATGGAAGTCAATAGGACCAGTTAACTGTTTGGTTATCAAAATATCTTTGTGTTCAGCAGAAGAAAGAAATTCATACAGGTTTGAAACAACTTGACGGTGAGTAAATGATGACAGAATTTTCATTTTGAAGTGAGCTATCCCTTTAAGGCAAAATTGATCAGTAAGGTATTGAGAAGAGAAGATGCGTTTTGGTCGATCGGATTCCAAGTGGACAACTCTAAATAGGGTCTAAAACGTTTTGATCTTGTCTACTTTCGACCAACACAAAACACCGCCTACTGACCTAACGCGTAAATATCATGGGTAGCACACTAGCCACATGGGATTTAAACTTCGATGGCTGAAGACCCAAGTTTGGTTTGAAGACGAAAAACTTCGTCCTGAAAAACTGATGAAAAACCAATCCTGAAGTGAGTATTCTAACACAAACCCACAGTGTTCGCCCTGGTCTTGTGGCTGTCAGAGCAGAAAATATTGAATTATATATAAATTTGGTTTCAACAGCTGTCTCACATGCCGGGAAAAAGTCCCATCGTTCCCTATGGTCAGTCCATCCCTGTTTTTACTGCTTCATTAGAGGACAGTTAATTGCGAATAATCATTTCACTCTCTCTGCAGGATGCGAGACAAAAGCTGTGAATTTTTACACAGACAAATGTGCTTAGACCCTCCCTGTGGAGAAAATCTTCCTTATCTGACCTGCACAAGGCTGAAAGTTTCACCCCCAAAAATAAATTCATTCATTAATTCTTAAGACCACCATTATCTCTTTTCCGGTTGTCGGTTTTAACATTGGACTGGATTCAGTCGCTGACCAATTTAAAAAATGCTCACTTGTGATTTCTCCGCTTCGAGTCCTCGAGTCTTATTCCCCTGTTGCCGGCCTGTGAATTAGACTGACACTCCAGCCTGGCTGCAGCGAGCAGGCCATAAACCCTGCCAGTCTAGAGTGTGTAAAATAATAATGGCAGTGTTGCAAAACCCAAGCTGTGATAATAACAAGCTCTAATGGGGTGCTCTTATCGACATCGATTTCCAATAATAGAGATCATATAAAAAGTAGGTAATTACACTGTGCAAGCAGAGGGCGTCCTGTGCAAATATCATTATTATCAAATTGGAATGGAATGCCGGAGCGGAACATGCACCCATTAGGTCGGAGTGGCCCCGGGGAAATGCGGAAGAGAGGAGACACAAAGAAGAGAGATACCCGTCCATAACCCCCAGCGGCCTCCGCCCTTGGAGTCATTCACACCCTTGGCGAGAGCCATTTCATCGACTGAAGCGGTGCCGTGAGCTAAATAAGTAATGTCGGAGGTGTGTTTTTGAAGATGAGATCTACACAGCAAACAATACATCCTCATGACCAAACACAGAGCAGCCACATAAAACAACAGAAGAAGTTGATATGAAATATATAGTGGCTGCAAAAAGCAAGTCTCAGATGTATGTGAGGAAACAGACTGAAATGTAAGTCGAAGCAGCTCTTGAATCTCATTTGCATGATTTGAATCTGCACATATATAATCACAAACAGACAAGAACTTCGGATATTTTATACATATTTAATATTTATATTTAATTGAGCATGCAAATTTCTGTCTAAAAGTCATTTTACCTTGCCACCATTATAGAATATTTTTTAAAACACTAATAAATGCATAGCACTGTTAAACTTTAGCACTTAGCAGTTTTAAAATATAAAAAATAATTAAAATTAATAACCATGTATTTCATACATTCAATGTAGTTATGTCTAAACTTGCTAGGATTGGTTGGTAAGGTATTTAGGGATTTAAGGGTCAATTACATACAGTAATACAAGCTTTAAAAAAGAAGCACATCACTTATCAGTATCAGCCTGATGATATCTGAATGATATCTGAAAACTGCAACAATCATCAGTGAAAATTACTTAAATGTCTTCCTCACACAAAGACTCGTATGGACTACTTTTTTTATGCTTTCGTTAATTTCAACATTCCATCAGCATTCACTTTCATTGTCCAGAAAAAGCAGCTTTAACATTTGGCTAAACCCCAAAATAAGAAAATCAAAATGACATGAAGGCGAGTAAATAATGACAGAATTTTAATTTTAGGCCGGGTCAGCTATTCCTTAACTTTAACCCTAAATAACATCATGCATCCACGCCAACAGGTGTCAGCATAAAATCAAAGGGGATGAGGTAGCAAAACGCCACCATTTCCTACTCTGTTTCCATACCACTGGGCAGGGAACTTAATGTAATGAATTTAAAAGTGAAAAAAACAAAAAAACACTTGTCATTTCATCTGGAGCAACAGCCACATGGATTCCAATACTGACCAGATCCACCAAGCCGCAGATGCATTTACACGATAATGACTGAGAGCACCTTTTTACTGACCTTATTGGGATTGCATTTGCATCTCGCCTGCTGCTCGCTCCTTTACCTATGCATTAAAACATGAGAATAATTAGAGTGTGTATGATAATCGATTCACGTCATGTTTCACCCTGAGCCATAAACATGCATCGAAGAGGACGTGACCTCGACTGCAGGTACGACGACGAGGAGGCCTTTTCCTCGCTCCTTTTTTGCATTGTTGATCAACCCCCACCTCGCTCACATTCAATCAAAGTCACCACACCATTATTCATTACAAGTATTTGTTTTATGAAATCTCAGCCCAGGGGTATGTTGTTTGTCTCCTTTCGCACACACATAAGCACATACGCACATATGCCCCTCCCACCTCTGGTAAAATTGTGCTTGTAAATGAAATCAGGCTTAACCATGCGTTGGCTTTTCATCAATCTCTGTGTGATGGCTGCTCGCCCTTGATTCATGGCTTCCACCCTCTCCGGCTCCTCCCTGTGTGCGCAGATATGAGTAATGACCCTCTATACCCGGCTCCCCGTCGAGCTGTCGACCTAAGGGACAACCACAGGAACCGAGGATCACCCCTATCCATTACCCTCTCTAAACACATTCATAATCACACAAGTACACGTATACACTACATTTGGCTCCTCCCTCCTTCCCCAAAGTCCCTATCCTTAACCATTCCCATCGAATGACTTCCGTTCAGCCACCTGAGACGTAAAGAAGCAGCTAGGGGGTGTTTGTGTGTGCGCGCTCAGCCCTCCCAGATACCCACGACATCTCTATCTGGCCGGTCCGACACGCCATTAGCATAAACAAGCACCTGTGTCTGTGTCTACCTGTCAGGGTCCTGTCAGCATGGGTCTGCAGAGAAGAGCACGGTGCATTAACCCGGCCAACTTATCTCCAACGCTGTCCACAAAGGGGGATTACAGTGCAGGAATTGCTTTTGGGAGTGCTGTCACTCAGCTGCTGATTAGAGCCTCACTCCGCTTCTCTATCGCCTCACAAACAACAGGGAATTCCGATGGCCCTGGCGCCATCGTTGCAGATCGGACGAATCACGTCGCAGACGTTAATTGGCCGCTGTTGTTATCCCAAATCCGGAGAACTTGACGTGACCCGTTTGGAAGCGGCACCTCTTCATTAATAGCGGGGGGAGTTCACACCTCGCAGCGATACAAATACTCTATAGCTACGAAAAGCTAATCTATCGCAAGGAACTCGAGGTCAAATCGAACCGCCGCAGAAACTGCGCGTTTATACCGCCTGCTTAATTAAGCCTGGAACATAACGCTGATGGCTATATTTTTCTTCTGTCAGAAAAACATATTATGGCCAACGGAGGACTGACAGAAAGCAAGCAAAGCTTTAAATTAGGCTTTAATTAGCTCAGTGTAAAATAGGAGACTGTGACCAGGCAATATGTAACTAATGACAGTTATCTGACGCTCTCACACACAGAGGCAATGCCTAATTAGCCAAAACCTATGTAGCCTTTTCAAGAGTCAAACAATCATTTACTCATGTACAAGATCTGCAAATACACTCTCTCAAAGTACAGTGTGCAATAGTGGAATGCAGAAATGGAGACAGTACAATCCTTAGGAGAAGTTAAACAGTTATGCTTAAACTAGGGCTGCATGATTAATCGCAATTTCCATGTAATCGCACTTTAAACTGATTTGGCTTATCGCGATTTTGAAATCGCAAATACTGCGATTATTTTTTATGCGCAGCTTGTCATTGATGTACGGCTCTTAAACCCTGCTCCATCTGAAAGCACTAAGTTGGAGTCACTTATAGCGTGCATTTGAAAAAGCAACACACGTCAAACATCTTTTCAAACATGAGAATCATTTATGAACCTCTTGTCCAACAAAAGACAACATTTAATAACTTGCTTTACTCCAAACTCCCTTCATAACGACAGTTGAGCATCCTTCTAAGAGATGGTGTGGCTTCTTACACAGAATAAGGCAGTCGTTTCGTGTGTTTATAAGTCATGTTTAATCAAAGTTTCAATCTTCTTTCCTGTAATGATGTGCGTCATTGTACTTCTGCGGCGGGGCATATTTGTAGTTTCTGCGTGAGAGCGCCCTCTGGTGTTCAGATGAAGCAGCATTTACTACCGATCAGCCGCACTGCACTGACAAGCTGCACATAAAATAATCGCAGCCTTTGCCAAATTGCGTGCGGTTTCGTTGCAATTAATCGTGCTCTCCTAGCTTAAACTGGAAGAGGAAACGTACCGAACCCTAAATATTTTGCTGAGGACATCAAAAATCGAATCAAACTTTGCAAAAAAGTAGGTATCTGCGAAAACGTTAGCCTGGAGAAGGTTGTGTACACTGAGTTTTTTTTTTAAGCATAGCTTAAAGTCGGTATGAAACGGCTTCTCAAGCAAGAAAAAAAAAATTTAGGGTGGGACTTAATTTTGTCCATAAGGAATTGATTGGAACATTAGTCCCTTTCACACATACAGTCTTAACTGATAAATTACCGGTAAGAGATCATGTGTGTGAACAGAACCTTATCAAAAATATCGGTAAATTGGTTCCAGCAATTTACAAGTAAGGTAAGTTGTAACATTACAAATACATTACAGGTAATGTCCTCTGTGTGAACGTGGAATGAAGATTACCGGTATATGATCTTGTAGAACTTCAGAACGTGCTTAAGTCTGCTTTCGGCCAATCTAAAGTTATTATGAGATGACGTGATTACTCAACGCTGTTTACAGTAAACTTTTTTACCGTTTTTCTATTTAAATGCACAAGAAGATCATCTTTGACCGCTGCGCCACGTCTCGCAGTTTTTTCAATGTGTCGCACTCAAGACCCAGCCTTCGTTTCCATTCATCAGCATTGTGGTTTTGCAGTTGGATACTATTACAGTATGTGCGTGTAGTGTTTTTAAGAGCAAAAACATGTTTGATGTGATCATCCCCTGATGCCTTTCAATAGATGTCAACATTTTTAGTCTAATTGAACAGATAGTGAAACTAAAGCGCTTGATGAAGACAACGGCGCGGTGTTTAAAGATCACTTCCGATGACTGACCTCACATAATTTACCAGTATTTTGGAGCTGATGTGTGAAAAGCCAGAACGCCGGTGCTTGTGTGAACAACATATTTGTGTATTTATTTGTGTATTGTGCATTCTGGCAGTTTTGCAGTAATTTACGGGGATTGCTGTGTGAAAGGGGCTATTGAATCATTGTCGTTAGCTATTGCCGTGATCTCACGTGCCTCAGTTCTTTAAAGGAGGGTTTAATAAAGAGTGCTCATAAATGGCTGTTTGTAGATAGCATGTTCTCTTGATTTTAAGAATATTTTGGCTATTTTGTACAATAAACAATTCTGGTACTGTTTTGGCCTGGCTCTACAATCTGTATCCTGAAGGAAAACTAACAGAGAACCACTGTTATTCGATTCGCTATTGAAAATGAACATGAATAATTTCAAAATGATAAACGATATTACAGGTACAACATAAAATCCTACCTCAAAAAAAGCAGCAAATTTACGGCATTCAACACTGCAGCTTGCACATTAATTTGGCTTATAACTACATCAGTTGCCATAGTAATGACTAAAGCATCAGCATGACATATGAGATGAGACATAAGAGAGTGGCAGTCAGTGTGGAAAAGAAAGTAGTCTGCTCATGTCCATTCATGGCATCTCGCCATCAGAGCATCAGACAACATATGCGTCAGAGGCAGGGAAGGACTGGCCATGGGGACTTTCCGCAGTGGGCCAGTCCACTTGTGGGCAAGCTGTCGAAAAACAAATTTAGACAGTAAATATGCAAAGATTTAAAGGGAGAAAAGTTTCCGCCATCACCAGGCCGAACCGTTTATGCACAGGCAGTCTAAACAAGGGTCTGTAGTCGCTAAGCTCATACAGTAGATGCTCACTACACCCCATCACACTTGTCTTTCTAATGGTACATTTACACAACAAAGATAAAAATAGAAACGTTTTTCGCATACAGACGTGGTTAGAAAGATCCACGTTCACACGGATCTGCAACTCTGCATTACGTATGCCAGGCCAGTAGTTGGCGATGTCACTTTGTAAAAAAAAAAAAAAAAAAAAACACTACGCACCTATAGATGGAACACGTAATATGAATGTCCATGACGTCACTGCTTTCACAAACGGCCACAGGATGACTTAAAGGTATTTAATTCGAACAAAAATAATTAAAACTTCAATTCTAAACACACACACCCACACACACAAAAAAAAATGTAAACTGAAATATGCATTTTCTCCCTTCAGTGATTATTACTTTTAACTAAAAAACACAAAATCTTATAATCTTGAATCTTATATAGAATCACAAAATAAATCATGTTTAGTTAATACAAATATCAACATACAGTTCTCTTACGAGAGGTTCTCTCGTACTGCGTACTGAAAGTACGCACCGGGTAAAGTCTCTTTGCTCGAGATATTGAAGCCAAAATTTATCCTTAAATTTCCATATCTTGTAAACGCAGTGCAGCAGCAGTCAGACCTAGAGCGGGCAATCTAGCGCGCTCATTGGCTGCTCCGCGGCAACTGCTGCAGCCTACCACTGAGCCCCAGGCGTGACGTCACGCCCAATGAGGGCGCTTCGCGCCCTCACGCGGCAAAGCCCGCCGAAATGGGAGTGGCTTAGCGTATATAAGGGGCAGTTCAGGCTGCTAACACTCGATTTTTAATCTCTTCAGCGACGCTCTACGCTACGCTGACCTCTGAGAGAAGCCGCCGCCGTCGAATCCAGCGACCAGCCAGCTTAGGACAGCGCCTGAGGAAGCCGGCCGTCTTCGCCACCTTCAGCCGTCCGTGCCAGCTACGCTATCCGGCGTCATATCCTTTTTATGTCTATGATATAATGTGTATTTCCTCTCCGTGCGTTCGCCGCTGCAACGCACGTGTCTAAAAGAGCACGAGGTGTTTGTTTCAAAATGCCTCGTTTTTCCCGCTCAGCGACGGAGACCGCCATCTTCTGCGCTCTCCGCCTGGGACAGGACCACGCAGCCCTCGCTCTGTCTTCGGGAGGCTGCGTTCACTGCGAGGAACTGCCAATGTCGACCCTGCGGGCTCGACTTGCCGCGTTCGACGCTGAAGATGTCACTCCGGCTGTCTTCGGTGGGCCGCGCAACAGAAGTGCCGCCCCCAGAGACCCCCTCCCCCCCGACACGCAGCTGCCGGCCTCGGCCCTCACTGCTGTCGCCTCAGGGGATGAGGTGGACGGAGAACCATCGATGATGGCTGCTTTTGGGATACAAATTCCCCCAGCGGACCTTCTTCGCAGCGACGACAGATCGCGCTCTGACAGCCGCCACAAGCCGCCTCCCCCCCGGGGGACCCCGGCCCGAGATCGCGTTGAAACCTGAGCCGCGAAGTCCTCCTAGCAGCCGCACGGAGGAGAAGATGCGCGAGTCCCGCCGCGGCCGGACCGCCATCAAACCTACCCGCTCTGCCAGTCCCCTTAGCAAAGGCTACTGCAGTAGTGTATACCGCAGCCAACGAGCCAGTTGCTTAACCCGCTCGCCTGCACACAGACGCCGTTTCCACGGCGACCCAGATAAATCTCATAAAGAGTGTAGTGTCTGTTTTTCCGGCTCACGCCGACGGTGTTTTCAAGTGTAGAAGATGTGCCCACGCCACTGTGTTCACCCTACACATAAGCACGATCCCCCCCGGTGTCCCTCACTGTCACAGAGCCCACTCACATAAGCGGGCACGCGCCGCTCGAGTGTTAGACGTAGGATATGTGCCCACGTTACAGTGCCCACACCTACTCACTGCCCGCTCTGTTGCACAGTTATTCCAGGGGACGAAAGCTTTAACAGTCGTGTTGTGAACATAAGCCCTGTGAACGCTCACGAGCACTCACACTCACTGATAAATGCTGCAACCCCGGCGCCGCTCACGCGCCCCGCTGTTCTCGCCACAGAATGATTCCCGTACAAAGCGATCGAATCATTGGGTGTGTAATGCAGCCGGCCGCCCTATACAGACATCGAGAGCGCGCGCGCCTCGCTGATACCTCCGCTACAGTTTCTCGACCCCACGCAGTGCGGCGATCGGAACGCGGAGACCTTTGTTTACCGGCCGTGTTGTGAACGTAAGCCCTGTGACTGCTCACGAGCACTCACACTTACTGATACACACTGTAAACCAACGCCGCTGTTCGCGCCACAAAATGTTCTCCGTCCAAAACGGCCGAGTCATTGAATGTGAAACAGCCGGCCGCCTTATACAGACATCGAGAGCGCGCGCGCCTCGCTGATATCTCCGCTATAGTTTCTCGACCCCCGCGCAGTGCGGCGATCGAAACGCGGATACCATTGTATAACCGGCTGTGTTGTCAACGTAAGCCATGTGAGCGCTCACGAGCACTCACACTTACTGATAAACACTGTAACCCCGGCGCCGCTCACGCGCCCCGCTGTTCGCGCCACAAAATGTTCTCCGTCCAAAACGGCCGAGTCATTGAATGTGAAACAGCCGGCCGCCCTATACAGACATCGAGAGCGCGCGCGCCTCGCTGATATCTCCGCTATAGTTTCTCGACCCCCGCGCAGTGCGGCGATCGGAACGCGGATACCATTGTATAACCGGCTGTGTTGTCAACGTAAGCCATGTGAGCGCTCACGAGCACTCAAACTTACTGATAAACACTGTAACCCCGACGCCGCTCACGCGCCCCGCTGTTCTCGCCACATAATGTTCTCCGTCCAAAGCGATCGAGTCATTAGGTGTAATGCAGCCGGCTGCCGCTGTCAGCGAGCCGCTGATACCTCCGCTACAGTCTCTCGACCCCGCGCAGTGCGGCGATCGGAACGCGGATACCATTGTATAACCGGCTGTGTTGTGAACGTGAGCCCTGTGAGCGCTCACGCTTACTAACAAACACTGTACCCCCAACACCGCTCACGCGCACCGCTGTTCGCGCCACAAATTGTTCTCCGTCCCTAGCGACCGAGTTACGGAATGTGAAACAGCAGGCTGCTGCCGTCAGCGAGCAGCATTACTCAGCAAACGAGGGCGCGCGCGCCGCGCTGATACCTCCATTTCAGTTTCTCGAGCCCGCGCAGTGCGGCGCTCAGGACGCGGAGACCATTCTGCCCCTAGCTATGCGTGCGAAAGCATGGGAAGCGATCCCGGGCGTGTCAGAATGGGTGCTGAATGTTGTAAGACAGGGCTATACACTGCAGTTCGCTCGCCGTCCCCCGCGCTTCCGAGCCCGTACAGTGACGAGCGTGAACCCAGAAGTAGCACACCTACTTCGCGCAGAAATAGCAAAACTGTTATGCAAGGGGGCGATAGAGCCGGTACGTCCTTCTATGAGCGAGTCAGGCTTTTACAGCCGTTATTTTCTCGTGCCCAAGAAGGACGGAGCGCTCAGACCTATATTAGATCTGAGACATTTGAACAAAGCTCTTATGAAAAGACCGTTCAAAATGATCACGACCAGACAAATCCTCGCGCAAATTCGCCCGAGGGACTGGTTCATTTCTCTCGATCTGAAAGACGCGTACTTTCAGATTCAGATCATACCCCGTCACAGGCCATTCTTGAGATTCGCCTTCGACGGTCAGGTATATCAGTACACCGTCCTGCCGTTCGGCCTGTCTTTAGCACCCCGTACATTTACGAAGTGCATGGACGCGGCGCTCGCTCCCCTGAGGCGTCAGGGGATGCGAATATTGAACTATCTGGACGATTGGCTGATTTTAGCACAATCAGAGGCGGAACTCGTGTCTCACAGAGCTGTGCTACTCAGTCATCTGGAAAACCTGGGTCTCACGGTCAATTGGACCAAGAGCTCACTGCTGCCCCGTCAGTCAGCTTCCTTGCTAGGAATACAGCTCGACTCGGTGGCAATGACGGCTCGCTTGTCAACACAGCGTGCGCGCCGTGTTCAGCGTTTGGCCGCATCTTTCCAGAAAGACAAAGTGTTTCCCCTGAAAACGTTTCAGAGATTGCTGGGCTTTATGGCCTCAGCCGCAGCAGTGCTCCGGCTAGGTCTATTGCGTATGCGCCCCCTGCAACGATGGCTCAACGCTCGTGTACACCACCGAGCCTGGGCTTCCGGCGGTTACCGAATCAGAGTGACTCAGAGCTGTGTTTCAGCTCTGCAGCCCTGGCTAGTGACCGACTGGTATCAGCGGGGAGTTATGATGGGAACTGTCTCGTACCGAAAAGTTATCTCGACGGACGCTTCCAACCTTGGTTGGGGCGGGATATTCGAGGGCAGACCGGTCTTTGGCCTATGGTCAGACACGGAGAAGCTCCTCCATATAAACTGTCTGGAGATGATAGCGGTCGAGTACACTGTGAAACACTTCCTCCCTTTTCTGCGGGGCCACCACGTACTGGTTCGAACGGACAACATGTCTGTGGTATCGTACGTGAACCGCCAGGGCGGTGTCAGATCCAGGCCACTCTGCGATCTGGCGGAACGCCTCCTCGTCTGGGCTCAGCACCACGTGCGCTCGCTCAGAGCCACGCATGTGCCAGGACGCCTGAACGACGGACCGGACAGACTGTCCAGGAACAACGTTCCCCTCGGGGAATGGTCCCTGCACCCTCAGTCAGTCCAGTTATTGTGGCACCGCTTCGGCAAGGCGGAAGTCGACCTATTCGCGTCGACAGACAACGCCCATTGCCTAAGATTCTTTTCGAAGAACGAGGACGCTCCGGCCCAGACATGGCCCAGATGCCCGTTATACGCGTTCCCTCCGGTCTCATTGTTACCACAGGTAATTAAGAGAATCAGGGAAATGCGTCACTCGGTGCTCCTCATAGCCCCCCGATGGGAGAACCAGACATGGTTCTCGGAGTTGGTGCGGCTGTCAGACTCAGCCCCATGGCCGATCCCGGTGAGGAAAGACCTCCTTTCCCAAGCCGGCGGATCGATTTGGCATCCTCATCCAGAGCTATGGTCTCTGCATGCATGGATAATCAACGGGTACCCGTTGCTTTGCCAGAAGGGGTCGTGAACACGATCACGCAATCTAGAGCCCCCTCTACCAGGCGGCTCTATGCGTCTAAATGGTCGGTGTTTACTAAATGGTGCACGGACAAGGGCTTACAGCCACAAACGTGCGGAGTCTCGTGGGTGCTTTGCTTCCTTCAAGAGATGTTGGACAGGGGCAGGTCCCCCTCCACGCTCAAAGTATATGTCGCGGCCATCGCAGCGTTCGCCGAGTCGACGCTCGGCCAGGCGATAGGAAGGAATGAGCTCATCATCCGCTTCCTTAGAGGAGCCAGGAGGATGAATCCCCCACGGCCCCCCTCGGTTCCTATCTGGGATCTTTCCCTGGTCTTAGAGGCCCTGAAAGCACATCCCTTCGAACCGCTTCACTCTGTGGATTTGAAGTACCTCGCGCTCAAAACCGTGTTTCTGATCGCTCTTGCATCAGTTAAACGTGTGGGTGACTTACACGCGCTCTCTGTGAGTGCTACGTGCCTCGAGTTTGGACCTAATGACTCTAAAGTCATCCTTAAACCGAGACATGGTTATGTCCCCGAAGCGATCGGTACCCCGTTCAGAGCACAGATCATTTCACTCTCAGCTTTGCCGGCATCAGGCAACGAGGTCGATGCGAACCTCCTTTGTCCTGTCAGAGCACTGAGAATTTACGTCACGCGCTCCGCCGCCTTCAGGCGCTCGGAGCAGCTTTTTGTTTCGTTCGGTGGGCGCACCAAAGGTCTCGCCGCCTCGAAACACAGCCTATCCAGATGGATAGTGGACGCTATTGCTGCGGCTTACGCGTCAAAAGACCTGCAATGCCCCTTGGGCGTTAGGGCTCATTCCACCAGAGGCATGGCCTCTTCGTGGGCTTGGTCCAGCGGGATTTCTATTCATGACATTTGTACGGCGGCAGGCTGGGCCTCCCCGTCTACATTTGTTAGGTTCTACAACCTAGAAGTCCCCGCCTTGCAGGCTAGACTCCTTTCAGTCTGAAAAAAAAAAAAAAAAAAAAAAAAGTCCTAGCGACTCACTCGTGAACTGCGCTACAAGGGTAGATGTGTTCAATATAAGACCGGCAGTGCCGCTCTGTATGTATATCCCCTCATAAAGTGCTTATGTACAGGTGCGAGCCCACTCTGTTGGCCACATAAATTTCACTTATCCATGTCCCCCGGGGCGTTCCCCCCTGGGATTCATATAGTGACTGCTTAAGCGCACACGGCGTTTACAAGGGGTTCCCGGTGCGTACTTTCAGTACGCAGTACGAGAGAACCTCTCGTAAGAGAACGTACTCGGTTACTTAACGTAACCTCGGTTCTCTCTAGAAGAGGGAACGAGTACTGCGTTCCCTGCCGTGTCGCGCTTCGAGCTCATTTCGCTTCAGCGATCAAAATCGAGTGTTAGCAGCCTGAACTGCCCCTTATATACGCTAAGCCACTCCCATTTCGGCGGGCTTTGCCGCGTGAGGGCGCGAAGCGCCCTCATTGGGCGTGACGTCACGCCTGGGGCTCAGTGGTAGGCTGCAGCAGTTGCCGCGGAGCAGCCAATGAGCGCGCTAGATTGCCCGCTCTAGGTCTGACTGCTGCTGCACTGCGTTTACAAGATATGGAAATTTAAGGATAAATTTTGGCTTCAATATCTCGAGCAAAGAGACTTTACCCGGTGCGTACTTTCAGTACGCAGTACTCGTTCCCTCTTCTAGAGAGAACCGAGGTTACGTTAAGTAACCGAGTACGTTTTTTGTTAATTAAAAAAGTTTAAAAACTAGCAGTGTTGTCATAATTATAGCAAAAACCAAAGGAAATATCTTAGCCAATATGGGGGGCCTTTAAATTTTGTGTTTGACAGTGGAGGGCCTTCAAGTCAAAAAGGCTGAAAACAACTGTTTTATATATGAAAGTTGGCTGTACATTATATAGATTATCTAAAAGGACTATTAATATACCATTTAGGAGTATGTAATAGACAAAGGTGTACGTTTGAGGGAACTGCCCCAGTGACAAGCTATTGGTATTTCCAAAAATCTAGTGTAATGTATTTTATGCATTCACACCAGAAGTACAGGAACAGTACCAAGAGAGCACATTATACATTTTATCAGCTTGGTTCATAAATATTAATTATGTGACAATGACATTCAGCAAACTGATTTGCTGACAGGCAGGTATGTGAGCACTAGCCATAGCAGGATTACTGCTTTCATATTCATTCAGTTCAGTTGAAAGTCAAATTCTGACACTACTGCTTGTAATTTTTCTTCTCGCTGTGGTCAATCAAAACAAAATCATTAAAATAGCATAATTATTTCCCAAAAAGTAGGATGACAAATTTCTAAAAGCGTTATGATTGAACCTCTGCTTCAGACTACAAAATGATGTAGTCCTATTGGAGTTAGATGTAGGATAACATCTTTATTTTTGTCTCTATTACCTGTCTGAAGAATGTCCATCAATAAATGTGAACATTATGTTCAAGATGAAAACTATCACTGCCTAAACAAACAATCTAAACAAGAACAAAATACGAAACAATCCGTACTGTTAAACGCGCTTTATAAATGAAGGTGACTTGACTGTCTTCTTTCAAAACTGAAAGCCACTGTAATTTCAAACTCTTTCTCAGCTCAGCACAATATCCAGCAAATATACCAGTTTTCTAATTGCCTGAAGTCCCTCGTCTTTAACCACTTGTGACAAGAGCCTGCCCTATTCCAGGGACCTGTAAACAGAAGTGTGATTTCCTGACGAGAACAAGGCCCTGTGACCTGAAGAGAGCAACCTCACGGTTAACAAACCTCAGAAAGTCTCAGCATTAGTGTGGGCTTCTCATTACCAGCACTCAGCCAATAAAGCTGTGAGGTACATTAATATTGCAGAAAAAATACATGAAATGCAGCATGTGTAACTGAAATCAATTCTGGGGCCTAATTTATTGCGAATTGTGCTAGCACAGAGTTCATAACATTGATCCGTTGTAGCATTATTACTTGCTTTGAGTTTTAATGTCCCGCAGTCCAACTTTTCCTCATTTTGTTCGGCATTTAAATGACCACATAACTCAAACTTCTCTACTCGATCTTGTTAATGTGAGAGATAATCAGTATAGTTGGGTTATTTGTGTGTTTTATGCATAAGCCCACGGCAGAAACACAAAGAAGATGCAGCCACATTAATGTAGATCTGATTTGCCTTGATCTGTAAAGTACATTTAAATGAGTTTTTTTTACAAACTGCGTGGGAATGGGCTGTGGTTGGATGCCCTCTCAGCAGCTGGCTGCTTTGAAAAGAACGACTTTTTAAATTACCCATATATCACTGTCAGCACACAAGGGGCCGCTGTTCCAATGGCCTGCCAGCAGTCAGTGGAGGGCGCTAAGGTGGCACGGCAATCTCAGACCCTGCCCTCATGCCTCACTGCACCAGTCCAGGTACAAACACACACACACAAAGCAATAGATTATACAGCCTCACAATTTACTCACAACAAGAACACAATGTTCCCTGCAAGGGGAAAAAAAGGCCTGTGTGAGAACGGATTAAACAAAGCAGTTGATCACAAAACCTTCTAGGAAAAGACAATGTACTTTTTTTGGACTGATAGATTATGTGCACAGCAAATGCTTTAAATAAGATACATGAAATTGTTTTCAGCTTCTTATGTCTTATTGTTCATTCAAGCCTTCTCTAAGGCAAGTCTTTTGTTTATTTAATTATAAATAATGCTAGTTTATTTTATTTATTTCAATATTAACATCATGGCAAAAAATAAAGAAAAAATAAAGTTAATAAATATATAATATTCTTATTTAATATTTGATATAGAAATAAATACCAGATGAAACCTTATTTTTATAATATTAAGGAAATTTTTGAATAAATCTGTAACAGTCGATTACCAAAATGTCTATTATTTTTATGTATGTATATGCATTCATTTACAGAGTTTGATAGTTAGGTTGTTAGTG